>NC_092751.1:36587372-36909671 GCF_047496795.1 Chiloscyllium punctatum | reverse complement strand
TTTCGATCACCTCTCATTTTCTGGAATACAAGCGGAGTTCCCGTATCAGACTATCTTGCCATCAGACTGATTAATCTCGTGAATATCCTTACAGACCATTTCTATGAGAAAAAACTGCTTTGTATTCAGATGTAATTTAAATTCAAAATATTAAGATCACTATTCCCAAAAGCGCCTTTGCATCCGAGTTGTCAATTACCTCTTCTGTTAACACATCACCAATTCCAAAACAGCCTGATCTCTTGTTCGGTGGTCCACATATCGTCAAAGCAAACCATCTCACAGACGCTCATGAAATCCATTTTCCCAGCATTAACATTCACTTGGTTGAACTTTGTTTAGATGTAACTTGAAGCTGTTCATTATGACTGCAGTACCCACAAAGTTATATATCTAAAGTCCTGTTTTGGACCATGCCCAACATTTGTGTCACAACTCTGACGTTGATATATAACTCATTAATGTTAGCTTCTCCTTGCCGTTTCTAAGCTCCACCTTAACAGATTCTGTGGCGAGGTTAATGGCAGATTCAGGTGAGATGCTTGGTGAGGCATATCTCAACATTGATATTATCTCACGACATCTTACCCGTTCTTCTCAAGAGTTATTGTAATATTATCACTAGTTCTTCCGTTGTGCTGGTGGAGTAAAGAAGGACAATCGTCTTTCAGCAATGCTGCGTATTCCCCAGAGAGCTAAGACTGCTCTAACCTAGGCGGTAACCTTACAGCAAGCTGGTAAAGTAATACTTCTGCTCCACAGCACGTTAGCGAGATCACATCTGGATTAGTGTGTACAGATGTAATCTCCTCACTGAGGAAAGCGTATTGGAATTACTGCAAAGATTGTTGCCTCAATTTATTTCTGCAACGAAGGTGTTAATTATAGAATCCCTGCAGCGTGGAAGCAGGCCATTTGACCGATCGACAACACACTGATCCTCCGAAGATCCTCCCATCCAACCCCGACCACCCACCCCACCCAATCTTTATAACCTGGCACTTTCCATGAATGATGTGCCTAAACACCACATCCCCGGACATTATGGATAATTTAGCATGGCGAATCCACTGAACCTGGGGATTCTTGGGACTATTGGAGCAAATTGGACACTGTAATTGACCACGAATCTATGGTGCTGTGAAGCAGCATTGCTAACCACTGAGCTACCCAGTGTAGGCAACACAACTTGTCTGCATATTTCAGCCCTTGAAAAGTGACATTTGAGCAGGGAGTTTCCATAATTCCCCAGACCTGTCATTGAGCAACACGATGAGGACATTGAGATCCTGAGCGGCTTGGACAGGAACAGGAGCAGGAGATGCAAGCCACCAGGACTAAAATGTAGGAACATCAGGAGGACATTCAGCCCATCGAGTCTATAATGTGGGAACACCAGGAGAAATTTCAGCCCAGCGAGTGTGTAAAGCAGGAACAGAATGAATTCAATCAGCCTCTCATGCCTCTTACACAGCAATTGGAACAGATCTTTTAGAGCCTTGTGCCTGTTACACAGGAATTGTGAAAGGGAACGTAGTGGTTATAGAAAGGGAATAACTTCAAATAACCAGCCTTACTAGAAAATGAAAAGTAGTGAGAAATCTATTGGAATTAAAGGCAAATTGTTAGAATCCGTTATGAACGAATTAATAACACGAGATTTTCAAAGTCAATCCACAATCCAGCATTCAACATAGTTTTATGAAAGATAAATCATGTTTTAATGATTTGACTACCTTTCTTTAAAAAAAAAGTAACCAACAAGGTGGATAATGGGGAAATATAGATGTATTTTATCTGGATTTCCAGAAAGCAGAGCGTAATGTGTCTCAAAAAAGATTAATATACAAGACAAGACCACATGGGGAAAAGAAAGATTTACTTGCTAAGAGAGATGATTGGCTAAGTAATAAAAAGATACGATATAAAGCCACAGATTTTGGACAGAGTCGGACAAAGTCACAGAAATTTGAGGGTGCATACATGAGGATCAATGGTCGGCACAACATCGTGGGCTGAAGGGCCTGTTCTGTGCTGTACTGTTCTATTTTCTATGTTCGAAAGTCAAAAATCACACAACAGTAGATTCCAACAGGTTTATTTGAAAACACAAGCTTCCATAGCGTTGCTCCTTCATCAGGTGTGCGAGAGAGAGGAAGACGTGAGACACAAAAGCTATAAGGAAAAGATCAAAGGATTGTAGAACTGATTGCACATGAAAGGTATGCATCTGAGATGGATGTTAACTCCTTAATCACTTAGAATGGAGGTGCAGGTCTTGATTGATTAATATGCAAATCGTTGTATTTCTTTCAAGCCACTGCCGAGCGATACCTTCAGAAATCAATAAATGTAAAGGAAGAGATCCCTTTGGTTAGACAATGTATTTCAGGTGTGAGGTCTTGTTTAGAGTCTGTTTGTGTCTTCACCTGGAGTCAGAATGGGTTTGTTCCCAAAGTAGGAGTTTATAAAAAACAGCATTGACTGACTGTCTCTAAATTCTATGTTTTTGGAGCAAAATAAAGTGTATCTGCAAATACAAGTATACAAACGCAAATTCACGCCACAGATGTATACGTGCACACAAGTGTGTGTGTGTGTACATGTGTGTGACGGGGGATATGCTGTGTGAAGGGGGGAGAGAGAGAATGTGTGTAAGTGAGAGAGACTGAGGGGGCATGCGTATGTGAGTGCAGGAGGGAAACAGAGTGGGGGTAGGCATGCATGTGACAGAGCAGAGTGTGCGTGTACATATATGAGACAGGGAGAGTGTGAGTGCGTGTGTGGAGCGGATAGGAATCGTGTCCATTAGTGCATGTAAGGGGTAACGTGAGAGTGTGTACTTGTCCAGGCTAAGACACAGACAGATTTGGCAGATCCCTTCCCCCCACACATTCACTCTGTGGTTTCAGAGATTCCTCTCTCTGCAGCCTCTGCTCCATTCGTTGTTCATGTTACAGACCCAGATGCTGTAACTCCAGTTCCCATGCTCCATCCAGAGTTGGGTCACCAATTCCTCAGCTCTCCCTCAATTTCTGAGGTAGCTCACAGCACAATCTCCAGCAACCCATCCCCAGCAGCTCCACTAACTTTTCAATAACAGGAGCCAGTCAAAAGCCCCTCAGCAACACGTTCGATGTCTGCTCCTTTACAATAACACTCGAGGGGCTTCCTTGTGTTAATGACCACACGATCACCTGAGCGGGACAAACACAGGTGTTCAGTGGTTAGGCACAGATAAAGTTTCAAAGGCGTGAGTCAAAGCTACTAGAATCACCCTGCCATACATGGAGAACCGCATGGGACACACCAGGAAGTGAACAACATCCCGAGACACACCATTTCATTATTTGTGAGCAACACAAGGCCAGCACGCAATACACGAGGGATCCAAAAACCAAGCCAGGAAAAGACGCAGAAAAAAACAAACAATTAATAAACTGATAACTTCGTGAAAATATGGATAAGGATACAAGGGAGATGAAGTAACTGGAGAAGGGAGACAATGATGGTTCAAATTACAAGAATGCAAACATTGAATAAAGAAAATGCCAGATCAACTGGAACGGTCCATTGCCTCAATGTCTGAATCTGCCTCACAGAACCATCCCAGCCTCCATAAACTCGGACAAGGTAACAGCTAAGATGGAGAGTTGGCAGACCGTGCTAGTGGATTACTCCCCAAACTAGACTATCTACCCAGCATTAGAAGCTTTGCAAATTTTTGCTAGTATATTGCAACCCTCCACCACTGCTCTCTGTCCCCTACCTTTGAGCCAATTTTGCAAAATGGCTATTCTACGTGTATTTCATAAGAACCAACTTTGTTAACCAGATGCCCATGTTGAACATTGTTAAACGCCTTACCAAAGTTCATATCGATAATGTAAGCCTTTCTGCCTCAATTAATCTTCTCAGTCACTTCTTCAAAAAAACTCAGACAAGTAAATGACATACAATATCACTTGCACAAGCCATGTTGAAGATCCATATTCAGTCGTTGCCTTTCAAAATACGTGTAGATCCAGTGCCTCATAATCCCCTCCAACAATTTACCCACCACTGACCACAGGCTCACTGGCTTCCCTTATCACCCTTGTTAAATTCTTTAAGTAGTGGCATCACGTTAGGCAATCTCCAGTCTTCTGGCACCTTACCTGCAGCTGTCAATGATACAATATCTCCGCAAGCGGCCCAGCAATCACTTCTCCAGCTTCCCTCAAAGTTCTCGCATACATCTAATAATGTCCCGGACATTCATCCACAGTTGAACATTTTAAGACCTCCAGCATCTCTTCTGTAATACAGACATTTTATAAGATATCAGTATTTCTTTCCCAAAATCTCTTGCTTGCATATCCTGCACAGTAAATACTGATACGAAACATTTCGTTAATACCACCCCCATCTCCTTCAGTTCTGCATATCTGCGGCCTTTCTAATCTTCAAGGGACCCCATTTTCTCCCTAGTTACTCTTTTTTCCTTAATATATTTGCTGAAATGCTTTGGATTCTCCTTAACCCTATTTGCCAAAGCTAACACATGCACCCTTTTGGCACTCCCGATTTCCCTCTTAAGCATACTCCCGTTGCCTTCAGACTTTTCTAGTGATACACTTTAAATCAGGAATTAAGAAGCTAATGAAGACCACTGCGATTGTCGGCAAAATACATCTGGTTCACTAGCATCGTTGACGGAAGCAATCTGCCATCCTTAACTGGTCCGGCCTGCATGTGACTCCAGACCCATAGCAATGTGGTTGACTCTTAACTGCTCTCTGGGCACAGTCCCTCAATTTATCCAATCCTCCAGCATTCCTTATACCTACCAGTCTTACGCTTCACCTTCTCTGTGCTCTTGACATCTCATTTTTGAAGGCTTTCCTGTTCTCAGCTGGCCCTTTATCTGCCAATATCCATGCTAATCGATTTTGGAAAGTTTTTGATTAATATCTTCAAAATTGGCTTTTAACCAATTTAGAACTTTAAGTTTTAGACCTGGTTCATCCTTTTCAATCTCTGCTTTCAAACTAATAGAATTTTGATGACTTGCTGCAAAGTGCTGCCCCATTGATATCTTAACCACCCCCTACGCACTGCCTTACTTCCCAAGGGTAGATCACGTTTAGCTCCTTCTCTATGATGGAGTGCATTAGACAAGCAGCTGCAGCATTGTAACTGGGAATGGGGTCAGCAGAGTCTTCGACTCATTGGGCTGATTCTGACAATAATTTGTCTCAGTGACATTTTCATTGAGTGTGACAGTGGGATCGTCTGCACGAGGCTGAGCGAGTTTCCTGGTGCTGTCATTTCGAACTCACCTCATTGACTACCCACATCGTATCGCTCTTATTGAATAACAGCACAATACTCCCACCCATCATGGCTGGAGTTACTCACCATTGCTCGGATGCCCCTGGATACTCCGTGATCCCTGGTATTGCTACCATCTTTAAAGTGCCAATGGGCACACAGTTGAGCTTTCTCAGTGTGGAGCTGCCCTGCACAGTTTACACTGAGCATGGCAGATAAGGGACGATTACACCACGGTTTGTCGACAGGGGACAGAGGTTCTGTTGGATGGGCTAGTACAGATGGGGACAATCTCTTCCCAGAGGGGAACACACCACCAGACCCACCGATCATGGTCTGAGCTCACCATCCAGATCAGTGCAATATCTATGGTCTGAAGAAATGTCCCGCAATACAGGATAAGCATCAATAACCTTTCACGCTCTGTCAGGATAAATGTCAACAAGGCTCCCTCACACTCACTGCGTTTCTGTTATAGCACCTAGCCCCGAACAAGACTCATGCTCCACCTCTCTCACTCCTGCAATCAGCACATTCCCCCTCTCACTCTCTCTTTCCCCTCTACTATGTCTCCCTTTCTAATAACACTGCATGGATCCAACACTGTGGACTATCTCGCTCTGGACACAACACCATCTCCCTCCTACCCACGCCACCAATAGCAGGGCCACCCACTCCATCCTTCACTCCTTCCCTCCCTTTCTCGCATTCGAGGAGAAACAGCTTGAAACATGACAGAAAGTGACAAGTCAGGTGCTGGTGTGCCAGATATCCGTCTCGACCCCCTCCCCTGTACCTGTGTATCTGTATTTGACTCTGTGAGTATCTATATGTAGGTTCAGGTCTGACAATCTCTGTGGTACTTGAAATGGCACAATCTCTCCCTCACCTGGCCTCCCACCCTACTGCAGTGACAGCGGCAGAGGGTGATCACCTTCGTGAATTCAGTCTGGTTGGGAGAGAAGGCAGCAGCTCACAGCACCATCCAAACTGACATCACCATCAACACACACACACAAACACGCACACACACACACACACCACACACACACGCACACACACACATACACACACACACACACACACACACACACACACACACACACACACACACACACTGACACAGTGCTGGGAGATGGTGGGTTGCAAATATACTTGAGCTTTCAGAATGGAAATGCTCACCTCTGAGTGAACCATTTTAACAGGAGATGAGGTGAATTTATTTCTCATTCTGTGACCTGCAATGCTTAAAGATTATGTGAGAAAGTATTACGTAGTCCAGAAAAAAAAGGTCCAGTTGTGGTGGTAATATCGCAGGAACAACATTGCTCAGTATCAGAGAAAATTGCTCTGTGCTACCAAAGGTAATATTTGAAAAACCAAACCGCCGTGCAATGTGAGAGATTCACAGTAAATGATTTGTTATCTTCTCAGAGAGTAAAAAACTCTGCCATTGATGCAGTGGTGTGAGGAGGCCAGCAGAAGGTAGTATTCTAAGAATCTAATGTCAAAACTCTGTTCAGCACTGCTGCCTCGCAGCGCCAGACAGCCGGGCTCGATTCTAATCTCAGCCGACCGTCTGTGTGGAGTTTAGACACTCTCCCCGGGTCTGCCTGGGTTTCCACCAGCTGCTCCGGTTTCCACTCACAGTCCAAAAGTGTGAATGTTAGGTGGATTAGCCATGCTAAATTGCCCATAGTGCCCAGGGATGTGTAGATTAGGGGGATTAGTCATTGGTAAACGGAGTATAGTATTTGAACGGGTCTGGGTGGGGTACTCTTCGACGGGTCAGTGTGGACCTGTTGTGCCGAAGGTCCTGTATCCCAACTGTTGCGATTCTATGAACTCTATGAGCCATAGGGACAGACAGAGAGAGAGGATGAGGGAGACTTTGATTACAATTTCAATGTATTTACTTCAAAAACAGCATTGTTCAGCGATGCAGACAGAGCTACACACAAACTTAGGTATTGACATTAATATACATAACACAGACAGAGATACGCACACAGCTACGGATATTTACACACAAACACACAAACGTACCGCCACATACAGGCAAACACGGTCTTTAATATAGGGATATATACGTTTTTTTATTATTAGGTTATCAATGGTCAGTTGGAGAAGGCAGGAGAATGGGGTTTAGAAATATTTTAACCGTGATCAAATGTGATGGCATACTAAATCGGCTGAATGGCCTAATTCTGCTCCAGTGTCTCATGCTCATATGATCTTGTGCTGCCTGGAATTGTCTTTCCACGCGTTCAGTGGAGGCTGGATTTGGAAAGTATTTGATTTAGGATTGTTAATGGGAATGTGGACAGGTTTGAGGGTCTGAGTGGGCGATATATGTTCCTTATTGTCGACTCTTTATATATCAAAAGAGTGGTGATTGATTTGATGGGAACACATTTTATGAATAAGGACCTTCCCATTTCAGACTGAAACAGGGATGTTCCTTTCTCTTTACGGTTGTGTAATCTGTGGTGTTCACGTTCTTCGGGAGCAATGAAGCCTGGGTTACTGAAAACACTCAAGGTTGAGTTCCATAGAACTTTGATGAACAAGAGAATCCATGTTTATTGGGAACAGACAGGAAAGGGATGTTTAGTCGTATTCACATCAACAATGCACATTCTGAATGGTGCAGCAATCTCCAGGGACTGAATGGCCAGCTGCTGGACCTAACCCATGTGTTGTTCTCTCAAGCACTCAGTAATGTTACAGAGGTAAGGAAAGATCCCATTTAGCCAGTCAGCATCGTTATAATGAGACAAGGGGAGACCATTCTGCCCTCTAAGGATTTACACAGGAAAAGATTGAAGTCATTCAGCCCGCTACGTAAATTACACAGTGTAGGATCAGGCCATCCAACCTTTCTAGTCTTCTGCCCAGCAACAGGGGAAACGCGGTTAACTATCAGGGAATAAATATTCGGGATAAATGTTTATATTCAGGTGGTAAAATTGTAACTGGGTGGAGTTCCTCAGGGATCAGTGTGAGATTATGAACTGTTTACAATCGATGCCAAGAACTTGGATGAGAGGACTGCTTGGCTTGGTGCTCAATTAGCTCATTCACCAAGATAGTCATTTAACTGGACATATGCAATGGGATACGGAGAGGGGAAAGTAGAGAGCAAAACTTTGGCAGACAACAGTACAATGTGGGTTAAGGCAAGTCAGTGCTGTGTTGAACAGATAAAATAACATAACCTACTTAAATGGAGAGAATATCGCAAAACTCATTGGTACAGGATTTGTGCGTCCCGGTACATGAGCTACATAAGCCTAGTCAGCAGATTCAGCAAATAGTTAGAAAAAGGTTATCGAATCTTGTTGTTTTATGCAAAGGTTATTGGGTATAATCATTGGGATGCTTCACTGCATTTTTACAAGAGAATGCGATGACTACACTGGATAAATTGTGTGTCGTAATAAACCCCTAAATCGAAAAAAAAATGCAATTGTTTGAGAAGCTTTTCTCAGATGTTTCACTTCATCCTTGCTAGAATGAAGGCCCGATGGAATCATAATGTCATACGGCACGGAAACAGACCCTTCAGTCCAGCTCATCTGTACCGACCAAATATTCCAATCTGATGTTGTACCATTTGCCAGCATTAGACCCATAACACTTTAAACCTTTCTTAATCATATACTAATCCTTGCATCTTAAATGTTATAATTATACCAGCCTCCACCACGTTCGCTGCCAGCTCATTCCATACACGCATTATCCTCTGTGTGAAAAATTTACCCCTCAGGTATCTTTTTTAATCTTTCCCCTCTCACCTTAACTCTCTGCCCTCTGGTTTGGACCCCTCCAACCTCAGAAAATAACCTTAGCTGTTTTCCGTATCCATGTCCCTCATGCCTGTACAGTGTCAGAGCACGTCAGGCCTGAGAAAGAGAGATGTTCATATTGAACCATTTAAGACCCTGGGGAGAATGTATTGGGGCGTGAGTGATGAGAGAATACAACTAAGGATTCAGTTTTTGAAATAACATGCTTATTTTAACACATGTAGTACAAAAACATGAATTTATTGGACAAAAATTATGCAGTCGCATGGAAACATACCTTCTAATTATAAATTATACATCATTCCTAAACGAAGCAGATAACAGAGATGGAGTCATGCCATCAGGGGGATGTTCGACGAGACCTGACATGGACTTGGTTGGTATTTGGGTAACATTACTGTACGTTTCAGATCAGACAGGGAGAAAATGTAACCTGTTGGAGAAGCCAAGGACATTGCTCCATCTCTTTAATTGTTCTTCTCTACAGCAATACATGAGAGCTGAAAACCACCAGGCATCTTTACCACTTCAGAGGTTGAAAACAATTGAAACAATCTCCAATTTGCTTTTGTCATGAAATTAACTGTTACTTCAACAAAGCTCTTCTGAATTACTATTCTGCAGTTTCTTTTTTTCCTATTTGCCTTCAGCCATGTGTGTGTGTGTCTTTGTGTGCATGTTTCTGTGTCTCAGATTTATACAAAAATAAATGTTAATGTGCAGATTGTCAATGTCCAAACTGTATGTCATTTATCTTCCCATCGTAATTCAAGTACCTTTCCTCTAGTTTTGGATTAGTTTTTTTTATAAATTTAAGAAATCTGCCTGACTTATTCCGAACACTGAACTTGACCTAGTCTGAGACCGATATCATTTGCCATATCACATATATGGTTGCATTGATAATTTGTCGTGACCGATTGAGGAGTGGGACTAGAAAAAAGGAACAATGACTCTCCAACCTCGGTAGGAACAGGGATAAGGAGAAATTCTCAAAGAACAGTATCAGTGTGAAATCTCTTCCCCACAGGTCGATGGTACCGGTGTGTTTACATTACTAAAAGGTGGGTCAGTTAAATATTTGATGTGAAAGTGACTCTAGGATAATGAACTGCTGAAATGAACGAGGGGCCGAGACCATATTCTGATCAGTCATAATCCTAGTGCCTGGTGAAGTTGAGACCCACTCCTGTTTCTCTGTCCCTCTTCGCCCCATTCCATTCTGCCCCTCAATCTGGTACTTAAGAGGAGTTGGAAACTACTTGCTGCTGTACCTGATGCACAGAAATAGAGGAGGCCATTCGGCTTCTGAAGACAGTCAAACATGGTTTGGTGTGGACTGGATAACTTTCTTAGGCTAATAGTGGCTGTTACTGTGAAACAGACCCCTCCTCTCTCTTTACAGACGTTCCCTGTCTCCATTTATTTGTCATGTTGTCGACCCAGATTCACATTGAATGCAGCCCCCATTACTGCACCCAGATATTGCTCACAAAATCTTCTGTTCTCTTTTACTACAGAATTCCTTCACAGTACTTCCAGGAAAACAAGAGCGATGAACATTCCAAGAACAGAATGCAAGAATATTAGAAGAAGGAGTAGTTCATTCAGCCCCGAGAGCTTGCCTTTCTCTTCAATAGGATCATGGCTGATCTGCTCTAGTCCCAACCTTTGGAGTGCCTGACGTTACACATGTCCATCCATCCCTGTCTTACAACTATCTCAATGATCTAACTTCCCTTCCTCTCTGGAATAGAGACGGCTCGACAGTCTCTTCCCTCTGTGAGAAGGAAACACACCGCATACATACACCATGACCTTTTGACATCAACAAAATATATGAAAACCAGGTAAGAGTGATAGGCCCTGACAACAAGGCAGTGGTTAACTGAGGATGGTATCAAGGCACATGAAGAAAATTGAACTTAATGGAAATCAGGGGTAACATCCCCACCGGTTGCAGTGATTTAGCACAAACATAATGTTTATGGTTCTTGAACATTTACTACCTCAGTGCCGGGACATCTCTGCAGGAGATCCTCAAAACAAGCATCCTCAATTGCCCCTTAGTGTCTTCCCTCCATCAGAAGCTCAGATGTGGGGATGGCGACTCAAGATCATGCAATGTTCAGAACAATGTGTCCGCTTTCAGCTCCTGAAGAAGTCTGTGTCCATGTGCAGCAATACCCGGACAGCATTCAGGATTGTGCTGTTGAAATGTCGGTAACATTCGTGTAACAGTTCTGCTGGATTCTGTGCATTACCACAGTATAGGGAAGAATTCATTCAGCACCTCAAGCTCACTTTACACAACATAAGAAGGTCATTCAGCCCATTAATACTACTGGATAAGAATAGGTACAGCCCATTCATTCCGTCCTGACGATTACACCGGAAGGTAAGGAGCCCTGTCAAATACATTGAGCTGTCAAACAGGAACCGGGGTTGCCCAGTCAGGTTCTTGAGATTCTCCCATGATATCAGGAGGTGGCCATTCAGCCATTCAAGCCCGTTGTACAGAAACAGGACGATCTTATCGACGACGCAATATGACAAATCAATGAAACAGAGACTGCGTGGATAGACTGCTCCGTGTCGTTCTTTCTGGCTCCATTGCTAATGGTACACAATGTATACATTAATGTGGTGTGTTCAAGGTGAGGAGGGAAGACATTTCCATCCAGGCTGGTATTCCGTATGGAGGTTAGAAGCTGTTGGGATGGCTACATTTTTCAGGAGTTGAGCATTGCAGCTACTGACAGATTTGTGAATAAGGTGACGTTCAGTGCAGAGTCACACACCAACTGCACATTGAGACGGTGAGAGTTCATTCAGAACCTGGAGCTCTCGCTTAATCAACATGGGAGCTCCACAGAGTTACATAAACCACCAAGAAACTCATACCCATGGCAAAATGTAACTTCTCGTGCCATTAGTGTCTTTCTCTGGACATAATGTGTGTTTGTTCATAATCTTCACGTTTCAGTGCAGTCAACATTTATTCTGTGACCGTGCTACAAATTAAACATTCATTTCATTCCAACTCTCTTCATGATACCATCATTATAGAGATTATTCTGATAAAGGAGCTTTGCACTGCCTTGGTGACAAGGAGATCATTTATTTATAAAGGAGGGAAAATCTGTCGACAATAGCCCAAACATTGTCTCAACTACATGCCAAAACTCCTACACATGATGAAAATTTTAATGAAGGCTGCCATTTCGTTTCCTGTCCCGATTAATGGTGCCCTGCATGAATTCTGTTCGTGACGTGTGACCAAGGACATTCCAGTCCTTGTTTGCCAAAAAAAAACTTCTCAACCTCTCACCTTCAAATATATCCAACATGAAAAGGATTGTATGTGTTGTTCACGTTCAATTCACTTCTTTGTGTTACAAATAGCGATGCTCAAAGCGCTGATGCATGTGATACCCAATCAGTCGTGGCCTTCTGTCCAAAGGTGGAACCTAGTCTCTGTGTTCTCTCCATCATCCAATTCTCAATTCATGTAGGGTACCTCCCCCTTACCCAAGCAATGTAACTTTCTTCTCTCACCTGTGTGCAACCGTGTCAACCTTCTTCTGAAAATACAAATACACAGTTCACACTAGTTCTCACACGTCGATGTCACCACCAACATCGTCCATAAACTCCAGTACGTTTTTCAAAGATAGTTTTCCTGTCCTGAATATGGTTGACACTGCTCAATCATATTATTGTTCTCTGATGATCTATTTAATATTAATTACAACAATTGCTCATAGGTTCCTCACTAATGACATAAACTTATCCTCCAGTTGGTTTTCTGTTTTCACTCTTTGTCCTGTTGTAAATATGGGCGGTCATAATAGCCGCTTTCCAGTCTGCAGGATCCCTTACAGAATCTAAAGAGCTTTGACCTCCCTCATATAATTAAGGAAAAGGCAAGAGAGAAGAGAGTAATTGATCCATCATGTCTGCACCAGCTCCGAAAAGAGTTATCCAGCAAGCTCAGTTCTCCAACCCTATCTGTGTAGCTCTCTAAATTCATCACTCATCTGGTCCAGCAGCCTACTAACCTTCAACACAATGAATTTTTCTAGTACTTCAACTTGACTAATTCTAAATTTCTTAACTTCCTCACTTTCACCAGTCAACCTGTTCTCTAATATTTCCCAAAGGATTTTCTGTTGCTTCCTCTGTTTGGACAGAACGGAAGTATTCACCTCACTGGACAGAGGTGGACTGTGTTACCTCTTGACTATGTGAGATGATGGGACTCTTGCATAATGGACATGTCGCCCACTCCTGCCTGGCAAGTTCCAGAATCAAAATGGTTGATGGGCATTTTGAGTACAGTCCTCTCCCTGGTATGAGACTGCACAGCTCTGTAACCTCCTCGTTGTTGAAATAAACTGGCTTCATAAGCTACAAGTGGGAAAGTTATACCATTGGGAAATATTTATTGATATCTCAGAAAGGATAGTGCATTGCCCTGCTGCTCCTAATGCAGTCTCTGCAAACCGACATACAATTTACAATCTACCCCCATACCTTTTACAGAGTAGGAACACCAGGCCCTCATGTCTGCCTGAATAAATATAGCAGCTGACAACACAAATCCAGGAAAACCATCCATAGAACCTCCACTGACTTTCCAATGACAGGAGCAAGTCAATACTTGTATATATGGCAGACCCACTCAGTACTGAAAATACCTAGCTCGCCTCGGTTTCTATTCCTGGCTGATAAATTGTTGCATTTCTGTGCAGTCCCTGAAATACGAATAGTTCTGCTCTCCATGGAAATGGATGACAATGTAACTGCACAATGTTCTGCATCTCAGTCACGAGAATATCAACACAGCTATTCATGGTGGAGAAGCTGGGGAGGTGATGGTCTAATGGTATTTTCTCTGCACTATAGATTCTGAGATTTCCACAAATATTTCCCAATGGTATACCTTTCCCAGGTAATTTCCCCAAACCCGGACTTCTATCCCGCCACAGTAGGTGGTCGAATTTGAATTCAAGAAAATATTTGGAATTAACAATCTAATGAAATATTGCTTGCTGTCAAAACTAAGAACATCTGGCCCACTAGTGACCTTCAGGGAAGGAAATTAGCTGTCTTCACTGGTCTGGCCTACATGCGATTCCAGACCTTCAGCAGTGGGAGACTCAAATGACCTTTAAAATGGCCAAGTCAGCCATTCAGTTATAACACTACAAGATCTCAAGGTGAAACAGACTGATGCACTGCCAGTCTACAGCACATCGAAGTGCAGTGGTTCAGAGAGGCAGTTCCCCAGCATCTTCACAAAAACAACTCGGAAACAGAAATAAATGCTGGACCAGCCAACAACAGCAAAGTCCCATTAATGAAGAAAAGAAGATAACCACACTCAGGATGGAGAGATAGAGGGGACAGAACTCATTTGAAACAGGGACTTGGATATATACCTACATGAACATGATACTCAGGAAAATGGAAAAGGTGAAAACTAAATGAAAATGATCTCCCAATTTATTTCCATACCAGCTGATTATCCACAGACCCTTTGTCTATTTTTTCTATGTCTCTATTTCTCCATATATTCAACTCAATGCACCAGCACATATTACACTATTTCCCAGCAACTTTCACATCTGATGCATGGTGAGTGGACTCAAACACTGGAGTGTTCTCTTAGACAGAGGCTGATAAACGTGCTCCACTTCCCCAGCATTCTGTTTCTTTTTGTTTCAGAACCCCAGTAAAGTTTCTTTGTTAGATTTAACCTTTATTATTCTTATTTTATGGGACATTGCCCCATCGAGTCCACACTGACCCTCTGCAAAGCATTGCTCCCAGACCAGCCTCATAGCCCATTTCTGCATTTCCAATGGCTAACCAACCCCTTACCCTGTCCCTGCATCTCCCATAGCTAACACACCTAGCTGCACATGATGGGTAATTTAGCATGGTCAATCTACTGAAGCTGTGTGCACTGTGGGAGGAAACTGAACCTGACAGAGGTGTATAAGAGCATTAGAGGTATGAGCAGAGTGAACAGACAACAACTATTCCCCTTCATCAAAGGGGTAAAACCAAGGGGGAACACGTTTAAAATGAAAGGCAAGATTCGAAGATAGGATTTGTGGAATCTGTTTGGAACCCAGATGATGGTTTGTGTCTAGAATGCATTGCCTGGGAGGGTGGTTGAGGGATTTTAACCTCACAAACTTTATAGAACACTTGTATAAGCAGTGAATAGTGCAGATTCAATGGTCCTTGTCTATATTACATCTCTTCAAGTGGTGGCAGCCATGATAGCTCTGATATATTCTGAAGTAGCAGCCAACGGGATTTGTTGGTTTGTTCCATCGAACTGCGCTCACTAAGTGGTGAAATTACGAACCAGAATCACCCATGAAGTACCAGCACTTACTCAACAGAGGACAGCCCAGCCATCTCTGAAAATATCCAGGATAATTCACATGCTCAGTGCAAGATTCATCTAACGACAGCATCAACATTATTCCAGCTAATTGACACGATTATTTTAAGGGCACTTATAACATAGAAACAGACTTCCCTTCATTATTATATACACTTCTCGTGTAAAGTTGTAGACTAATAAATTACTTCCCATTTATTCGTATTGACAAAGAGTCTGTTGTCCTGCGAGCTGTTCCTCACAGCGTGGCGGCTTGTTTAACACTCCATCCACCACCAGTAATATTTACTCCCAGTTAAACCGGCACATGAGATGCACTGCTTGCACTCCCTCCCAATAGCCACTTGGATGGACCAACGTCAATTGGACTGGAACTTCTCGAGGGCAATTAATGCTGGTCTAGCTCCATTAAAATCCCAAATGAACTAAAGACAATCCGATTTTCTAATAATTTATTAAACAATGAGGACATTTTATTGATCTGATGAGTTTGTCGCTGCGTTCGAAGTTGTGTGATCTATTTCCATGGAACCATTTCGTGCATATATAGGAAGAACAAAAAAGCTCAGACACACACTAACGCAAAATGCCAGGGAACAGTAGTCTATAGGTCTTCAGGTAACTGGGAATAATGCAGTTTGGTGTTTTCTGACTGATGTGGTTGTATTGGGCTGGAGGGTCGGTTTGTATGCTGTATGACTCTATCACTTTAATTGTTGGAAACAGAACATGTGGTCTCACTATTTACATAGCTTGTGAGCATCAAATAGTGAGGAATACAATCTCTAAAGGCACACAGGATTTGAAGCTATATCATTCTATCACTATCAAATTGTCACTATCAAATTGTTAAGAACCCAGTTCCTCTCCTTGTAGCATACCTGTTCGTGTTCCTGCACCACAAGAACCCCTGGGGTTTATCACCATATTCTGAATAGAAATTAAACACAGGCAACAGAATGCTGGCCTTGGTAATGAAACGTACCTGTCAAGAACAACTGAAAGGAATCTGCAGTATTAAAGTTATCGATTTGACCCAATCTGATTTCTAAAGCAGTTTCAAACGAGGCTTTCCCTTTGCCCCATGCTCCTGACTTCTCGACAACATCATGAATCTTTTCTGAGTGCTTTTGAGTGCCGTTTAAAAGTTACATATGGAAAGCTGTACCCAATAATCTGAAAGGAAAAATCTTCATGCTCATGAGAAACGTGTCATTTTTGTTTTCAGTATCTAAAGACAACAGAAATGTAGAAATTAGCATCAGGAGTAAGGAATCTAAACAGCTCTATTATGCGACAAGATCGTGGATGATCTGATTGTGACCTCAATTGCACATTCCTCCTTTGCCCTTACAATGTTAGTGCGTTTTTCTTAGTCAAGAATATGCCTGCCTCTGCCTTAGGAATATTCAATGTCTTCTCCTCAATCGCTTTCTGGGAAGAGAATTCCTCAAAGACAAAACACTTTGAGAGAATTACACCAAATCACCATCTTCTTAACTGGGGCATTCTTCCGTTTTATAGTTCATCCACTCATGGTAATCTCTCACACAAGCTGAAAGATTGTTGCAGAATTCAAATTGAAAAGACTACTTCGAATATTCTGGGGTGAAACAGGATCACATGTTGTTCGCCTAAACCCCAGCAGATCGAGGGCCAGTCAGTTAAATATTTCCTCCATAAATAAATACTCCTCACACAAGTCAGTTGAGTGAGTCTTCTCTGGATTGCATTTCATATCATTGTGACCATCACTCCCTCGATGTGGTTACACCGCTACATTGTAAATTTGTAGAGAATCGTCCCTACTTTTAAATGTGTTCTGTTTCAGAAAGTTTCAACATTTATCTTACCTCCCTAAAAAATTGGTGGACATGTAAAGTTTTTATTTTGTAATCCAGGTGCCGGTTCCTCTGTGCCGAGGAATAATACACTACGTTTCCTTTCAAGTGGCCAATATCTTTGAGCACAGACACATTTTTCCTACTCTGCTCAATACACCAATATTTGCCTGTTCACTTTACCCACATTAATCTCTTTATAGACTCATGTCCTCTTCATAACTTCCTTCTCGAACAGTTTCAACAGTTTGTATTCTTCCAGAAGATAGACAGAATATTTGGCCAAAGAATACAGTGGCCATATTGCAAAGTAATTGACAATGAAATATTATTTACTCCATAAGTAAACTATAAGTTTGAGACAATATTAAAATGTTTTGCAGTTCCATTACTCAAAGTACGAATAGATGGTTTGGAACGTGTGTGGGTAGAATTGAGGAACCGCAAAGGTGAAAAATCATCGTTGGAGTTATGTACAGGTCTACAAATCGTAGTCAGGAGCTGGGGCGGAGGACATATCAGGAGGTAGAAAAGATGTGTAGGAAAGGCAAAGTTACAGTGATTAGGGGGATTTCAATATGCAGGTGGACTGGGAAAATAAGTGGTAGTGGTTTGCAAGGTAAGGAATTTGTGGAATGTCTACGAGGTGGCTTTTTGCTGCAGCTTACGGTACAGGCAACGAGGAAATGGACAATATGGATTTAGAGTTTTGCAGTGAGGCAGACATGATAAGGCAGGGTGAAGAAATGTTTCGGAGGCAGTGATCATAATATGATTGAACGTACTCTTCAATTTGAGATGGAGAAGGTAGAATCGGAGTTAATATTACAGCTGAATAAAGGCACCTACAAAGAATTCTGAAGGGTAAAGAGGGTTGAGAGTTCTATATCTCATATCTTTTTATTGCCCAATTCACAAACATGACAAACACTTGATTATTGTTCAGATCAGTAAGCCCATCATTTTGCAATCATTAAAAATGAATTCCACAAGTCCTGAATTCGGGTACAGTGCCACTGGACCTCACAACTACCTGTGGCACTCAGTGAGACACTAGCCTGCTCCTGAATCTTTCCAGAGAGTTTCAAAGCTGGGTGAGAGCTATCATCCAAACATTCCTTCACAGAGAATCATTTGGAATCCAACTTCAGCAGCAGGAAACTAGTCAACACGCTATCCCTGCTCTCAGTATAGGTACAAATGCTGCCTAAATTTAATACCAATGACAGACCAGGAACCAGGTGTAACAAATTCATCCTTAGTCAGAGCCTGGCCAATGGAGTAGATGTATGTACATGGAGTGTCAGAATCACTCCCACAAATACTTATGGTGATGACATTTGCAATGTCCCCCAAGCCAACATATACCTGCACCCTGGACCAGACCTGTTTAAAAACGTTCACATTTGACAGTTTTCTGAAGCATCTTGTGTCTCATGGTGAATTCTCTGAAGCTTTATCCAATAAATGTATCTTCACAGTCACCAGTATCAAAGTAAAACTGTACATGTCTGTGGATGGTCAGATATTAATACATGGTCACCCAACAGAATGTTTCTGAAGAAACCAGTAGCACACGGCAAGCCAAGAAACACTTTAATAACTGAACTTGGTAGATTTTGGCTGGTCCAGATAACCACACATATTGTGCTGATACTCTGTTGACTGTAACCATGCCCATCAAAACTAGAAGTCTTGGCCTAACGCCCCTCCCCAGCTTCTTGACCTCACACACTTCACTCCCTCGCACATTTAGAAACAGTCCACAAACTGAGTGAAACTTGGAACATAGAACAGTACAGCACAGTAAGAGCCCTTCAGCCCTCAATGTTTTGCCAGCCTTTTGATACTACTCTAAGATCAGACTAACCTACATAACCTTCAATGCACTAACTTCCATGTGCCTATCCGGGAGTCTTCTTAAAATCTCTAATGTATCTGACGCTACTACCACCACTGGCGGTGCATTCCGCCTACACCACTCTCTGTGTAAACAACATACCTCTGATATCCCCCTGATACCTTCCTCCAATCACTTTAAAATTATTCACCTTATTGATAGCCATTTCTGCCCTCGGAAAAGACTCTGGCTATCCACTCTATGTCTCTCAACATCTTGTACATCTCTATCAAGTCACCTGTAATTCTTCTTCGCTCCAGGGAGAAAAGCCCTGACTCCCTCCAACTTTCTTCCTAAGACATGTCCTCCAGTCCTGGCAGCATCCTGGTAAATCTCCTCTACACACTCTCTGAGGCTTCCACATGTTTCTTATGATGAGGCAAGCAGAACTGAACACAATATTCCAAGTGTGGTTGAACCACAGCTTTATAGAACTAAGCATTAGCCCCGCTGCTCTGAAACTGAATCCCCCATAATGAAAGCCAACACACCACACGCCTTCTTAACAACCCTATTAACCTGGTTGGCAACTTCAAGGGATCTATGGACATGGACCCGAAGATCCCTCTGTTGCTCCACATTGCCAAGCATTCTGTCTTTAACTCTTAATCTGCATACAAATGCAACCTTCCAAAATAAATCGCTTCACACTTTTTAAGGTTGACCTCTATTTGCATGCAAACTGCAACAGCACTCCACACGATACACAACTCCACCAACATTTGTGTCATCGGCAAACCTACTAACCCACCATTCCTAATCCTCATCAAAGTCATCAATAAAAATCACAAAGAGCACATGTCCCAGAGCCAATCCCTGTGGGCCATCACTGGTCACTGAGCTCCAGGCTGTATACTTTCCTTCTGCTACCACCCTCTGTCTTCCATGGGCCAGCCAAGTCAATATACCAGCAGACATATTTCCCTGCGTCCCATGTACGCTTACCTTCTGAATGAGCGTACAATGGGGAACCTTATCAAATGCCTTGCTCAAATTCTTGTTCACTACATCTACTTGACTACCTTCATCAACGTGTTTTTTCCATCTTCAAAGAATTCAGTAATGTTTCTGAGGGATAATCTGCCCCTCACAAAGCCATGCTGACTATCTATAATCAAACGATGGTTTTCTCAGTAATTAAAAATCCTGTCTCTCAGAATCGTCTCCAGTAATTTGCCCACCATTGATGTAAGACTGACTGTTTGGTAATTCACAGGGTTATCCCTGTTCCCTTTCCTGAACAAGGGAATAACATTTGCCACCCTCCAATCATCGGGCACTACTTCAGTGGACAGTAAGGACGCAAAGATCATCACCAAAGGCACACCAATCTCTTCCATCACTTCCTGGAGTAACCCTGTCCAAACAAATGATTGACTGCTTTCAGTTCCAGTGCTATATACAGTGCTGCCTTCCTTAGCAAGTATGGTTCCCAACATCCTGTGAATCACGGAATGAAAAAAAAAGAGTGCACCAGCACTTTCCTGATGAAGGTCTTATGCCTGAAACAACGACTCTCCTGCTCCTCGGATGCTGCCTGACCTGTTGTGCTTTTGTAGGAACACACTTTTTGACTCTGATCTCCATCAACTGCAGTCCTCACTTTCTCCATTACTGAGGACTGTCCCCTCTGCACATTAGTGGGGATTTAACCATCACAATCTAATTGCAGGTGGGAGTTGACTGCTCGCTTTTGGAATGTTGCACTTTATGTATACATTTTTAAACAATAAGTTATAATTCAATTTTCATTCAACCCCAAAGTTCCAATTTTGGTTCATGGTTTGGGCAGCCTAATAAAACACAGTGAATTACTGAAGAACTACAAGGCAAAGAATATTCCAGGTGTTATATTCGAGTTTACGTTAACGTTGGGAATATTATCAGACAGACTGATGTGATAAAGGAATGAGTTGACATGTGGAGGTGTGACATTTTTGCCATTACAGGGACGCGTTTGAGGAAGGTCAGGGCGAACAACTCAATATTCTGTTGTACTGGAAAAATAGGCAGGGCAGGAGAGGGTGTTAAAGAGGAGGTGGTGTTGCATTATTAATTAAGGAGTCAGTTAATGCAGTAAGGAGGGACGATATCATGGAAGTGTCTTCAAATGAAGCTTTGTGGATCGAGTACAGGATCAAAACAATGACAGATACATTGCTGGTGATGTTATTTTGAGGCCCCAGAAAGATGAAAATACAGGCCCCAGAAAGATGAAAAATAGATATGTAACCAATTCACTGAGCTGTCTAGGAAAGCAAGGCCAGATATGTTACAGGATAGGAAACCAAGTCTGGACATGTTGCAGATTCTTGATAAGTGGTGCTGGAAGAGCACAGCAGTTCAGGCAGCATCCAAGTAGCTTCGAAATGGGCGTTTTGGGCAAAAGCCCTTCATCAGGAATAAAGGCAGTGAGCCTGAAGCGTGGAGAGATAAGCTAGAGGAAGGTGGGGGGTGGGAGAATGTAGCATAGCTTCAGGGCAGAGGAAATGACCTGGGAGTTGCAGTGGGAAAGGGACTCCCTCACATTCTTGTAGAGAGAGGAGGAAAACTTCTTCAAGGCAGGCATCATTGTAAGAGGATTCGCAGTGGGGTTAAAATCAACTAGGTAAAAATAATGACTGCAGATGCTGGAAACCAGATTCTGAATTAGAGGTGCTGGAAGAGCACAGCAGTTCAGGCAGCATCCAAGTAGCTTTAAAATCGACGTTTCAGGTAAAAGCCCTTCATCAGGAATAAAGGCAGTGAGTCTGAAGCGTGGGGAGATTAGCTAGAGGAGGTTGGGAGTGGGGAGAATGTAGCATAGCTTCAGGGCAGAGGAAAAACTCCCAACTCCCACCCCCACCCTCCTCTAGCTTATGTCTCCACGCTTCAGGCTCACTGCCTTTATTCCTGAACATGTTGCAGAGACAGGAATGCAAGGCCAGCGATGATACAGAGAGAGGAAAGCAAGGCTCTAGATGTCACAGAGACAGGAAAGCAAGGTCGAATATGTTACAGAGAGGAAAGCAAAGCTGGAGATGTTACAGAAATAGGAAAGCAGGTTGGAGATGTTACAGACACAGGAAAGCTAGACAGGAGATGTCACAGACATAGGAAAGCGAGGCTGGAGATGTTACAGAGAGAGGAAAGCAAGGCAGGAGATGTTACACAGACATGAAAGCACGGCTTGAGATGTTACAGACATAGGAAAGCGAGGCTGGAGATGTTACAGAGAGAGGAAAGCAAGGCAGGAGATGTTACACAGACATGAAAGCACGGCTTGAGATGTTACAGACGTAGGAAAGCAAAGCTGGATATGTAACAGAGAGGAAATCAAGGCTGAAGATGTTAGAGAGAGAGGAAAGCAGGGCTTGAGGTTTTACAGGGATAGGGAAGCAATGGTGGAGATATTACAGACATAGGAAAGCAAGGCTGTAGATGTTACTGAGACAGGAAAGCAAGGCTGGAGATGTTACAGAGATACGAAAGCAATGGTGGAGATGTTACAGACATAAGAAAGCAATGGTTGAAAAGTTACAGAGATAGCAAAGCAAGGCTAGAGATATTACAGAGGTATCAAAGCAAACATAGAGATGTTACAGACAAAGGAAAGCTAGGATGGAGATGTTAAAGAGATAGGAAAGCAAGACTGGAGATGTTACAGAGATAGGAAAGCAAGGTTGGAGATATTAGAGAGATTGTAAAGCAAGTCTGGAGTTGTCACAGAGATGGAAAAACAAGGCTGGAGATGTCACAGAGATCGAAAAGCAAGGCTGGAGATGTTACAGAGATAGGAAAGCAATGGTGGAGATGTTACACACATAAGAAAGCAATGGTCGAAAAGTTACAGAGATATTAAAGCAAGGCGGGCGATGTTACAGACAAAGGAAAGCAAGGATGGAGATGTTAAAGAGATAGGAAAGCAAGACTGGAGATGTTAGAGAGAGGGAGGAAAGCAAGGCTGGAGATGTTACAGAGATAGGAAAGCAAGGCTGAAGATATCACAGAGATAGGAACGCAAGGGTGGAGATGTTACAGATATAGGAATGCAAGGCTGTAGATGTTAAAGAGAGTGGAAAATAAGGCTGGAGTTGTTACAGAGATAGTAACGCAAGGCTGGAGTTGTCACAGAGATGGAAAAGCAAGGCTGGAGAAGTCACAGAGAGACGAACGCAAAACCACAGATATTACAGTGATCGGAAAGCAAGGCTGCAGATGTTACACAGATAGGAAAGCAAGGTTGAAGATGTTAAACAGAGAGGAAAGCAAGACTGGAGATGTTACAGAGAGAGGAAAGCAAGTCTAGAGATGTTACAGACAAAGGAATGGATGGAGCTGTTAGAGAAATAGGTAAGGAAGACTGGAGATGTTAGTGAGAGGGAGGAAAGCAAGGCTGGCGATGTTACAGAGATAGGAAAGCAAGGCTGGCGATGTTACAGAGATAGGAAAGCAAGGCTGGCGATGTTACAGAGATAGGAAAGCAAGGCTGGCGATGTTACAGAGATAGGAAAGCAAGGCTGGCGATGTTACAGAGATAGGAAAGCAAGGCTGGCGATGTTACAGAGATAGGAAAGCAAGGCTGGCGATGTTACAGAGATAGTAAAGTAAGGCTGGAGTTGTCACAGAGATGGTAAAGGAAGGCTGGAGAAGTCACAGAGAGACGAAAGCAAAGCCAGCGATATTACAGTGAAAGGAAAGCAAGGCTGGAGATGTTACAGAGAGAGGAAAGCCATACGGGAAATGTGACACAGAGAGGAAAGCCATACGGGAGATGTTACAGATAGAGAAAAGCAAGTCTGGAGATGTTTCAGACAAAGGAAAGATAGGAATGAGATGTTAAAGAAATAGGTAAGCAAGACTGGAGAGGTTAGTGAGAGGGCGGAAAGCAAGGCTGGAGATGTTACAGTGAGAGGAAAACAAGGCTGGAGATGTTACAGAGAGAAGAAAGCAAGGCTGGAGATGTCACAGGGAGAGGAATGCAAGGCTGGAGATATTACAGTGATAGGAAATCAGACTGGAGTAGGTACCGAGACAGGAAAGCAAGAATGCAAATGTTACAGAGTTGGAAAGCAAGGGTGGTGATGTTACAGAAATAGGAAAGCCAGGCTGGACATCTTACTGGTAAAGGAAAGAAAGACTGGAGATGTTACAGAGATAGCAAAGAAAGACTGCAGATGTTAAAGAGAGTGGAAAACAAACTCGAGATGTTACAGGGAATGGAATTCAAGGCTGGAGATGTTACACAGAGAGGAAAACAAGACGGGAGATGTTACAGAGAGAGAAAAGCAAGTCTGGAGATGTTACAGAGACAGGAGAGCAATGGTGGAGATGTAACAAATACAGGAAAAAAGCAAGGCTGGAGATGTTACAGACAAAGGAAAGCTAGGAATGAGATGTTAAAGAAATAGGTAAGCAAGACTGGAGAGGTTAGTGAGAGCGAGGAAAGCAAGGCTGGAGATGTTACAGATATAGGAACGCAAGATTGGAGATGTTACAGAGATAGGACAGCAAGGCTGTAGATGTTGCAGAGATAGGAAAGCAAGGCTATAGATGTTACAGAGAGACGAAAACAAACACGGAGATGCTACAGAGATAGGAAAGCAAGGATGGAGATGTTACAGAGAGAAAGAAAGCAAGGCTGGAGGTGTTACAGTGATAGGAAAGTAAGGCAGAAGATGTTACAGAGCTAGGAAAGCAAGTCTGGATAAATTACAGAGACAGTAAAGCAACGCTGGAGATGTTACAAAGACAGGAAAACAAGGCTGGAGATGTTACAGAGATAGGAAAGCAATGCTGGAGATGTTACAGACATAAGAAAGCAATGGTCGAAAAGTTGCAGAGATAGTAAAGCAAGGCTGGTGATGTTACAGACAAAGGAAAGCAAGGATGGAGACGTTAAAGAGATAGGAAAGCAAGACTGGAGATTTTAGAGAGAGGGAGGAAAGCAAGGCTTGAGATGTTACACATATAGGAAAGCAAGGCTGGAGATGTTACAGAGATAGTAAAGCAAGGCTGGAGTTGTCAAAGAGCTAGGAAAACAAGGCTGGAGATGTTACAGAGAGAGGACAGCAAGGCTGGAGATGTTACAGTGATAGGAAAGCAAGGCTGGAGATGTTACAGAGAGAAGAAAGCAAGGCTGGAGATGTAACAATGATAGGAAAGCAAGGCTGGAGATGTCACACAGAGAGAAATGCAAGGCTGCAGATATTACAGAGATAGGAAATCAGACTGGAGTAGGTACCGAGACAGGAAAGCAAGAATGCAAATGTTACAGAGTTGGAAAGCAAGGGTGGTGATGTTACAGAAATAGGAAAGCCAGGCTGGACATTTACAGGTAAAGGAAAGCAAGACTGGAGATGTTACAGAGATAGCAAAGGAAGACTGCAGATGTTAAAGAGAGTGGAAAACAAGCCTAGAGATGTCACAGAGAATGGAAAGCAAGGCTGGAAATGTTACCGTGATAGGAAAACAAGGCTGGAGATGTTACATCGATAAGAATGCAAGGCTGGAGATGTTACAGAGACAGGAAAGCAGAGCTGGAGATGTTACTGAGGCAGAAATGCAAGGCTGGAAATGTTACAGAGATAGGATATCCTGCTGGAGATGTTATCGAGACTGGAAAGCAAGGGTGGAAATGTTACAGAGTTAGGAACGCAAGGGTGGAGATGTTACAGAGATAGCAAAGCAGGCTGGAGATGTTACAGAGAGAGGAAAGCAAGACTTGAGCTGTTACAGAGATAGCAAAGCAAGACTGGAGATGTTACAGAGAGAGGAAAACACGCCTAGAGACGTTACAGAGAATGGAAAGCAAGGCTGGAGATGTTACACAGAGAGGAAAGCAAGACTGAAGATGTTACAGAGAGAGGAAACAAGGCTGGAAATGTTACCGTGATAGGAAAACAATCCTGGAGATGTTACACTGATAAGAAAGCAAGACTGGAGATGTTACGGAGACAGGAAAGCAAAGTTGGAAATGTTAAAGAGAGCAAATAAGGCTGGAGATATTAGTGATAGGAAAGCAAGGCTGGAGACGTTATCGAGACTTGAAAGCAAGGGTGGAAATGTTACAGAGTTAGGAAAGCAAGGGTGGAGATGTTACAGACAGAGGAAAGCAAGGCTGGAAATGTTACAGAGATAGGAAAGCAACTCTGGAGATGTTACAGACAAAGGAAAGCAAGGATGGAGATGTTAAAGAGATAGGAAATCAAGGCTGGAGATGTTACAGGGAGAGAGGAACGCAAGGCTGGAGATGTTACACAGATAGGAAAGCAAGGCTGGAGATCGCTGGCAGATAGCTTGGCGTGTGCATGCTTGAACGGGTTAGTGAGATATTTTTGACATTAATTCACATGTTATTGGGAGAGGTGTAGCAGCTGGAGGTTAGACAGATAGGGAGAGATGTAGGGGCTGGCGGAATTTACAGCGATAGATGAGGTTGGAGTATGAAATAAAAATTGCGGAGATACGGAGGGTTACTGAGAAACAGATGGATGTAGCGGCTGGAGGAGATGACGAGGAAAGATACAGAGATGCACGTAGACACTTTAAAAACTGAATTGTGCAATGTCTCAATCGAGAAAATATTGTAGAAATCTGTGGAATAGACAAGGCACTTGGAGGAAATGAAGGAGTTAGACCTTGGATTGTCCAATCACAAGAGTTGCAGAGTGAGTGGCATATAGCACAGGAGAAGCACTTCGGTTGACAGCAACAAAACTAAAAAGCCCTGCAGATCCCGGAAACCCTCCAGGGTTCAGATCAAACACTGAAACGGAAACGTCCTGCTGACTCCCCTCCCTCAGCCTCACTGGGTCAGATCAAACACTGACACGGAAACATCCTGCTGACTCCACTCCCTCAGCCTCACGGTGTCAGATCCAACAGTGAAACTGAAACCTCTTGCTGAGTCCATTCCCTCAACTGGAGGATCAGTGTCCCTCCACATTGAACAACACTTGCAGGAAGCCCTGAGAGAGTAGCAAAGGTGGAGAATGTATTCTGGGTGGGCCATTTCAAAACCAAACACCAAGTAAGGCTCAGCAGCAGCATTGGTGATCTAGGTAGCCGGTTCCAAAAGGTCATAACTGCTTCACTGTGTCTGCACCGGATGGGGAGGCAGTGACTGAGAGGGAGAAAAGTACTTGACCTCATCCTCACCAACCTACCGGCAGCAGACACATTGATCGATGACCACATTGTGAACAGTGACTACCACGCACAATATTTCTAAAGACAAAGCTCCACGTTTACATCGTGAAGACCCTTGTGTGTGTGTGACACCATCACTGTGCTGAACAGATCAGATTTCCAATAGATTTAGGAATTTTGTACTGGCCTGTGTGAGGTGATTTGGATCATTACCAACAGCAGCAGAATTGTACTCCAGCATAACTTTCACTGTCACTGCCTGGAATATGCTTCACTTTATCCTCACCAACAGGCCAGGGAATAAACTCTTGTTAAATGGAGAATACAGGAGGGCCTGCCTATAGCAGAACCAGATACACATCAGAATGTGGTAAACTTCCTAAAATGGTCTACTTACGAACCAAATGGTTCAAATAGCAAATGATACACAGATCTAACCAACAAATCCGTCTTAATCTCTCCAATCCTCTCACATGCAGTCTGGGTGAGTGGTGGTGGACAATCACACAACTCACTGGGGAAGGAGGATCCTCAAATACCACCTTCCTCAATGATAGAAGAGCCCATCACAACAATAGAAAAGTTCAGGCTGAAACATTCACAACAGTGTTCAGACAGAAATATCGGCAAGATGATCTATTTTAGTCTCCTCCCGATGGCAGTTTTCAGCTAATTCGATTCAACTGTGTATGATAACTCCAAACAGTTGGAGGGATTGGAAAATGCAAACGCTGTGGGCCCTGATAGCATTCCATTGTAGCTGTTCCTGCTGGGATTCTGCACTGGGGCCTACATGTCAATGTGGGAAACTATCCGAGTGTGTCCTGTACACACAGAGACAAAACATCAGACAATCAATGGCTGCCCCATTGCTCTAATCCTTATCATAAATAAAGTGATGGAAGATGTCATCTAGCGGTATCACGTAGCACTCCTCAACACCAACCTGTTTACTGAAGCTCAGTTTGGCCTCCCATCCCTTGGGCTCATTGAAGCCTTGATTTAACGATGTACAACAAGAAAACACACAGCTGAATTCTAGAGGTGAGGCGACAGTGACTGCACTTAACATCATCATAATTGCATTTGACCAAGTGTCGTACCCAGGGTTAATGGCAAATAGGAATCTTCTGCACTGAAGTTATAACTGGTACAAAGAAAGGTGGCTGGGGTTGGTGGAGAGTAGCCATCTCAGCTCCACCGCAGTTCCCCAGTGGAGGGGTTTCTGAGTAAACCTGTAGATCAGAAATGGAAAGGTAGGGCACCATACCCCTACAGGATGATAGGGTTGTTTTCTCGTCAGACAGATGCGACTGGCGGTTGTTTGACTGGACAGTCATCATGTCTCAAGCAAGGGAGCAGTTGGGTATTACAGCCCTTTTCAACACCTCAGTCAGTGCAGAATTGAACCCACACTGTTGGCATTTACCTGCATTACAGACTAGCCATCCAACTGATTGAGCTAACCAAGTCCTCACTCAGCTCCTTGGCGAAGATACTGTAACTTTATTCCGTTCCGCTATGTTGATAGACACCTCTGCAACAGGTGAACTAGAAACCAGCTTCCTAACCCAGAGAGAGGGACAGCATCAGTGAGCTATAAGAGTGCTCTCTGCACTCGGCAAAATAATTTTCAGTTGTTTCATTAATGACTATAAAATCACAACTGGGGATTTTTGTCAATGATTGGACAGTATTCTACACCATTTGTGATTTACTCAGATACTGAAGCAATCCTTATCCAAATGCAACAAGGACCTGGAAATATGCAGGTATGTGCTTAACAGTGACTAGTACAATTTCCATTACACACATGCCAGACAACGACATACCTCTAACAATTGAACCATATCCTTTAATGTTCAATGCCACCACCATCAGTAAACACACACCGAGCAATATCCCGGGGATTTCCGTTAACCAGAATCGGACTGACCATATAATTTCATTCCCCATTCCTGTGAAGGGCTTATGCTAAAACATCGACTCTCCTGTACCTCAGATTCTGCCTGACCTGTTGTGCTTTGACGCAAATAAATTCATTGGCTACAAGAACATGTCAAGTGCTAGGAACCCTGCAGAAATAAGATGATTTCGAAAAGGCTGCACACCATCTATAAGGCACTCTTTGAATGTGTGTGTGATGAAATACTCGCCCCCTCCCCATTTTCCTGTGTGAATGCAGCTTCACCCCTCATCCACTGATAGTCAGGAGCAGCAATGCCTGCCATCTACAGAAGTTTAACAAGGCTTAGTACAACGTACTTCTGAAACCATGACCATCAAGAAAGGCAAGGGAAACAGATGCATGGGATCATCACCATGTTCGCTTTCCGTTCCAAACCACCCACCATCCTGACTGGGAAGTATATTGCCATTCCTTCAGTATCACTGTTTCAAATTCCCTCCCTAATGCGATTGTAAGTCGAATTACGGCACATCGACTGCAGTGGTTCAATGTGGCAGCTCACCCTCACCTTCTCAAGGGCAGCAACGGATGGACAATAAATACTCGCCCGATCATATTCAATGAATAAATGAAAATGAAAATATTGTCCAGACCTGCCCAATGCTGGACACTGTACTTTGGGTTTTGTCAGCTTAGGCTGGTTGTGTCCAGTCAGTAACATGTTTGCTGTAAACAGCTGAAAGGTTATGCTGGTTGAAACAATCTGTCAGTCTCACAGAGGCATGGCCTACGTACAGAGTATCACATAGACACTGCTATTCGCATCCCACATTACTGAGCTCTGAGATAGCCAGGAGCAAATCAAAATGTACTCATATCTGACTGGAACCCGTTTAAACACACAGTGAATATTGTTGCCATGAAAATGTTTATGAGTGAATATTAGCATGGAATAAGTGAAGACTGCAGATGCTGGAGATCAGATTCAAAAAGTGTGGTTCTGGGAAAAAAAAGACAGTCGTTCAGGCAGAATCTGAGGAGGAGGAGAGTCGACTGTTATTTCACAATATTAATACAAGGGAAAATAAATGTATATTTTCAAAGTCCTTGCACTTAATAATAATGAGACTCATCATTTCAATGTTCCTTACTGTGAGTTGTGCACTGTTTTCATCATATTGTTGTTATAAAAGTGAACGGGATAAAGGGGGGATTTTGTGTATATCGGACAATCTAAAAGTTGGTATTATGAAAGGATGGCGGACCTTTAGTAAAGAGACTTTGCTGTTAATTTTTAGAACAATGCTGCAAACATTTACACAGAGATTTCCAGCTCAAGTCACTCACAAGTTTATTGGGGTGGGATCACGCTGGCCATCAATGGAGCTGCACAATTCTGTTTGGATACTGACATTGTGGGGCTAACATACACTGGATATGGTTTATGAGGGATTCAATGTAAGATGCCATGTGCTGCAGGAGCCCATTACCTTTATAACACATTCATTCAGGATCGGGTCCAAGGTGCAGAATTACAGAGTTCAGGTGGCATACCAGAAGAGATATACTTACAAGACATGGCTGTTTACAGGTCATTGTTATAAATGTTGAACTGGGCCATGTGCTAGTCCATTGACCAGTCTGCCCCACACACCTCTCCCCGTTGTTCAGGTATATCTCTCACCGTGAGTAACTGCCCAGTTCCAGTTTGGAAGCTCTCTGGACAGATTTTGGAGATGGTCAGTGTTTTGGAGGTCATGGTGAGGGCCAGTAACACTGTGTCTGAATTCAGGCTTTTCCTCAAAGTCATTTCTAACAGCTTTGGTGCCTGCAAGATGGTGTGTTCACTGATCTGAACATGAATCGGCTGTTTACTACAGTCACTGAATTGTGTAATAGTCAAGTGTGCGCTCTGGTGTTTCAATAATTGTTCACTTCAATTGTTTTCATTTGAAAATTAATGATGTTTGGCTTATTTTAAAACACGTAAGAAGCAAAGTGATATTAACACTTCATTATACAAAATGTAAAAGTTACCTGTTGTATATTTCACATGGGCTAATCAAAAACAATCCTGTAAAGCTGGATTCTGTGAACAGGGCGATGTTCCTGGCAAAATCACCATCGTCTCTGGTAGGTTCTGTCCCGCTGACAGGACATAGCCAGGCTGAGGGGGCAGCTCCTTGGTATTTAGTCAATACAGTGCTCAGCATTGATGCTCGATCCTGTGGCTGCTAGACTGCTCTGTGGCAGGCTATGAGGGAATCAGGAAAAGGGAAAGATATAATTGATCACATCGTCACCGATCTGCATGCTGTAGGTGCACCTCTCCGTTTCATATATTGGCCAGCATGGTCACTACACAGCCCTTATGGGGAGCAAGGGCTATCTTCACATTTTGCAGACCCACCTCACCATGATATGGGTTCCTAATGGGACAGACGTTAAACAGATTGAGCAACAAATGATAATACATCTATGAGGTGCAATGGGCCAACAGCAGCGGCAGAATTAAACTCTGTATAACTCAGTCTGCAACCTCACAACCCGACATACCTGCCACTGTACAGTAACCATCACACCCCGACATACCTCCTTCTGTACAGTAACCATCACAGCCCGACATACCTCCCACTGTACAGTATCTATCAAAGCCGGACATACCACCCCCTGTACAGTAACCATCACAGCCCGACATTCCTCCCACTGAACAGTAACCATCACAGCCTGACATTCCTCCCACTGAACAGTAACCATCACAGCCCGACATACCTCCCTCTGTACAGTTATTCTCAAAACCTCAGTGCTTAGCACTGCTGCCTCACAGCACCAAAGTCCTAGGTTCAATTCCGGCCTTGGGTGACTGTCTGTGTGGAGGATGCACAATCCCCCCATGTCTGCGTGGGTTTCCTCTGGGTGCTCCGGTTCCCTCCCACAGTCCAAAGATGTGCAGTTCAGGTGAATTGGCCATGCTAAATTGCCCATAGTGTTAGGTGCATTAGCCAGGGGTAAATATATGGCAGGGGAATGGGTATGTGAGGGTTAATCTTCAGAGGGTTGGTGTCCACTGGTTGGGCTGAAGGACCTGTATGCACATTGTAGGGAATCTATTCTAACCTCCAAGGTTCAAGTCAGGAGGATAATGGTATAATCACTTGTCTGAATGAGTGCAGCTCCAAAAATACTCTAATATTGACATACTAGCAACTGGCAAGACAGTTGTGGGGAAAATCCTGTCTCACAAACTTGATTGATTATTTTGAGGAAGTGACAAAATTGGTTGATGAGGACACGGGGCTGGTTGTTGGCAGTTTGGATCTTAGCAAGGCATTTGATATGGTTGCTTATGGCAGGCTCATACAGAAGTTGAAGTGAAATGGGATCAGCGGTCAGTTTGTAAGATGGACAGAGAACTGCTTGGTCAAAGAAGACAGAGTAGTGACGGAATAGTGTTTCTGTGACTGGAGATCGGTAAATATTTTGGCGGAGTTGCAGATTGTGTGGATGATTGCCAGAAAATATAGCAGGATATAGGTCAGCTGCAGACTTGGATAGAGAAAACGCAGATGTAACTTTATCTGGACAGTTGTGGCGTGATGTGTTTTAGAAGGTCTAATGCAGGAGAGAAGTATAAGGTGGATGGAAAAACTACTGGCTGCATCAACATCCGAAAGGATCTAGGTGTACAGCTCCACAGTTCCCTGAAAGTAGCAACACGGGTGGATAGGGTGATCAAGAAGACTGATGGTAAACTTGCAGACATGCATCGGAGCATGCAGTATGGAAATTAGCAGGTCATATTGCAGCTGAAGAGAAACTTAGTTCGGGCACATTTAGAATATTGTGTACAGTACTGGTTACACACCAGCAGAACGATGTGGAAGTGTTGGAGAGGGTAAGGAAAGGTTTAGGAGCATGTTGTGTGGTTTAGAGGGTATTAGCCAGAAGGAGAAATTGAACATCCATGGTTTGTTTTTACCTGGGTATCATTGACTATGGGGCTACCTGATAGATATTCACAAAATTTCAGAGGCAGAGATAGAAGGACAGTTAGATGTTTTTTCCAGAGTAGAAATATCAATTACTCAGCAGCATAAGTTTTAGATAAAAGAGAGCAAGTTCAGGAGATGTGATATCTAAGTTTTGTTTGCTGTTCCAGACAGAATGTGAAAGTGCCTGGAATGCACTGATAGAGGAGAAGAAGCCAATATAGCAAGGTTTAAGAGGGATCTTGGCACAAATATGAGTAAGTAGGGAATAGAATGATATAGAAGGCTGTCGGAGCAAAAACTTTCTTTTTAACTTTAGAAAGGCATCATGTGTCATTGTGGGCTTGCTGCGATGAAGGGCCTGTTCCTGTGCTGGACTGTTCTTTAAAACAAGATTTGAATGCAGGAGTGGCAAGCTGTTGACTGAATGATTACTCATGATCAACATTCACATTACTGTTAATCTCTTCAATCAACTTGCAGCTTCATATCCTCGCTCCCACTGTGGGAAAGCTCAATGTAAAGAATGGGACTTGTAAGTCCGAGCTGGTAACTGGTGTCTCCATCTGTCCCTTCGCTCCTGCAGCCTTTTATCTTGGACACCATCATCTCGGGGAACACTGCACTGACAGAAGCTGCATGTACTCCACACCCTCCAATGCTGGCATCTGTCACATGCCAGCCTCACCATGCCATGCCAGCACATCGCTGACCCATTGACAGTACGCTTCTGTACTTCAATCTGCAGCCCATGGTGCGCTGACAACTCTCATTGCAATGCTGCTGCAAGGGCACTGTGCTCAGGGACACAAACCCAGCTCATGGACTGTCTCTCTGGGCTGTTCATTCCATGTTTGTACACACTCATTTTGATCTGACATGAATGCTCACAGAATTATTGTCTTGCCTTACCCTGCACTAAGCAGTGTTTCCCCTCAGCCAGAGCTACCAGGCTCACCTGCCTGCTGTATTGTCTTGGTGTTTAGCACAGACACAAGCCCAGGAAGCTTGATATCATTGTCCATAGTCAGTCACGGTGTCCAGCACAATGAGTCAGGGGGAGTCTCAGATTCCAGTCCGGGAGCTTGGATATGGTCAGAAAGCGTCTGGTGGTTGTTAGGGTCAGTGTCCTTCCCCTGTGATGGGGTGAGGAAATGAATGTTCGGTAGCATCCTACCCCTCTTGGCTCTTTCTGCTCTCGTGTAGGGTGGTTTCTTCCAAAATGCATTCAGTGAGGGTGGGAGAACATGAACATTGGTGTGAGGTGGGTGCAGTAACAGAGTGAGGGAGGGTGAGGTCACAAATTTCAGATGGTGGCACTTACCCTGGATGAGTGGAGAAGGTCACTGACCTCCTTCCGACATTGCTCAGCATTCACCCAGAAATCTGGCACCTCATTGACCCAGGGGTCAACCTCGGGCGAAACTGGCATGGTCTAGTTTCATGGCTTCCCTGCCAGTCCTGGAGGATTATAATATCGCTCCCCTGCACCATGCCATCCAGCAGAACCTCAGAGACTTGTCCACAAAGTGAAGCCCCAGTTTTACCCCCTCTGGCATGTCCAGGGCAGCTTTGGCTTGACAATCCACGAGTATAATTTGTAAGATGGCCACTGGAACAGAGAAGCCGTTGCATTCTGGGATATCCAGGCAGCGGGCAGTTGTTATGACGAAGGGAACAATCCACGCGGTAGTATTAGATGAGAGGAAGACCACGTGGGCAGCGAGGGTAGATAATGAGGCAGATTGTGGATGGCATCATGAGAAAATGGACTTCACCTTGTGGAGAGAAACCCTCCATGAAACTGGTCTAAAATGGTACTTGGCCAAATCATAAGATGGCTTCGGCCTCTGTCTGTCGGAATCAAAATAGGGATGCAGTGTTAAATATTGGGCGCAACAAACTTGGAGTGGAGATTTTTACAGGAGATTAAAATCCGTAAAAAGGGGTAACAACAATGTTCCAGACTGTTTAAAGGAGCTGGGGAAAATCCCCTGCCTTATAGTTACTCACATTATCCAATCCTCACTGGATGCAGGGATGGAGAAGTAGTACTGGAGAACGGCTAACATGGCAGCTTTGTTTAATGTGGAGCAAGGGACTGCCTGAATAGACAATGGATAAACGGTCACTGAGGAAGTCCCAGGGACTCCAGGACAATCGGTCTGGATTGGTTCAAGGAAGATCGTGTGTAATTAATCTGACTGTGTCGGTTTCAAGCACTAATCTGTAACTGCATGTGACTTACTTGGATTTAACGAGAGATCCCATGGCAGAGAGTTTAAAAACAGAAACTATGCGGTCCAGGTCAACGGAGCAAACAACCCAGAGAAGTGCAAGGCAAGGCATTTGGGGACATCAACAATAGAGAGGAATACACAATGAATGAGAGTATGGTGAGTATGGGCAGATAAATGAAGGTAGCTGGAAACATCAATACTCTCATTAATGGAGCAAATGGCATTATTACCTCTACCAGACAAATTATGGAACTTCAGAATAGGAAGCTTATGCAGGAACTGGATTAGTAATGAGTTCAGTTACAGCCTGGGGACTGTGTGAAGTTCTAGTCACCCCATCACATGGAAGGATGGAATTGGCCTGGAGAGGGTCCAGAAGAGGTTCTCCACCCTGTGACAGTGGAAGTGCAATTATGGGGTAAGATTGGAATGGAGGATGCTGAGAGGAAATTTGATTGGAGTGCACATATTGTCACTGACCTGGGTAGAAAAGGGGACAACACCTTGTTGCTGTTCGAGAGCTCAATTACCAGCGGTGAATATTTAATGTAATTTGTTGAAACATTAGTGAAGTGGTGAGGAAAATTGTTATTTCACCCAGAGTATGGTCGGGATCTGGGAGTCACACATGGAAGCGGAGTAGATGCAGAAACTTTCAAACCATTTTATAAAAGTGCCGGGATCTGCTCCCGAAGTCCGACAGTATCCGGAGAGACAGAACTAGGGGTTACAAAACAATGTTACATCTTGTCCAATGCAGACAGTGTACAGAGTGATCTCCTCAATACTGAGCTATTTTCTGAAGTTTTCAAAGGTTACCAATATCTGATAGAATCAATACACAAGGATGAGGGGTGAGGGCAGGGAAGAGCAGTGTGTGAATTGATTAGCATCACAATAATACTGATCCCATCTTTTACATAATGTTACTTCACTGTGTTTTCCCATTTATCCTTGCTGTAGAAATGGGGAAAACCTTTGATTATTCAGCTCCCAGTCATGGTCACACTGCAGCTCCATCTCCATAATCCCAGCTCCATCAGATCTGATTCACACGATTTAAAGCTACTATTTCACTGACCTTGTGGAAAAGTTCCCAGCTTTATTTTTACCCCAATGAATGCTGCTCTCAGTCAACTGGTGCTTCTCACTCTCAATTATTGCATCTACCATCATCCTGAACTTTACAATAAAATGATCGCTGTGCCCCAAAACGTTTCCCTACTGACACTGGATCCACTTGCCTCATCTCTTTGCCAAGGACCAGATCCAACAGTATATGCTGTCTTGGGCTGGACACATACTCCTGAAGTGAGTTCTCCTCGATATAATCCAGGGATACTGGCGCCTCATGACCCTGCACGACCAATAACCCAGTCAATATCTGGATAAATTAAGTTTCTCAGTGTAACAAATCTGTAGTATTATCATCGCTCTCAAATGCCCCTGCATATTTATTCTCTCCACCCTTTCCAATGATTGCTTGACGACAGACTGTACCTCACAGTGTAATTGTACACTTTTGTTCTGTAGCTCTAGCCAAATTCATTCTGTCCTTGGATGGATCCTCTTTCTCTTGTACTTCTTAACTAACGCTAATCTCAATCAATACTTCTACCTTCATCCTTTCCCTTCTTTTCGATCATTTTGGAATCCGTTATCCCCAGCAATATTTAACACCCAGTCGTGCCATTTCCTGAGCCAGCTCTCGGTGATCAATACATCAGATTTCCACACACCAATCTGCATCTGGATCTCCCCACACTCCGAGTATTTATGTCCATGCAGAGTCCCTCAGATTAAACATCTACCACTGATATACTTGTTGTAAATTAGTCCCAACTGTATCTCCCATTATTTTGAGAATTCTGGTAGTTCCTCAATTATTCCTTTTTGGAGCCTAATCACACGCCAAGTTATTTTCAATTCCTCTCACACACCCCGTAGGATTCAGTCCCAGCTCTGTCACGTTAGCCCATCCAGCTTGTACATTTGCTGCCTTCCCCAGACACAGTCCCAATATCCCAGGAATATGAAGCCCTTCCTGCTGCAACATCGTTCCAGTCACACTCTCATCTACATAAAATTTCGAATTTTGTTCTCACTTGTACACGGCGCTGGGAGTATTCCACGGATTGCTACATTTGAGTTCCCGCTTACTAACCATCCAACGAGTTCAGTAAATTCTGAATCCGAGATCACTTCACCCTTCTGACCCAGGTCATTCCTACCAACATGGATATGACCTTTGACTGCTCACTGTCCCCCAGACGAATGTCCTGCAGACACAGTGACATTATTAACCCCACTATCCTGGAATTACAGACACGCTGAAACCTTTTTCAATTTCCTGTCTCCCCTGTGACTATTGCCCCTCCTTCCTTCTCCCTCCCCTCCTGTCCAGTCAGGCTGTTTGTGGTGCCACAGACATGGCTCTGACTGCCCTCCCTTGAGCAGACAGCACTTTCATCAGTTTCCAACAGGGAAACTGAATTTTGGAGGGAGACATCAGCCTATTCCTGGATTTTCTGACTGTTTCTCTTCGATTGCCGAAACCATCATTCCCTTCCTTATTGCACGCAGTCATGACTGCAGGGTGATTTGTTCTGTGTGTGTGCTAACCGTCTAACTCTCAGCATCACAGAGTCTCTCGTCACTGTCTGATCTCCAAGACGTCGTGTAAATCTAGGACACCAGCAGGGGCTATGACTTCCCAATGTAACAGAACACATTTTCTGACAAACATGTGCTGGCATGTCGTAACATGCAACATGTTTAGAGTAACTTACTTAATGACTTAGAATGAAGTTAACATCCAGGGCATCACAATATGGTTAAACTGTGGCTTACTGAGGGAATACTGGCTAAGAATTTCACATCTCCCTCATATTTCTGAGCTCAATCCTTACTTCAGAATTTGAAAAAATAAATGTGCTGTCTTACAGCAATTAACTGACAGTCACTAATAACGGTTTTTAATCAGCAAGTGAACTTACAGCTTTTTCAGTGATGGCTCTTGCACTTCTTTCAAACTAAGTGCAGGCAGGTCCCAGCAGCAGAAGGTTATCTCTGTGACTCCCAGATACGTGTAATCCTCCAGCTCCCACTCCACTCTGCTCCCTGACAGAGTCACCGTCTCTGTGACTGCCAGGGATGCGTAATCTGGATAGTGGTGCTGGAAGAGCACAGCAGTTCAGGCAGCATCCAAGTCGCTTCGAAATCGACGTTTCGGGCAAAAGCCCTTCATCAGGAATAAAAGCTACTTTTATTCCTGATGAAGGGCTTTTGCCGAAATGTCGATGTCGAAGCTACTTGGATGCTGCCTGAACTACTGTGCTCTTCCAGTACCACTAATCCAGAATCTGGTTTCCAGCATCTGCAGTCATTGTTTTTACCCAGGGATGCGTAATCCTCCAGCTCCCACTCCACTCTGCTTCCTCACAGGGTCACCGTCTCTGTGGCTCCCAGTTATGTATAATCATCAGCTCCCACTTCACTCTGCTCCCTCACAGGATCACCGTCTCTGTGACTCCCAGGACGTTTAATCCTCCCGCTCCCACTCCACTCCGCTCCCTCACTGGGTCACTATCTCTGTGACTCCTAGGCACTGTTAGCCCTCCATCCTCAATGCTGATTTATACCCTCCCACTTTGGTGCCTTCACCTCCTCGGTGTGATGAGCCTCAAGCTTCTGCTCCAAGTTGCCCCCTCACATGATCACTCCCTCTGTGACTAGGTGCTGATTTCGAGCCTCCTGCTCTGCTGCTTCTCCAACTCCAAGTCCCAGTCGGCCTTGACCCTCGCTGCTGATTAATATTCTCCCACTTTGCGCTGCTCTCTCTCAGGTTCTCTCCCTTTGTGACTCCCAGGTAATTGTTGGCCTCAAGCCTCAGCTGAGATTTATAACATCCCATTCCGCACTGCTCTCTTACAGCATCGCTGTTGTGCCTGGAAGACAATGGAAAAGAGGAGGATTAGACAGAGCAGAGGGTGTGACAGTGATTGAGCGAGCTGTATGGGGTGGAACAGGTTGTCTGGGGAGCTAGCCAGACCTGCAGCAACTCATGAACGTTACTGGAAGATATAGCTAGTGGTGCAGACACTGAAGAAGGCAAAGGAAATAGAGAGATAGGGGCTTGTTCATGACGGAGCTTGTGGCTTGTCCATGATGGAGACTAAACGACTTTTTCTGAGCTGTTTACAGAGATGTGTAGACTTCAACAAAGGCAATTGACAGCCAGCAAATACTGTATGGTACTGGAGACTGTTGGATGCTACAGAGTTAGAAGATTTGAAGTAACTGAGGGGAATAGAAACTTTTGGAGCACTGGTGGTATTCAAGGACCGTCAGGACATGAGGAGGTGCAGAGAATGGGAGCATTCGAAATAGTGGGATTGTGGGGGCTGGAAGTCTTGAGATGGATAAGGAGAATGGAAAGTGCCAATTTAGTACATGCAACCATTGTAAGTATAGAGATTTAAGAAGTGAACCTGTGCTATTATTGAATACAGTTATATGGAGAGTTACATAAGCTGTACAAATTTAAAAAGGGAGAGATTTTAGGTGATCAGAAGTTTAAACAAGAATAAAGAAATTTTAGAGATCTCTAGCACAGATGGGAATGGTTGAGGTGAGATATTGTAAGAAACTGTATGATTTATCAGCAGAAGACAATGTCACATATATAGGAAGAGCTGCATTATCTGTATGCATTTACAGACGTGAGGAGTGTTGCAACGCCTGCTAGAGGGGATACAGATAACAACAATTCCAACGGCTGGTGCAGGGGGAAACCAGCCCAGAGGAAATCCACGCAGAAACAGGGCGAAAGTGCAAACTCCACATAAATAGCCACCCAACGCTGGAATCGAACCTGGATCGCTGGCACTGTGAGACACCATTACTCACCACTGAACCATAGTGCTGCCCCAAATTGCAGAATTACGCAAAAAGAGAATGTTTGAGGTGCTGGGAGGGCTGTAGGGAGTGGAGGACCAAATAGAGATGTGGAGTGCTGATGTGGTTAGAAAAGGGCCTGGCGGTGTTTGTACAGATAAGAAAGTAGGTGGGGATGGGAGAGGGTTACTGAGGTCGTGTGGTGCTATATGCAAGAGGAGGGAATGTGATCTGGCCTGCAGAAGGTTGCAGTGACATCTTGTTCTCCTGGGGCTTGAGGAAGGAACACAGGTGGGTACTTTGGTCCAGGCTGGATGATTTTACAGAGATGGGGGCACTGGAAGTATTGTGCAAGACTCCAGAAATAGGGATTATTGTACTGCGTGCATGATGAGATTATTGAGAATGGGCATGTTATTGAGACTGGAGCAATTCACACATTTGGAGAGTCGTCAAAATTAGAGTCGGTTTCAACTATACAGCAGGATTATGGGAGAGATGGAGGTTAAAGAAATAAGAAATTTTCTGGGAATTACAAGCATTCACTGGCACAAATGAGTTGGACCGAAAGGTATGTCTCCTTGCTGTATGACTTTATCACACGACAAGAGACAGCGTGAGGGGTGAATATAGAACAGAAAAATCCCAGGTTTCAATGACATCTACTGGGAGAGGCCGGGTTTCGCCTCTGTTGTACTGATCATCACTAAGACAGCACAGGCCTGGATTCCCTGATGAAGGGCTTTTGCCCGAAACGTTGATTTCGCTGCTCGTTGGATGCTGCCTGAACTGCTGTGCTCTTCCAGCACCACTAATCCAGTATTTGGTTTCCAGCATCTGCAGTCATTGTTTTTACCATGGATTGATAACTGTCAACTTACTGTATTGGCATAGGAAGGCTCAGTACAGCATAGATCAATGTTAGCAAGAGGGTGGGGTTTGAGCCTGGGACCATCATGCTCTGCATTCGTGCTTCAACACTGTATCTATGTCATGTCTTCTGGACCAAAGTTCGATTCCTTAAATTCAATCTACGCTATTCACTGTGAATGATCTTACCTCACTGCAGGATTTACTGAAGGCTCCAGATCTCACTCTCCATCTCTCTGGCTGACCAACTGTCTTCAATGTGGTGATGAACGAAACAGGAATTGGGAATTCTGCTGAGTCAGGAGCATCCTGAGTACCTACAGGAGGTAGAGAAGCAGACACAATGGGAAACTAGACTGATGCAGCAAGGGTTATACAAGGAGAATGGCACTGAGTCCCACAGAGATCTGGAAAATCCCAGTCTCCATCCCTGGCCTGTGCTGTTGCGTCTCTCTGGAGTGGAGAGTTCTGTTGGCCTAGGATCTGGCGTAGCTGCAAAAGATGGCAGCAATTAGACTCTCACAGTGACAGATATCACATGGAGAGATACTGAGAGATATCGCCAGAGTGCAGGAAGTTATCAGGATCAAACCACTGTCAGGAAGAAGGTGCACTAGGATCAGTACTCAGGGATGATGGAGTAATCAGTGGGACAGGCAATGGCCTCGTGTTACTCTCAGTAGACTGTTCATCCAGAATTTAATGCCGGTGTCAGGGATACCCATCTAACTGCTTTATACCTTCTCAGTCAGGAAGTGTGTTTTTGGCTGCCTTCCAGCCTACATATGAATCCAGGCCCACAGCAATGGGATTGACGCTCAAATGCCCACTGTAATGATCTGGCAAGCCACTCAGCTCTAAGACTGGTCGGGGTGGGGCTGAGATGCTTGCTAGCCAGAGACAGCAACATCCCATGAGTTAATCAGAATCAACCCTGCTGGGAGCAGTGTCCTGTTCAACCATGTTGGTAGGTTTATGGACAAGGCTTTAAACTGGCATGGAGGATACAGGGACAGGGTTCAGGTGAAAGGAGCTTTCCAGATCCAAAGAGAAAAAGTGAAGCCTCGGAAAAGCATGGTAATATGGCTGAAGACAAGCAGAAAGGAACAGGAAGGGACAGAGTTTAACGAAAACTGGACATCGATTAATCGGTTTGTGACAGAACATTGCGGGAAAGAGGAAATTATTTTTTTTTTGCATGAACAAAGTATCTACAATAAGGTAATAGCCTTGTGACACAGAGATAAATGAGACTTAGTTACCAGACAGACGTGATTACAGGGTGAACAAAAGGTGGAACATAAATATTCAACAGTAAACAACCTTACAGGATCTCAGGCAGAATTGAAAAGCAAGATGGGAACCCTGACACTAATGGATAATAAAGGCATTACAGAGAAAGCATTTGGCCTCAGGTTATGCAGCTAAATCAGCCTGAATGCAAATTCTGGGTGCTATGTGCCAAAAACACAAGCAGGAGAACAATTTTTATGCTGCCTTGCAGTATTTCATTGCTCATCCCTGCATTAAACTGGAATTCATTAGAAATTGTAGCAAAGGTGGTAGGATAATTTTTGGAGACTTCAATCTTTGTATAATCTGGGACATACACATTGGCAAGAGTGATATTATCCGAGATCCTCCTTGAATGTTTTTTTCAGTGTTTCTTTGAATAATGCATTGTGCAAATAGCGAGGGATATGACTATCTCAGATCGACCTTTGGGTGATGAAGCTGAGTGAATGAGTAATATCACACCGAGATCCTCCAAGAAATTATACCAGATTTCAAAGAGATTATGACGTTTTAAAGTGACCATAAAGCACACCTGAGCATCAGTAACAAAGCCAATTACATGATTTTGAGAGAGAACTGACAAAGGTAAACAGGGGAAACAGACTGAAATGTCAGTTTGTAAATGAACAGTGGAAAACATTTAGAGCCAGAGAGACCTCGAGACGTACAGCACATAAACAAACCCTTCAATCCAACTCATCCACGCACCCAGATATCCTTTCCTAATCTTGTCCCATCTGCCCGCGCTTGGCCCATATCCCACTAAACCCTTTTTATTCATATACCAATCCAGATGCGTTTTGAATGCTGCAATTGTACCAGCTTCCACCACTTCCTCTGACAGTACATTACGTACATTACCACACTCTGCGTGAAAAGGTTGCCCCCTTGATCCCTTTTAAATGTTTCATCTCTTACCCAAAACCTATGCCCTCCAGCTCTGGTCTCTAACACCCCAGGGAAAAGACCTTGTCTGTTTGTCCTATCCATGCCCCACATAATTTTATAAACCTCAAGAATGTCACCCCTTAGCCTCTGACACTCCAGAGAAAACAGCCCCAGCCATTCCAGCCTCTCCCGTTAGCTGAAATCCTCCAAACCTGGCAACATCTTTGTAAAACCTTTCTAAACACTTCCCATAGGCCAAAAGACCAGAACTGCACGCAATATTCTAAAAATGCCCTAACCAGTGTGCTGTACAGCTGCAACTTGACTTCCAAACTAAGATAGTCAATACTCTGACCAATAAAGGAAAGCATACCAAACACGTTCTTCACTATCCCCTTACCTGCTATTTTACTTTCAAGGAGCTATGAACTCCAAGGTCTCCTTGTTCAGCAACATTCCCTAGTACCTTCCCATTATGTGTACAAGTTCTGCTCAGATGTGCTTTCCCAAAATGTAGCACCTCACATTTATCTAAATTAAACTCCATCTATCACTCCTCAGCCCATTAGTCCATCTGATCCAGATCCCGTTGTAATCTGTGGTAACCTTCTTCACTGTCCACTATATCTCACCTATATCTCACTTTTTGGCGTCATCTGTACCTCCTATGTTCATGTCCAAATCATTTATATAATGACGAAAATTAGTGGCATCAGCACGTATCTTTCTGGCACATCATCGGCCTTCAGTGTGAAAAGCAACCGTCTGCCACTACCCTCTGTCTTCTACGTTCAAGCCAGTTCTCTATCCATACAGCTAGTTCTCCCTGTATTCTATGAGATCTAACCTTGCTAACCAATCTCCCATGAGGAACAACTACTTCTTGTTACTTCTTCAAAAAACGCAATTAATTACTTGAGACATGTTTTTCCACTCACAAAGCCACGCTGACTATCCCTAGTCACTCTTTGCCTTTTTAAATACATGTAAATCCTCTCTCCCAGGATTCCCTTCAACAATTTACCGACTACTGATGTCAGGCTCATTGGTCTATAGTTTCCTAGCTTTACCTTACCACCTTTCTAAAATGGTAGCACCACGTTCGCCAACCTCCAGTCTTCTAGCACCTCACCAGTGATAGTCGAAGATACAAGTTTCTCAGCAAGGCGCCCATCAATCATTTCCCTAGCTTCCCACAGACTCCAAGGTCGCCTGATCAGATCCTGGGGATTTATGCGCATTTATGCGCTTTAATGCATTTCAAGCCATCTAGCACCATCTCCTCTTTAATATGGACGCTTTTGAAGATGTCACCATCTATTTCTCCACTTTCTATATCTTCCATTTCCTTCACCACCGTAAACACTGATGCAAAATACTCATTTCCTATCGCCCCCATCTCCTCCGGCTGCACACAAAGGCTCTCTTGCTGATCTTCTCCCTCGTTACACTCTTGTCCTTTATGTATTTATAAAAACTCTTTGGATTCTCCTTAACACTACTTGTCAAAACTATCTCATGTCCCCATTTTACCCTCCTGATTTCCCTCTTAAGTATACTCCTCCTGCCTTTATAGTCTGAGGGTTCACTTGATTTCCCGTGTCTATACCTGACAAATGTTTGTTTCTTTTTCTTAACCTAAACCTTCGTTCTCTCGTCATCCAGCATACCCTACACCCACCAGCATTTCCTTCCACTCTAACAGGAATACTATATACTGTCTCTGGAAAGCCGTTATCTCATTTTTGAAGGCTTCCCAAACTCCAATGATAAAGGTTTCATTCTCTTAAAATGGAATCACCCCAATTCCTGAAATCTCACGAAACTATCGCTTGAACATAATTTAAAAAATAACATTCTCAACGAAGGTTTTGATGAGGTGAGCTCTGGTCAGTCCTGTCGATCTGGAGATTACCAGATGCAGGGAGAGTGCTTTCTATTAGTGCAGCACCAGGTCAATATCAGGCACACAGACAGAATGGGCAAATAGATTCACATCTGATCTCACATTTCCCAGCCTGGGAATCTGAAGCTGTGCACAGCCAATTCTGATGAACATCTGCAAATTTAGGTCATCAAGATCAGGCCAATAGTCTAATCAAAAACAAATGAGTCATTCAGACTAAAATATCCTTCAGGTCCCACAACGCAGTCTCGGTCCGATCCTGCAGGTTATATGAATCCCGCTAACTCTAACCTCCTGCAGGATCCCCATCCCTTCCTACATTTGTACCATCCTCCAGGTTCTGCAGCCCTTCCTACCTCCGTAACATGACCCCCGGACTCTACAACTCTTCCTTCCTCTGCAATGTTCCCCAGAAGGGTACTGAAGGATGGTGGGGGTTCCAGAGTTAGAACGGAACATAGAACAGAACACAGAACAGAACACAGAACAGAAAACAGAACAGAACAGAAAAATACAGCACAGGAAAATACAGCACTGAAAAATACAGCCCTTTGGCTCTCGATGTTGCGCCGATCCAAGCCCAGCTCACCTACACTAGCCCACTATTCTCCATATGCTTATCCAATGCTCGTTTAAATGCCCATAAAGAGGGACAGTCCACCACTGCTACTGACAGGGCATACCATGAACTCACGACTCGCTAAGTAAAGAATCTACCCCAACATCTGTCCTATACCTACCACCCCTCAATTTAAAGCTATGCCCCTGGTAATAGCTGACTCAATACGTGGAGAAAGGTTCTCTTGGTCAACCCTATCTATACCCCTAATTATCTTGTACACCTCTATCAAGTCACCCCTAAATCTTCGTTTCTCTAATGACAACAGCCCCAAGTCCCTCAGCCTTTCCTCATACTATCTTCCTACCATACCAGGCAACATCCTGGTAAAGCTCCTCTTCACCCGTTCCAACACCTCCACATCCTTCCTCTAGTATGGCGACAAAAACTGCGCACAATACTACAGATGCGGCCGCACCAGAGTCTTATATAACTGCAACATGACCTCAGGACTCCGGAACTTTTTTCCTCTGCCGATAAATGCCAGTACGCCCTATGCCTTCTTCACAGCACTATGTACCTGGGTGGCAAATTTCAGAGATCTGTGTACATGGACACCAAGATCCCTCTGCTCATCCACACTACCAAACATCGGACTACTAGCCCAGAAACCCATCTTGTTGTTACTCTTACCAAAGTGAATAACCTCACACTTACAACCTACACAGAAGTCCATTTGCCACCTTTCTGCCCAGCTCTGCAGCTTATCTATATCCCGCTGTAACCTGCCACATCCTTCCTCACTGTCAACAACTCCACTAACTTTCGTATCATCCGCAACTTGCTCACCCAAACATCTAGCCCCTCCTCCAGGTCATGTATAAAAATGACAAAAAGCAATAGTCCCAAACCAGATCCTTGCGGAACACCACTGGTAACTGCACTCCAGGATGAACCTTTACCATCAACTACTACCCTCTGTCTTCTTCCAGCCAGCCAATTCCTAATCCAAACCTCCAACTCACCCCCAATGCCATAGCTCCCTCCCTTTTGCAGTAGCCTACCATGGGGAACCTTATCAAACGCCTTACTAAAATTCATATACATCACATCTACCGGTTTACCATCGTCCACCTCCTGAGTCACCTTCTCAAAGAATTCAATAAGGTTTGTGAGACACCACCTGCCCAACACAAAACCATGCCGACTAAGCTTGATCACATTATTCCTATCCAGATGTCCATAAATCTTATCCCTTACAATTCTCTCGAAGATGTTGCCCACAACAGAAGTGAGACTCACCGGCCTATAGTTACTAGGGTTATCCCTACTCCCCTTCTTGAACAAGGGAACTACATTTGCTATCCTCCAGTCTTCTGGCACTATTCCTGTAGACAACGAGGACATAAAAATCAAGGCCAATGTCTCTGCAATCCCCTCCCTTGCTTCCCAAAGAAGCCTAGGATAAAAGCCATTCGGCCCAGGGTACTTATCTTTTTTCACCCTTTCCAGAATTTCCAACACCTCTTCCCTACATACCTCAAAGGTGTCCATTCTACTTAATTGTGACTCAGTACTCACATCGGCAACAATGTCCTGTTCCTGATTGAATACTGATGAAAAGTATTCATTCAGTGTCTCCCCAATCTCTTCAGCCTCCACCCGCAACCTCCCACTACTATCCTTGACTGGACCTATTCCGACCCTAGTCATTCTTTTATTCCTGACATGCCAATAGAAAGCCTTTGGGTTTTCCCTAATCCTACCAACTAAGGACTTTTCATGTCCCCTCCTTGCTGCTCTTAGCTCTCTCTTCAGATCATTCCTGGCTACCTTGTAACTGTCAATCGAAACAATTGAACCTTCAAGCCTCATCTTTACATAGGCCGCCCTCTTCCCTTTAACAAGGGATTCCAATTCCTTATTAAACCACGGCTCCCTCACACGACCCTTTCCTCCCTGCCTGACAGGTACATAATTTTCAAGGACACTTAATAGTTGTCCCTTGAACAAGCTCCACATATCAATTCCGCCCTTCCCTTGAAGCCTACTTTTCCAAGGCACGCTTCCGACGTCGTGCCTCACCGCATCGCAATTTCCCTGCCCCCAGCTTTTACTCTTACCCTGCAGTGCACACTTATCCCTCTCCATCACTAGAGTAAAATTCACCGATTTGTGGTCACTGCCCCCAAAGTGCTCACCTACCTCCAATTCTAACACCGGGCCTGGTTCGTTACCCAGAACCAAATCCAGTATGGTCTCACCTCTTGTTGGCCTGCCTACATATTGTGACGGGGAAACCCTCCTCCACACATTGGACAAACACCGACCCATCTTACGAACTCGAGCTATAGCTTTCCCAATCAATATCTGGAAAGTTAAAGTACTCCATAACAACCACCCCATTACTTTCACTCTTCGCCTGAATCATCCTCGCAATCCTTTCTTCTACATTTCTCGGACTATTAGGAGGCCTGTAGAAAACTCCTAACAGGGTGACCTCACCTTTCCTATTCCTCACCTCAGCCCAAACGACCTCAGATGGCGAGTCTTCATCCATCGTCCTTTCCACTGTTTTAATACTATCTTTGACAAGCAATGCCACACCTCCCCCTATTTTACCCCCACCTCTGACCCGACTAAAACATTTAAACCCTGAAACCTGCAACAGCCAATCCTGTCCCTGTTCTACCCAAGTCTCTGTAATAGCCACAACATCGAAATCCCAGGTACCAACCAAGCTGCAAGTTCACCCACCTTATTTCATATACTTCTTGCACTGAGGTATACACACCTCAAGCCACTTTCCTGTTTACAGGCACCCTTCTTTGAGATTGATGCCATGTTCCTAACCACCCTACACTCCTCTCCTGCGCGCATTTATAGGGATAAAAAAACCTACCCAGGTAAGCTTGCGCTACACCAGCTTTCAGTTCCGCTTCGCGCTTTTTAAAATAAATCTTTCAAATTTAAACCGTTAAACAAACGTCACTGACCCTTCAAGCAGCCTCTGCCAAACAGCCCTTACCTGCTCTGCTGAGAGAGTTCGGAAGGAATATCAGGATTGGAGGAGTTTGCAGTTATTAATCATATTGAAGTGGCTAAAATTGTCTTTGGTAGTTTTGAGGCTCATGAGTCTTTTGGGGACTGGAGGAAGGTACCAAATTAGAGAAGGTTTAGGATTGAATGATTCTTCAGAAAACCTCTACTGGGTTAAATTCAGGATTCTTCGTAGTGTGGAGAAACAGAAGAATTTTCGGATCCACGTCCAGAGATCCTTCAAAGATGCCAGCCAAGTTGAAGTGGTGGTAAGAAGGCGTGTGATGTGTTAGCTTTCATTAGCAAGAGGATTGAGTTTAAGACCTGTGAGGTTATGCTGCAGCTCCATACAGGCCTGATTAGTCCACATTTGGAATATTGTGTTATGTTCTGGTTGCCTCATTATAGGAACGATGTGGAATCTTTGAAGAGGGTGCAGAGATTTTTAAGGATGTTTTCTGGATTGGAGGGCAGGTCTAATGAAGAAATGTTGGGGAAGCCAGGTCTTTTCTCATTGGAATGAAAAAGGATGAGAGCTGACTTGATAGAGGTGTACGAGATGATGAGAGCCGTACGAGATGATGAGAGGCATAGACAGAGTGGATGGCCCGAGAATTTTCCCATTGTGAAAATGGCTATAACGAGGGGGGCATAATTTTAAGGTACTTGGAAGAAGGTTTATTGGAAGGTCAGAGGTCGGTACGTTACGCAGAGAGCGGTGGATATGCGGAATGCACTATCAGCATTGGTGATAGAGAGAGAAATATTAGGGACATTTAATTAACTTTTGGAAATGCACATGGATTACAGTAAAATGAATTTCTCAAAATGGAGACCTGTGCCCTGTGGTGTTCCACGGGGAGCCGTGTTGTGTCCACTATTGTTTGTGAGAAACAAATGATTTGGAGGAAGTTATCAGTTGCCTGATTAGCAAGTTTGCAGATAACACTAAGATTGGTGGAGTCGCAGACAGTGATGGGGACAGTCAGAGAATACAGCAATGTATAGATCGATTGGAAAGATGGGCAGAGAAATGGCAGATGGGGAGTTCAATCCGGGCAAATGCGAGGTGATGCATTTCAGAATATCCAATTCAATAGCAAACTAAATGGAAAAATCCTGGGGAAAATTGATGTACAGAGAGATCTGGGTATTCAGGTCCATTGTTCCTTGAAGGTGGCTACGCAGGACAGTAAAGTGGTTAAGGCGGAATACAGCATGCTTTCCTTCATTGGACAGGATATTGAGTAAAAGAGTTGGCAGGTCATGTTACAGTTGTATTGGACTTTGGTTCATTCACATTTGGAATGTTACGTACAGTTCTGCTCACCACAGTACCAAAAGGATGTGGATGCTTTGGAGAGGGTGAAGAGGATGTTCAAAAGGATGTTGCCTTGAATGGAAGGGGCTAGCTATGAACAAAGTTTGAATGTATTCGGATTATTCTCATTAGAAAGACAAAGGTTGACTGGGGACCTGATTGAGGTCTGCAAAATCGTGGGAGGTATAGATAGGTTGTATAACAAGGAGTGGTTTCCCACATAGTGTGGAACTCAATTGCTAGGGGTCATGAGTTCAAAGTGAGAGGGGAATGGATTAGGGTAGATAAACGTGGAACGTTCTTTATGCAGAGGGTGGTGGGGACCTGGCACGTGTTGCCGGCGGAGGTAGTAGAGGAGGGAAAGATAACGTCATTTAAGATGTATCGAGACAGCTGCATGAATTGGCAGGGAGCAAAAGGATACAGATCCTTAGAAAATAGGCAGTAGTTTTAGATAGAGGATCTGGATTGGCACAGGCGTGGAGGGCCGAAGGGCCTGTTCCTGTGTTGGAATTGTCTTTGTTCTTTTCTTCTTTGACTGGTCTGCAGGTTAGTTTGATCTTAGAATAGGATACAAAATCGGCACATCATCAAGGGCCGAAGGGCCTATACTGCGCTATACTGTTCTGTGCTCTAAATAGGGAGGGTTACAATGGCAGGAAGGTGTTTTGGGAGGCTGGAGAGGATGGGATGTGAATGAATCGATACATTAGGAAGGGTTTGCTAGGATTGTCAGAGGTAACCAAGACAGCAATGGTCTGATCTAAAGCAGATGACCCAGACTGGGAGGTTTGTGAGGACTGGAGGTGGTTTCACAGGGAGAGAGGACCATAGAGCCACAGGGTGTTACAGAAATGTGGAGAGCTGCAATGCGTGCAGGAGTTCATGGAGATGGGGAGGTTGGGAGGGAGGGAGCAGTTTACAGGGAGAAGTATATTGATAGAATGGAACAGTTCACACAGACAGGGAGGGTTTTTGGTGAATGGAGCAGATTACAGAGATAAAGTGAGTTGTACAGACTGGAGGACCAAACACAGATATGGAGGGTAGTCGTGACTGAAGATGGTTTTATATATATAGGAAGGTTTACTTATGCAGATTGTCAGAACTGGATTAAGAGAATCACAGGCTTTCAGCGGGTTCTGCAGATATGGAGTGCTGCCGGGACCTGAGAGGATTGTCGAGTATTCACTGAGTGAGCGTGTCCTTAGGACTGGAAGAGGTTATGTAGATACAGAAACATTGGGGACAATGTGTGCCTTCTTCTTTTTCTTGAACAGAGCCTCATTACCCCTCATCAGCCAGGGATCCCTAAACCTGCCAGCTTTTCCCGTCACTCTAACAGAGACATATTGGATTCATGAGATCACACTTTTCAAAGCCTCGCATTTGCCAGTCATTCCTTACGGAGAATCCAAAGAGATCAAACACATATACCACAGATAAAATATTAACTAGACCAGCGAATAGGACTCCTTTTAGATCAACAAGGCTGTCTATGGTACCACGGGGGTGGGAAACTTATGCGAGTATTTCACGGCATTGTTTTAAATGGAGATGGATATGGAAGCTCGAGAGTTTGGAGAAATAAACAGTTATAACTTGAAAAGTGTCCATGTTACAGAGGATGTGGTACTAGATGTATAAATTTGAATCAAGATGAATAAAGCCCTGAGACATGATCAGGTGTAACCAAGACATTTCTGGGAAACTATGGAAGTGATTGTTGGGCTCCTCTCTAAGATATTTGTATCATTGATAGCGACAGGTGAGGTACCATTATTTTTTTAAAAAGTGGTAAGGAGAGGCCATGGAACAAGAGAAAAGTGAGCCTGAAGTCAGTGGAAGGCAAGTTGTTGTTTGAAGGGATCCTGATGGACGGGATATACATGTATTTGGAAAGACAAGGAATGATTAGGGAGAGTCAATGTGGCTTTGTGCATGCACAATCGTGTCTCACTGACATGTTTGAGTTTTTTTGAAGTGACAAAGAAGATTGATGAAGGCAGACTGTGGATGTTGTCCATGTAGATATTGAACAAGGTTCCACAAAGCAGACTGATTAGCAAGGTTAGATAACATGGATTCTCGGGAGAAATAGCCATTTGGACACAAAATTGGCTTGCAGGTATGAGACAAAGGGGGATGATGGAGGGTTGCTTTGTGTACTGGAGACCTGTGAGCAGCAGTGTACTGCAAGGATGGATATTGAGTCCTTAAGTAAATGTCTTGGATGTGTATATATGAGGTATGGTCAGTAGGTTTACAGAAGACACCAAAATTGGAGGTGCAATGGACAGTGAAGAACGTCAGTTCAGAATACAACAGGATCTTAATCAGATGGGCCAATGGAGCGAGGAATGGCTGATGTAGATAACTGTGAGCTGTTGGATTTTGGAAAGGCAAATCAGGCTCGATCAGGCCGAGTGATATACACAGACTCGGTGCGTTGGCAAAGGTCTTGCAATGGGGGTACACTGTTGTGTTATGGATTTTTGGAGGATTAAGTGTAAAAAGGACTATTTTTAAATGGTGAAAACGTTGCAGCATTTTGTTTGTGCAGAGGAAGCTCGATATCATTGTGCAGGGCTCACAAAACATTGTTTTGCAAATAATTAAGAAGGCAAATTAAATATTATCCTTCATTGCTTAAGGGATGCACTTTATAAACAGGAGGTTATGTTGTAGCTTGATATTGTGCTGGTGAGGCCACATCTGGTGTCCGTTGTACAGATTTGGCCTAATTACTTGAGAAATGACGTGCTGGACCTGTCTTGGGTGCAGCAGAGTTTCAGTATGTTGATTCTAGATTTGAGAGCATTGGACAATGAGGAGAGATTAAGTAGACTGGGACTACACTCATTGACATTTTGAAGAATGAGTGGGGGGCTTATGGAAACATAAAATTAGGAAGGGAATAGATAAGGTAGAAGCAGGGAGATTGTTTCCATTGTTGGGTGAAACTAGAACTAAAGGGAATGCCTGAAAATGAGGGGGAGCAGGTTTAGGACTGAGTTGAGAACGAACATCTTCACCTGAATCTTGAAATTCCCTGCTGAGTGAAGCAATTGAGTCTACTTCGCACAATGTTTTTAAGGCAAAAATAGATTTGGAACAGTATGTGAATTATGGATAATGGTGAGAGGGTGGGTAAATGGCGCTGAGTCTATGAAAAGATCGACCCTGATCTTATTAAATGGTGGAGCCAGATTGAGGGGTCAGAGGGCGTACTCCTGCTTCTAGTCCTTGTGGTCTTATGGATTAATGTTAATAATTCATCTTGTTTTTATTTAAAGTGCTAGTTGAGTTGAGTTTTGGGAGCAATTCCCACTGTGTGGCTGAGTGGATTTTACCAAACTCACCACATTAAATGGTGTTCGAGCCCACAAAGTTAGAGATAAGTTGGCTTTCCCCCCACATTTACAGCACACCTTTCCCACACCACCTCCCAGCTCACCAGAGATCTAGGAAGTAAATAGCATCCCGGGAACAAGTGCCATCTTTGAAAGTCCACAGTGCTCTGGGACAAGCACAGTCTGTGTGGAGCTATCCTGCACACCTCCTGATATTGAGTCTATACGTAGCTGGCAGGGGGACATTACTGCCCTCCTCAAACCCACATTGTGAGCAGGGACATGGAGCTCCTCCTTGGTGGGGAGGGTCACAGGCAGGACTTCTACTTCCCTCAGGACCAGGAGTGGTGGCCATGGCACCAGATCATGCCTGCCTGCTCTAAGATTGTCCCCCTCCAGTTTGGGGCAGACTTAGCCATCGATCCAAATGGACCGTATTCACTGGAGATGAATGTCTTTCTCCACTCCGTCAGCGCAAGGGGAGACCCAGGGAGAACCTCATCATTCCCATTGAGAATGACAAACAAGAGGCAGCGAGATTGTATTAACTTCAAGAAAGCCCTCAGGGAACATCTCACTGAATGAAGGTACCATTTATCACACCACAGCCCACGGTGCTCAGATTTCTCAGGAACAGCTTGGATGGAGCTTAGAAACAACAAGGTGAAACAAATCGAAGGCAAAACTGCAGAGCAAATTTTGCACACGATATAAACGGAATTAGTTATGCAAGAAATTTCTGGCAAAACTCAGCGATTCTCGTAGCATCCGTAGGAAGAAAGCGGAGTTAGCACGTAAAACCTGGGATGCTTCAGCAGAACAGTTTTTGTTTCAGGTCTCCAGCATCCGCAGCTCTTTGTTTTATTTTAGCTCGGCAAGTATTGTGCATACTGCAGTATTAATGGATGAATTGATCTGGGAAGGAGGGGAAGAGGTGAGGGCTGAAGTGGGCCAGTTACAGCGGAACGCGCTTACCATCAGAGTTTGGGAGGGGATGAATCCTTGGCTGAGGGTAAAGGGGGGCATATTGGAGGTCCCCACTGGCATTCAGCAACATCTGAACAGATGTGAATGTTCCAGAGAAAGTGAGGGAATGCAGTAGCGCTGAGCAGATCACTGAGAGATCATGGTGTTTCAGTGGTCAGCACTGCTGGCTCACAGCACCATAGACTCAGGTTCAAGCCCACCCTTTGGTGACTGTGCGATTTGTACATTTTCCCCATGTCAGCGTGGGTTTCCTCCTGGAGCTTGGCTTTCCTCTCACAGTCCAAAAATGCGCAGTATCTGTGCATTAGCCTTGTTAAGTTGCTCTGCAGTATCCAGGGATGTGTAGGTTAGGTGAATTAGCTGTGGGAAATGTAGAGTAACCGGGGTAATGCATGAGTGTGTCTGGTAGTATACTATTTGGAGGGTCAGTGTGGACATGATGGACTGAAGAGCCTGTTTCCACACTGCAGGACTTCAATAATTTCTATTAACATATGTGTTTACCAACCCTTCCCAGGATCCTACCCAGAAGTGCTGCCTTCATTTGACTTACCGAATGCTACACCTTCTGTTTGTCTAAAATAAACTCCGTCTGCCACTCCTCAGCCCTTTCGCCCATCTGATCAGGATCTCGTTGTATTCTGACTTAACCATCTTCACTGACCACTACACCTCTCAGAGTGGAACATTCTCATGTGGAGAAATGTCTGTTCCCCTCTACAATGAGGGAATGATTTGTATTTATCAGTATTTTGGTGTTTGTCTTCAAACTCACTTACCATTCCTATTAAACTCACTTCCAAATCATTTCTCTGAATGCAAAGTCCATTGCATCCTTGTGCACACTGCGGGGCATAGGCCTCCAGTCCAAAAAACAACCTTCCAACACCATTTCTGTCTCCCACCTTAGAGCCAATTGCCCTCAGCTCTCCCTGGATTCTGTGATGTAACTTTGGTAACCAGTTTGTCGAATACCTTACTGAACTCCATGTAGCCATCCTCCACTGCTGTATCTTCATCAATCTTCGTTTTTCACATCTTCAAAAGACTTGTTAAGGTTAATGAGACAAGATTTCCCATGCATAAAGCCATGTCGAGTATCTCTACTCAGTCCTTGCCCTTCCAAATACAATGATCAGGACGCAGGGATTTATCTACCTTTATGCATTTTAATAATTCCAGCCCCTACACTTCTGTAATATGGACACGTTTCAAGATATCACTGTTCATTTCCCAAGTTCTCTAACTTCCATATTCTTCTTTAGGTTAAATACTGATTTGAATTATTCATTTAGTAACTTATCCATCTCCTATGGTTCCACAAATAGGTGGCCTTGCTGACCTTAAAACAGACCTGTTCTCTCCTGAGTTACTCATTTGACCTTCACGTATTTGCAGAATATCTTTGGATTCTCCCTTACACTATTTGCTGAAGATATCATATGTCCCCATGTTGCCCTTTTGATTTCCCTCTTGAGTGTAATCTTTCTGCCCTTGTACTCCTCGAAGGACTTACTCGATCCCTGGTAGCTACACCTATTGTATGCTTCCTTCTCTTCCTTACCAGCGCCTCAATTTAGCTAGCCATCCAGCATTCTCCACACCTACAGTCTTACCATGCTTATGAAGAGGAACATATTGTCGCTAGACTCTCGAATTTCATTTGTGAATGCCTCACACTTTCCTGCCATTAGCATCTCCCAAGCAGCTTTTCAAAGTGGTTGCTGAAACAAGCTTCGTCTCCTCCTGTCCCTCTGTAACCACCTGGAGAGGCTTAATGGTCCCCTCTGTACCTCTGTAACAAGCATAAGAGGTTGAATGGCTTCCTCCTGTCCGTCCGTAACAGGTTCAAGATGCTGAATGGCATGACTGGAAGGAATGGCCTCCTCCTATCTCACTCTAACAGGGCCGAAAGGCTGAATGGTCTCTTCCTATTTCTGTAACAGGCAGAATGGGGAGAGAATTCCTTCCTCCCGTTCCTGCGTAGCAGTTTCGATGCTCTGAATGATGTCTCATGTTCATGGAAAAAAATTAACGACAGTGCACGTCAAACCAGTTGCAGCACTACACAAAGTCAATGGCAATAAATATTGTACCCTAGATTAAGGTCTCTGTGAACCTGCCCACCCAAACATCTTACGCAGCTGGTCTGTTATTTTATTCCTACCTCCTTTTATAAACACGGTGAAACATATATAACCCTGCAGTGTTCTGGCAATACTTCCACATCCAAGCAGGAAAGATTAAGAAGATTGGAAGATTGATGGTCCATCCCTTAGCAACCCTCATCTGTACTGCCAGACTGAGTAAATATTCCCTTTTATTGCGATAGGACAAGTGATGTAAGGAAGGGGTTAACTGAGCCTGTTTGTTCAGTGACTGTGGTTAATGTCAGTCTCCATAGATTATAATTATCCCAGTGGAGGGTTTCCAGCTTGTAATGATAAATGGGCTCCGTTCAATGTGTTATCCCATAGTATGAGTGGAAGCATCATCGAGACCACTAACAGGGATCAGCAGCTCCAAAGTGGGGAATGAGAGATCAGAAGCTAGGAGCATCAGACAAAATATTCCAACAATGGATCAAAATCTGAGAACAATGGACTGGCAAGTTAAAATAATGGACAAGAGCTTATCATGGCATGTTTGTTATCTTTCCTCATCTTACAATCGATTGTCGTTACCAAATAAGATCATACGGATACTTTACATTATTCAATGTTTTTATTATCCAATCCTGGCTATCATTGGGGCCTCTGGTAAGTTTCATCTTTAATCAGTAATTCTATAAATCGGGTTTGAATGTAACACTGTTCGTTTCATGACTATACTCATTTTGTTGCTGTTATTATTCCTGCTGAGACTCTCAATGCAGATATTCTAACTGCATCAGGGAGCTTGTTTCTTAACTCACTCCTTCTTTGCGTTTCGCAGTGTCCCTCATAGACTTCTGTGTTGAATTACTCAAATTCAGCTGCGAACATTGATTCATGATACCACTGCCGTTTTTACTTAGGTTTTCAGAGCAGGGCAGTCACCATCTCCTGCACAGAATCAGCCCAGACACCATAAACTGGGACAAGGTAACAGCCCAGCATGGAGAACTGTGCAGACTATGCCAATGTATTGCTCAGTGTCGGCTGGACTATCTGCCTAGCACGGGAAGTATTGCAAACCACTGCCAGTATATTGCTGCGCCACATGCACTAGATGTCTGCCGAGCATGGGAAGAATTGCAGCCCATATTGCAAGTGACAGGAAGTGGGACTCCCACAAATTAATGTCCCTGCATCTCCATGCTGCAGCTCAAGGCAAGGGGTTTTATGTACGCATGCGTGTGTGGGTCTGGGGGGGTTGGAGATGTGAAAATCATTGTCTGAGAGAGAATACACATTTTCAATATGAACAACTGGCAGAAATTGGAATCATGGGTAGAGAGAGATGAAGGAACGTTCATGGACAGATATGTGGAAATGCTTGAGAATATTAAAGTAAACGCATTGCAGAACCCGATTACAACATAGATCAGAGTGCACAGGAATGACAGGTTGTATGGCATTTTGGTGTGAAAAGTTTGGGAGATTTGTAGCTCGGGTGCTCGTTGTTGGGGTTCTGTTCGCCAAGCTGGGAATTTGTCTTGCAAACGTTTCGTCCCCTGTCTAGGTGACATCCTCAGTGCTTTGGAGCCTCCTGTGAAGCGCTTCTGTGCTGTTTTCTTCGGCATTTATAGTGGCCTGTCTCTGCCGCTTCCGGTTGTCAGTTCCAGCTGTCCACTGTAGTGGTCGGTACATTGGGTCCAGGTCGATTTGTTTGTTGATAGAGTCTGTGGATGAGTGCCATGCCCCTAGGAATTCCCTGGCTGTTCTCTGACAAATTCCCAGCTCGGCGAACAGAACCACAACAATGAGCACCCGAGCCACAAATCTTCTCCCAAACTTTGAACACCTACGAGCGAGAGACGCTAAGACAAGCCAGGAAATGGGAATCCTGTGCCAACCGCCTAAGCGCCACATACGAACAACTCGGTTCCTGCATGAATGCTGAAAGAATCGAAACCTTCCACCATGTGTCAGATACAGACCACCAGTCAACAATCCACAAGCCAGGGACACAGCCAGGCAGATCGGATTCAGGATGATCCAGGTAATGATTACAGACGCTCACAACAGACTACACAAATACAGACAAGAAATTGCGGGACAAAAATCGTTAATTTCAAAAACCACCAATCAGGAATGGATCCGGACCATAGAAAACGCCATCACCATAGGACAGAACAGGACCACACACCACAAAAAAAACCGCACTAAAAGAAAAAAATGGCCAAACTAACACACAAAGAAGAGGACACCACAACACACTTCTGGATTAAAACCTCTCCCACAGACAGCTCACAGACACGGAAAGATCAATACTGGCCAAGGGACTCAACTACAATCACAGGGACGCCAAGACAGCAGACTTCCTAGCAGCACGAGAATACACACTCAGGAACAATGGACTGACAGAAGAGACACAACAAACAGTGAGACAAAGTATCGTACCGCTGATAACAAGAAAAAGACAAACACATAACCTCAACAGCTAGGAGAGGGAAGCACTAAAATCACTAAGAAATGATAAGAACATAATTATACTACCAGCAGACAAAGGCAGAATGACGGTCATCCTGGACAAAGCAGAGTACATGCAAAAAGCACAACAACTACTTGCAGATACCAACACCTAACAAAAGAGGGAGTTTGACCCCACAGCTCACCAATAGGATAAACAACACATTGAGGAATCTATAAAAAAAGGACAGATAACCAGGTCTGACCTACAAAGAATGAAACCTGAAAGCAACAATACCCCCAGATTCTATGGACTACACAAGGTGCACAAATCAGACATCCCACTCTGACCCGTAGTATTACTACCAGGGACACCATCACACAAACTGGCCAAAGAACTACAGCAGAAACTGAAATACCTGATCAGCTGATCCAGACAATCTATACAATCGACACAGGAATTCTTGTACATCATCAGAAATATACACATAGACAAGGAAGAAACTATGGTTTCATTCGATGTAACGGCACTGTTCACCTCCATCGACAAAACCCTAGCCAAAGAAACAATAGCCAACCTGCTGGACAGACATAACAGACAACAGGACGTTGAACCTGTCCACAAAGACGGCATACATAAACTGCTGGACTTGTGCCTCGCAACACACTTCACATTCAACAACCAAATATACGAACAAATCAACGGAACACCCATGGTCCACCGATCTCTGGACTCATAGCAGAAGCAGTAATGCAAAGGTTAGAACAAACAGTCTTACCACAAATTCAACCCAATCTCTGGGTCAGATATGTGGATGACACCTTTGTAATAATTAAAAACACAGAAATAGACAACACACACCAGATCATCAACGCTACACTCACAGGAATCCGATTCACTGGAGAGGAAGATAAGGACAACCAACTCCCATTCCTAGATGTGATGGTACAGAGAACACCAAACGGAGAATTCACCACAAAGGTATACAGGAAAGCCACACACACAGACCACATCCTAAACTATAAAAGCAACCACCCCAACACACACAAACGAAGTTGCATCAGGACATTGTTCAAAAGGGCCACAACACAGTGCAGCACACCAGAACTGCAAAACGAGGAAGAGGAACACCTGTACAAGGTATTCGCCAAAGACGGATACCCTCGCAATTTCATCAACAGATGCCTAAGGGAGAGACAACGGAACGAGGACATGCCGCAACCCAAAGGACTAGCCACACTACCATACATCAGGAGCATTTCGGAACTGACAGCCAGGCTACTGCGACCACTAGGACTCATAACAGCACACAAACCAACAGCCACTCTCAGACAACAACTCACCAGAACGAACGACCCGATGCCGAAAATGAGCAAAACTAATGTAGTGTACAAAATCCCATGGAAGGACTGCACAAAATACTACATCGGACAAACAGGAAGACAGTTAACGACCCGTATACATGAACACCAACTAGCCACGAAACGACACGACCAGCTATCCTTAGTAGCCACACACACAGATGACAAGCAACATGAATTCGACTGGGCCAACACTACCCAATATAGGGCAAGCCAAACAGAGAACAGCCAGGGAATTCCTAGAGGCATGACACTCATCCACAGACTCTATCAACAAACAAATCGACCTGGACCCAATATACCGGCCACTACAGTGGACAGCTGGAACTGACAACCGGAAGCGGCAGAGACAGGCCACTATAAATGCCGAAGAAAACAGCACAGAAGCGCTTCACAGGAGGCTCCCAAGCACTGAGGATGTCACCTAGACAGGGGACGAAACGTTTGCAAGACAAATTCCCAGCTTGGCGAACAGAACCACAACAACGAGCACCCGAGCTACAAATCTCCCAAACTTTTCACACCAAAATGCCATACAACCTGTCATTCCTGTGCACTCTGATCTATGTTGTAATCGGGTTCTGCAATGCATTTACTTTAATATTCTCAAGGATTTCCACATATCTGTCCATGAACGTTCCTCCATCTCTCTCTACCCATGATTCCAATTTCTGCCAGTTGTTCATATTGAAAATGTGTATTCATGTGTATTCTCTCTCAGACAATGATTTTCACATCTCCAACCCCCCAGACCCACACACGCATGCGTACATAAAACCCCTTACCTTGAGCTACAGCATGGGGATGCAGGGACATTAATTTGTGGGAGTCCCACTTACTGTCACTTGCAGTATGGGCTGCAATTCTTCCCATGCTCGGCAGACATCCAGTGCAAGTGGCGCAGCAATATACTGTCAAAGGTTTGCAATACTTCCCATGCTAGGCAGATAGTCCAGCCTATTGAGCAATACATTGGCATAGTCTGCACAGTTCTCCATGCTGGGTTGTTACCTTGTCCCAGTTTATGGTGTCTGGGCTGATTCTGTGCAGGAGATTCAGCATTAGAATTCACAGATATTTTCGACTCATCCAGCAATGATTTATTCATGTTCTCATTCTTGTGATTGAACACACCAAGGACTAACTCACCCACTTAGACACACTCCTCTGTCCTGTCTTTCCCTCCATGTTTCTACATCATGTTCTCGGTTAGTGTGAATCTCCTTCTATATCTTGCCCAGGCCTCGGTTTTTGCCTGGCTAGTGTTTCGAGTGCTGGCATTGTGAAAGTCAGAAACGATTAAATACTGTGTGTCAGGCTTTTATTTTCTTCCTGGTGTGTCCCATGTGGTACTTCATGTTGGACCAGAGGGTTTCAGTAGCTTTGAGACACTTCTTTGAAGCTTAATCTGCGCCTGTCCACTGAACGCCTGTGTTTGTCCTTCTCAGCTAAAGGTGCGGTCATTAATATGAGAAAGCCCCTCGAATATCATTGTGAAGGGCCAGGTCTCTAACTTGTAGCTGAGGGGCTTCTGACTGACTCCTGTTATTGAAAAGTTCGTGAAGTGGCTGTGGATGGTTTGCTGGAGGCTGTGCTGTGACCTGCCTCAGACATTCAGGAAGACCTGATGATTTGGTGACCCAACTCTGGGTGGAGCATGGGGACTGTAGTTACAACATCTGTCTGTAAGATGAACAATGAATGGAGCAGATGCTGCAGGGAGGGGATGCTCTGAAACCACGGATTGGTGTGTCTGGGGAAAGGGATCTGTCATATCTGTGTCTTAGCTTGCACAACCACACAGTCTCACTCTCCCCTTTACATGCACGGGTGCACACTCTCCCTATCCGCTCCAAACACACACACACTCAAACTCCGCCTCTCTCATATGCGCACTCTGTATGTCACATGCACGCATATGCAAACACCTTCTCTCTCCCTCCCACACTTTCCCTCACACACACACACACACTTTCCCTCACATACACACTGTCTATTTCTCTCTCCCCTTGACACAGGCACCCGCCCTCTCTCACACGCACACACATACACACACACCTATGTAAATCTGTGGAGTGAATTTGTAAATGCACATTTGTGTCTGCAGATACATTCTATTTTGTTCAACAAACATGCAATTTCTAGACAGTCAGTCAATGTGCATTTTATAACTTACTACGTTGGAAATGAACCCAGTCTGACTCCAGTTTAAGACACAGACAGACTCCAAACAATGCCCCACCCCTAAAATACATTTTCTGACCAGGGGGCTCACCGTTAAATCGATAATACCTGAAGGTCTCGCGAAGCAGTGACTTGAAAGAAATTTAGCGATTTGCATATTAATCAATCAAAACCTCCACCTCCATTCTAACTAATTAAAGATTTAGGAGCCATTTTGCATTTGTTCAATTCATGTACATGAGCTGTACAAACTTTTGACCTTTTCTTTCTAAATGCTGTCTAAGATCTTCCTCTACACTAATACCTGATGAAGGTGCAGTACTCCAGAGGCTTGTGTTTTCCAATAAATCTTTTGGACTGTAACAGGGTGTCGTGTGATTTTTGACATTGTCCAACCCAGTCCGGGATCAACATCTCCATTTCACGGCTTTTATTTGTTAGCCAATGCTCTTTCCTTGCAATTATATTTCCTAACCCCACGTGAACTTATCTCGCATATGAATCTTTTTGTGATACATTACGCAATGCTGTCTGGAAGTCCAGTTATAATACATCTATAGGATCCCCTTTATCCACCTGTTTTGTCACCTTTTTTAAAAAAGATGTTAGTCAAATCATTCAAACATGATTTATCCCTCATAAAACCATATTAACTGTGATGGATTGTGGCTTGACTTTGAAAACCTCCCGTTTCTAATTCCTTCACAACAGATTCTAAAAGTTTGTCTTCAATACCAGCAGTTTGATCAATACTTTCCATTCTCTAGTGTGGTTGGTTATTCAAATTTCTTTATTTTCTGTAACATCTACATTCCCTTTCAATTCCTGTGTAACAGGAACAAGGCTGTAAAATATCTGCTCCAATTGCGTTGGAAGAGGCATGAGTGGCTGATTGGACACATTCTGTTCCTGCTTTACACACATGATGGGCTGAATGTCCTCCTGGTGCTCCAACGTTACAGACTTGATGGGCTGAATGTCCTCCTGGTGTTCCTACATTATGGTATCGATGGGCTGAATGTCCTCCTGGTGTTCCAACATTATAGTCTCGATTGGCTGATTATCCGCCTGGTTCCTACATTATGGTCTCGATGGGCTGATTATACGCCTGGTGCTCCCACATTATGGTTTCTATGGCGTGCATGTCCAACTCCTGTTCCTGAACAAGCCGCTCAAGATCTCAATGTCCTCCTCCTCCTGTTGTTTAATGAAGGTTTGGGGACTTATGGAATCAACCTGCTGTTATGTCGCATTTCGAAGGCTGAATTGTGCAGGCATTTTGTGTTGCCCGCACTGGGTAATTGAGTTGTTAGCAGTGCAGCCTCACAGCACCAACGATCCAGGTTCAATTCCAGCCTCAGTTGACTATCCATGTGCAGTCTGCACATTCTCCAAATGTCAGTGTGGGTTTTCTCTAGGGTATTCCAGTTTCTTCCCACAGTCCCAAGATGTGCACGTTAGATGGAGTGGCCATGGTAAATTACCCATCACGTCCTGGGATGTGCAGGCTACGCTCATCAGTCATACAGGTTGCAGGGATTGGGTGGGTGGGGGGGTGAGGGGAAGGTGGTGGTACGGTTGGATGGGATGATCTTCGAAGGATCAGTGTGGAGTCGATGTGTCAAATGACCTGTTTCCACACTGTAGCGATTCTATGATTAACACCTTCATTGCAGAAATCAGTTGAGCGAATAATCTCTGAGTTAATTCCAATATCCATTCCTTCGTGAGGAGATTAAATCTGTACCCACGACACCCGATGTGATCCCATTAAAATCGTGTACAGCAGCAGCAACACTTTACCAACCTGCTGTAAGTTTCCCACATCAGGTTAGAGCAGTCTCAGCTCTCTGGGGGAACACACAGCACTGCTGAAAGATCATTGTCCTTCTCTACTTTACAGCATAACGGGAGATCTGGTGATAATGTCACAATGACACTTGAGAAGAACTGATAAGATGTGGTGAGATAATATCAATGCTGAGACATGCCTCGCCAAACATCTCGCCTGAGTCTACCATTAATCTCCCCAGAGCCCACCTTACTCAGATTCCGTAGAATCTGGTAAGGTGGTGGTTAGAAACAGCAAGGAGAAGAAAACATTGAAAGAAGCTATATTTCAAAGTGAAAACTGCAATATAAATGTTGGGTATGTTACAACTTAAGAAATTAGTTTGTGGGTAGTGCAGTCATAAAGGACAGCTTCAAATTACATCTGAACAGTATTAACGCAAGTGCATGTTAATGCTGGGAAAATGGATTTCATGAACGTGCATGAGATGGATTATTTGAATGGATTCAGTTGAGCACCCAGCTAGAGATCAGGTGATTTTGGAATTGGTGTTGTATGACCAGGAGAGTTAATTGAAAACGTTGGTGTAAGGAGCTTTATGGAATTGTGATCCTAAAAAAAATTAATTTTTCACGACATCTGAATACAAAGCAGTTTCTTTTCTTAAATTATGTGTGTATTTGAGTCATGTAAGCCATGAACGTATGGGGATAAGTTGGCTTCAGTGAATTTGAAAATTACATGAAAAAGACTTAATGAAAGACAGGCAATGTCTGTTACTTATAGAAACACTGTAAAGCGTACAATATGCTTATGTCCCTCCAAGGTGAAATATCAAAATGGAATGGTGACTCAACCAAGGGGGCAATCTGTGTGTGAAGCTGGAGAACATTGGTAGATGGTGACATGAGAGATTCACATCCGTTTTACATGGAAGAAGAAGGAGGCAGGTAATTATTTCAGGAAGACTGGACTGGGAAGCTATTGAGCTGGTTGATATAAGATGGCAGCAGGGATTGATGGTTTTGGCAGGTATAAAATTCGAGACGTCCCCACGTCAGGATGAGTTGTATCACAGGCTGCAGTGGGAGACAAGGGATGAAAGGCTCTGACTCAAATGTTTCAGTAGATTCTGGTCAAAGGAAAAGGACCAGACGACTGATGGGGGGGGGGTGGGGGGGGGGGAGGGGAAGGGGGTTGGGGGGTGAGGGGGGTCAAACCTTATAGGAAGGCTGGTGGAGATAGACAAGGCAACACGAAATCAGTGAGTATCAGATCAGTTTCACGGAAACTATTTTTTAAAATACGGAAGAAGAAAAAATTGACCTTAATTTAGAAAGGCAATGTTTGATCATGGATAGTCGGCATGCAGTCATTAGAGGGAAGTCATGCTGAAGAAGGTTTATTGATTTATTTCGAAGAGGACATTTATATGGTTTCGCAGCCAGGCCTTTGACAATGCCCCATTGGGGAAACTGATAAAGAAAGTACAATCTCATGATATCAAGGGTAACGTGGTAAGTGACATTCATCTTGTCTTAGTGGCAAGAGACAGAGTGTGGTGGGTGGTTGTGTGCCTGGAGACCAGTGTTCCCTGGTGTACTACAGGGATCAGTGCTGTGTCCCTTATTACTTGTGGTATTTATAAATGACATAGACATGAATACGGAGTGGGGTGGTGGGGAGAGAGAAAAATAAGTGTGTGTTGACATAAGATTGGCTGGGTGGTTGGCAGTGAATGAGGAAGGATTTATGTTAGAGGAAGGTGTGGATAGAATTCTTAGATGGGCAGAACAATGGCAGATGGAATGTAACCCTAATAAATATGAGGTGATGCACTTTGGAAGAATGAACCAGACAGGGGAGGACCCAACGATTGGCAACACACTAGGGAGCTCAGAGGGTGCTTCTCCATACATCCCTGAATGGGACTGGACAGGATAATAGGTTAGGTAAATAGATTAGTTAAGAAATCACAAGCGACTGTCGGCATAGCCATTATTCATCGAGACACAGATTGTAAACTCTATACAGGGGACGTTGGTTAGGATAAGATGGAATACTGTGTGCAGTTCTGGGAGTCACATTACAGGAAGGATGTGATTGCACTGGAGGTGGTGCAAAGGGGATTCACCAGGATCTTCGCTGGGATGGAGAATATTAGGTATGGAGAGAGGCTGAATAAACTCGGCTTGCTTAGTTTTCTGCAGATAAAGTTGAGGGGAATATGATTCAGTCGGATAAGATTCCGTGGGGCACGGACAGGATGGATAGACATCAGCTGTTCCTTTTATCCAGAGGGTCAATAACAGGGGAGAACACTTTTAAAGTGAAGTGTTTGAGGTTTAGGGAGGATTTAAAGATTGTTTTTCACCCAGAGGGTGTGTGGCGTCAGGAATAAACTTCCTGAGAGGGGAATTCTGATGGGTAACCTCACAACCATTAAAATGTAATTGAGCCAGCTCTTGAAGTATCATAACAGTTACGCTACGGATTTCATGTAAGAAAGTAGGACGAATGTAGTTGGTGCTGCTTTTCTGACGGGACAGAGTCTATGCTTCTGTGATTGTTTGGTTGTGATCACAGAAAGCAGTTGGGAAGATAAATGGTGTGTTGACCTTCATTTCAAGGAGATTTGAGTAAAGGAGAAAGCATGTCTTACTGTGGCTCTACAGGGCGGTAGTGAGACCCCATCTCGAACATTGTGCAGCATTGTGTGTAGTTTTGGTCTCCTTATCTAATAAAGGACAAACGTGACATTGAGGGAGAGCAACGAAGGACGACCAGATGATCTCTGGAATGACAGGCTTGCTGTGGAACCAGAGTTTGGGGTCACTGGACCTATATTTCATGAGGTTTAGGAAAATGAGTGGAGATCTCAGTGAAATATATAAAACTCCGATAGGGCGAGTCAGTATGAAAGCAGGGATTTCTAAATCAAGGGAACACAATATTAGGTACAGACAGGCCACTGCGCATTAAGATGAGAATAAATCTCTGTACTCAAAGATTGGCGAACCTCGAGAATTCTTGACAACACAAGACTGTGGAAGACAAGACACTGAACATAAATAAGGATTTCAAGACACTAAAAGAATGGGAACAGAGCAGGAATATGGTGTGGAATTGCAGGATCAGCGATTATTCCAAGTAGTTCTCTGTTAATGGGGAAGCTGTGTTCCTGTGGAACACCGTCTTATAGAAAATGGTGCAATATAAATAATGGGCCCTGTGGGAAAAAGAGGGTAGGAGCGAACTCCAAATAATATCAGTAAAAGTCAATAAAAAATAATAGCCTAACACAAATGATAGCACAGTCAATTTAAATCTTTAACTCTTATATTTTAATGACATAGTGTTGTAAATGTAGCACTTTAACACAACAGTCACTGACTACAGCACTTTAACTTTCACCAAGCTCTTCAGAAGAAAGCATGCGACACGGCTGACCACGTGATGCTGACATGAATTCCAGTTATCCCCAAGATTCTCCTCTGGTTTGAAATAAAGTTCATTCTAAGTGTAGACTACAATTCCCAGTTTGAGGCTCAGTTTCAAGGCTTGCAGAGTGGATTACATTCCTGTTTTAGCTGAACACACTGAGGGTGCATTTTGCAGACAGAGGATCCTGAGGCTGGGATTTTCTGTTCAGTGGGTGCCCAGCCAGGAATCACATCACAATGAACAGGAGCTTGTGATATAAAGAATGGGGCCCCATTCACGAGTTGTGTTGCAGCCAAATCATGTTTAATGAGCACGCATTATTGGAGAACTCCCTGTTTATTGAATAGAGGAGCAAAATTGATGGACCAAAGCGATTACTGCAGTTCCTATTTTATATGTTCGGATGTTTGAACATACCAAGGAATATGAACACACTGTGGGGAAAACTGCATTGAGGAGATTTTCTCCATGAACTAGAATGGGGAATGCTCGATGTGTTGTGTGACCTCCTCCTTTTCTGATGTTTCTGTGCAGTCTGTGGGACAGCTGTGTAAATGTTGTCACAAGCTCTCAGATGTGAGGAAAGAGGCCTCTGCAGGATCAACAGGACTGTGTTTCCCGTTCCCTTTTCCAATACCGAGTCTCGTGCCGGCTGTTCTGTCCGGATTATCCTTTAATATCTCGGAGCGGTTTGATACAATTGAGTGTCTTGCTCGGCCGTTTCAGAGACTATTGAAGAGATTATCACATGACTGTGTGACTGGATTCACTTTTAGGCCAGAGCAGAAAAGCATGGGTGACCCAATTCCTGAAAGTGCATTGGGGAAGGAAATTGGTGTTTACAATCGATATTGGCTTCAAGTTCACTGTTACTGACACCAGATTTTAGATCTCGATATTTTATTGATTGTTTTTTAATTTTCACCAGTGGACAGAGCATTAGCCTGGTCTGGATTAGTAATCCAGTGACATTTCCACAGCAGCACCATCTCCACATGGGGACATATTGGAAACCACACTGAGCGGGTTATTTCTGTGCTACTTGAGAGCTCCGTCAAAAAAGAACTCCCACCAATTTGACTGTCGTGATGGGGCTGAGGGGGTGGCAATTGGTCAGATTGTAATTATTCCTCTCTTAGGGGACTGGACATAGCTGAGTAACTTTCCACATTGCCAGGCAGATGTCAGATTTGGAGCTGGAATGAAACAGCTTGCCCAGGGACACGGCTTGTTGGACAGCACAGGTCTTCAGTCGCATGACAGGAATAGGGTCAGGGCCCACTGCCTTTGTTGTATCTGTCGCGTTCAGCTGTTTCTTCATGTCACGTGCAGCGAATTGAATTGGTTGAAGATTGGCATGCATGACTCTGTGGGCATCATGACGAGGGTGAGGTGGATCACCCACTCAACACGTCTGGATGAGGATAGTGCATATACTGCATCCTTGTCATTTACACTGATGTACAGTGCATTTCTCTTCTGGAGTATGGGGATATTTGTGGAGTTGTCTCCTCCAGTGAGTTATTTAACAGTCAATCATCACTTATGTCTGAATGATGCAGGAAGGCAGAAATTATATCCGATCTGCTTGTATCGGGATCATTTTACCCTCTACATTAAATGTTAGTTCTGCTTTTTAGAATGTAACCAGTCAAGTGCGGTAGTTTTAATGGGTTGTCATCAGATTTACGTACACATGGTTCTGACTCTGACATGTTCACCCACACTCGTCACTGAACCATAGATCGGCTTGATGGTTATGGTAGACTGAGGAATTATCCCAGGGAAAAAGTTACAGATTATTTTTGAATACAATTCTGCTACTGCTGCAGCTGAGATCTAGATTACCACATGAATGCCCAGTTTGAGCTGCAATATCTGCAATTCAATTCTACTAACTGTCCTCCAGTTCACACCAAGACTCATTCACTCATCACCCTTGTACTTAGTGACCTAAACTGTTTTCTGATTTGGTAAGGCTTCCCTTTTCATATTATCATTCTGTTAGGATCTCTCCCTAGTGTCACACCTCCAATTTGTTACTTTACTGAAACAGTTTAACATATTCATCTGAATCTTTTCCATTCACATAATACCATCATCTGTGTTTGATGTGAATGTGTTTCCCTCTGGTTTTGTCCCTGACCATGAGGAAGATGCTGTAGTGTCAGTGATGCCAGCCTTACGTAGTTTCAGAGCCAATGGATTTGTGCACGTGGTGTGATCGTTTACTTCCGGGTGTATGGTGCTCCATGTTGGACAGGGCGTTTAAGAATCTTTCACACACGTCTGTGGAACTTGATCAAAAACAGAAATTGCTGAAGAAACTTACCAGGTGTGGCAGGATTTTCTGGAGTGAAAGTAGAGTTGATTTTTCATGAACAGTGACCCTTCTACAAAGCTTCCGCCGTTTCTCCAGCAATGTTTGTATCTTTATTTCCAGTGTCCATATTTATTTGTTGAATTGAAAATTTATCCTGTGCCAATTCAGTTCTGGAGAAAGTCAACAGGTGTGGCCGCATCTATAGATCCAGCGAAACAGAGTTAGCGTTTATTGTCCAGTGTGACACTTCTTCAGAACGGAAAAGAATTTTAAAATTGGCTTTTTAATACCTTGACAGAAGTGGGGTGCGTGTGGCAGGTGAAAAGAGGATGTTGTAGAAGATAAATGTGCTTATAAAAGTGGTGAACGAGAGGATGTTATGAAACGACTTTAAATTAAGATGTGATGGATGAAAGCTGTTTTGTCTATTCGGTGCTAGATAAGGAAGACACAACAGCAAGGTCATGGGAAGACCAGGAGGGAGAAGGCATGAAAAATGGAGAACAGCCATAATGGGTTCAGGCTGTGATGTTATGAAATTGTATATTAACTCCGACAGGTTGTAACGTACAGAAGTGTAAAGTGGGGTGTTAGTCAAGCTTGGGTTGTGCTTCATTTGAACATTGCAGCAGCCCAGGACTGAAATGTTCGTATGAGATCAAGGAAGGTTCTTGAAATGGGAAACAATGAGAGAGTTTGAATTATTCTTACAGACAGAGTGGAAGTGTTCCTCAGTGCACTCTCTGTTCGGTTCGCCTCAGTGTAAAGAAGACTGCATTGTGAGCAGCAATGACCGGAGACCGGATTGAAAGAGTACAAGTGAAATGCTGCTTCACCTGGGAGGTGTGATTGGAGCCTTGGAGAGTGAGGAGGGAAGAGGTGAATTGGCAAGTTTTTCAGCTTTTAATTTGCATGGGAAGGTGCCATGGAGGAGTGGGGAAATATTCGGGGTGATGGAGGGTTCCCGTGTGAAATGCTGACAGTGAAGGAGAGGGGAAGATATGTTTGATGCTGCTGTCCTGTTGGAGGTGGTGAAACTGGCGGAAGTTGATTACGTGAATGTGGTTTCTATTACAGTGGGAAGTGAGGACACAGGGAGGTCTATTATTGCTCTTGGAAGAAGGGGCTGGAAGAAGCACGGGAGATGGGACAGTGACAGCTGAAGGCCCGTCCACTGGAGTTCGGGGATTTCTGATTTGAGGGAAAAGGCGGTCACGTCATCGGCAGATCATTGGAATGAGGTATCATCAACCAGAAACAACAGAGATGGAGAAACTGGGAGAATGGAGTCAGCCTCCGCTGATCATGTGTTCACCCACATGCAGAAGTTCCTCCTGAATAATTGTCACGAACCAGACATTTAAATTGAAGATTTCTGTCTCACATCTGGTCTGAAGTGGGATTTGAAAATTGACCCAGAGGAAGGTCAGTGGGTCTTCAAAAAGAAGGACTCGCTAAGAAGATGAACTAAAAGCTGTGAAGGATACTATTCAATCACACATTGATGAGCATTAGTGTAAGGCCTTGATTTCGGAAGTTTATTTCAGATGCTCGGCATGAATTTCAGCTGTGCTTCCAGAATTACCCCCAGAAACACCGCCATTGCTGCTCTATCCTCTTCCCTTCTCATCACTCCTTCCTGATTCCAGGTTCCGACACTCCAATTAGAGCACACATTCTCTCACATTATAGGAAAAGAGGAGAAAATACATGATGTAGTAAATTGGCAAGAAACATAAAAACAAGCATCCTGAGCTTTTCCGTGTATATGAAACAAAATGTTCAAGATGAATTTGTGACCTTTGAGAGAAAGAAAATGAGGAATGTACTTTGAGGACATTTGGAGGGTGTGGATTGTGAACAGGCTACTGGGAACAGGAAGGTAATTTACACCAGTATTTTACATCATTCCTCGCAAGGGTAGGTGCTGAAAATATTGCAATGATATAAACAAAATGATCATCGGAGGGAAGTTCATGAACTGTCTCTAACAAAAGGAAGAAGGTTTTTAACAAACAGAAAAGGCTAAGGGTAGCCAGGTCAGCAGTAATTCATAGCTGATTTTAAAGGCAGCACTTACAGAGTGACTGGTGGCACCATGCTAAATATTCCACAACTGTCTGGATTACAGGGGGGTTCCAGTGAAACTAGAGACCCTATAATGTGACGCCTGTCTTCAAGAAATGAACGATACAGAAAGCTAGAACCATTTAGCCTAACTATTATTGCTGGGCATCTGTGAGTCTGTTCGTACAGAAGAAATTGCAGGCCATTTAGAAAAGCTTCACACAGAGTCAGCATGTTTCTGTGAAAGGGAAAATATAATTTGTCTGTAAAATCATGTCAAGTTTTTCTGGAGATCCCTGAGAATCTAATAATCGGACGTGATGAAAGGGGGACTCGTAGACATGATGTTTCCAGAGATTTTCCACGAGGTATCACAAAAAGAAAGTTCGTACACAAGACAGAATCTCATAGTAGAGTGGATACTATATTAGCATAGGACGAAGGTTGGTTCACACATAGAAGTCGGAGAGTCAGGATTAATCGATCTTAATGTCAAAGATATGTCGACTGGATTGCCACAATTATCAGTCCAACGGCTTCACTTATTGACAATCTATCCTGATAGCCTGATGGAGAGAGCCGAGTGCAATATACATCCGAGTTTGGGGATGACACTGAGAACCAAAAGACAGGCTGTTATTTAATGAAGAGGACTCCCAACCTAAAGAGTAGTACAAAGGGATTGGAGTGTTCCTGTGTATGAACCAGAAAGTCAGCATGCTGACGCAGCAAGTAACTAGTTTAGTTCATTAGGCAGGTTCCTGGGATGAAAGGGTTCAATTATTGAGTACATCAAAAATGGTGAGGCGTTTATTCATTGTGGTTGAAATGAATGAGGGTGATATTCCTGAAACGTACAAGATACAGAGGGGGCTTAACAAGGTAGATGTTGAGAATATGGTTCCACACCTGGGCAGAGTCTCGAACTCGGGGTCATAGATACAGAATAAGGGATGTTGATTTCAAACTGGGATGTAACTAACTGCCTCTAAAATATATTTACAGACGGGATGGATTGGTTTTTGACATATCAGCGAGTTGAGGGATACAAGGGTGAGCAGGAAAGTGGAGTTGAGCCGTGGAGTAGATCAGCCATGTTCTTGTTGAATGACAACAGGTTGGTGATATGGCCAATGATAAAGGTCTCAGACTAGGTCAGGTTCAGTGATAGAACAAGTCAGGCAGATTCCTTTAGTCAGCCACAAGTAACTAATAGAAATAATGGAGGAGCATGGTGGATCTGTGGTTAGCACTGCTACCTCACATCCCGAAGGAGCTGAGTTCAATTCCAACCTTGGGCGTCCCTCTATGTGGAGTTTGAACATTCTTCCCGTGACTGTGTGGGTTTCATCCCCGTGCTCCAGTTTCCTCCAACATTCAAAGCTGTGCAGCTTGGAATGGATTGGCCATGACACATTGGATGGGATGCTGCTTGATGGTCGGTGTGGATTCGATGGGCAGAGTGTCCTGTTTCCACACTGTCGAGGTTCTATAACAATGGCAACAAGTTTGAACCACAAAAACATCCAGTGGATATCTACCTGATCCACTCGACTGAAGGTCTTATACGTTTCAATAAGATCATCTCTCTTCCTATGAGTAACCTGTTAAAGTATCCATGATATAAGGCTTTCATCCCTGGAATATATGAAGCGAAACATCTCTGAATTGCTTCCAATGTAATTGCATCCATTCTCATGGAAGTCGACAAAAAGTAACCTCACACCCCAGGTGATGTTTATTTTTGTTTTCTCAGAGTGCTCTGAGTCTTTGGAACTGCCTTCCCCACAGAGCATGAGAGGCAGAGATATGGAATATTTTTGTGGTGCAGACAGCAAGGTTCACAAGGAACAAGGTAGTCAAGGATTGTCAGGGAATGGGCAGGAATAGAACATAGAACATAGAAAGGTACAGTGCAGAACAGGCCCTTTGGCCCACGATGTTGTGCCAAGATTTCATCCTAATGTCAAATATAGTAATTTAACCTACGCACCCCTCAACTCACTGCTATCCATGTGCATATCCAGCAGTCGCTTAAATGTCGGCAATGACTCTACTTCCACCACCACAACTGGCAAGGCGTTCCATGCATTCATAACTCTCTGCGTAAAGAATCTGCCTCTGACGATTCCTTTATACTGTGTCTGTTCGCCGAGCTGGGAATTTGTGTTGCGGATGTTTCGTCCCCTGTCGAGGTGACATCCTCAGTGCTTGGGAGCTTCCTGTGAAGCGCTTCTGTGATGATTCCTCCGCCATTTTGTAGTGGCTTGTCTCTGCCGCTTCCGGTTGCTAGTTCCAGCTGTCCGCTGCAGTGGCCGGTATATTGGGTCCAGGTCGATGTGTTTGTTGATAACCGAGCACACGAGCTACAAATCTTCTCACAGACTTTGTTTCCTTTATACCTTCCTCCTAATATCTTCAAACTATGACTTCTTGAACCAGTCAATCCTGCCCTGGGGAAAAGTCTCTGGCTATTGACTCTATCTATTCCTCTCATTATGTTGTACACCTCTATCAGGTCTCCTCTCTTCCTCCTTCTCTCCAGAGAGAAAAGTCCGAGTTTATTCAAACTTTCTTCATACGGCAAGCTCCCCAGTCCAGGCAGCATCCTGGTGAACCTTCTTTGCACCCTCTTCAAAGCCTCTGTATCTTTCCTTTAGTAGGGCGTCCAGAACTGGACACAACATTCCAAGCGTGGTCTCACCAGGGACTTGTAGAGATGCAGCAAAACCTCGCGGCCCTTAAACTCGATCCCCCTGTTAATAAAAGACAAAACACCATATGCTTTCTTAGCAACCTTATCCACTTGGGTGGCAACTTTGAGGGATCTATGTACTTTCACACCCAAATCCCTCTGTTCCTCCACAATGCCAAAAACTCAGTCTTTAATCCTATATAAAAATTCCAGTTCGACATTTCAAAATGCATCACGTCGCATTTATCCAGGTTGAACTCCATCTGCCATTTCTCAGCCCAGCCATGCATCCTGTTTTTGTCGCGCTGCAGCCTGCAGTAGCGCTATATACTATCAATGACACCTCCAACCTTTGTGTCATCTAAAAATTTATTAATCCACCCCTCAACCTCCTCATCCAAGTCATTTATAAAAACTACAAAGAGCAGAGGTCCAAGAACAGAGCCCTGCATGACCCCACTTAACCCCCCCTCCAGGCAGAATACTTCTCATCCACAACCACTCTCTGCCTTCTGTCAGCCAGCCAATTCTGAATCCAGATAGCCAAATCTCCCTGTATCCCATACTTTCTGACTTTATGAATGAGTCTACCATGGGGAGCCATATGAAATGCCTTACTGAAGTCCATATTTGCCACACCTGCTGTTCGACCTATCTTGACACCTCTTCAAGTACACAATAAGATTTGTGAGGCATGACCTGCTTCTCACAAAGCCATGCTGACTGCCTTTAACCTCTTACAGTGTGGGGAACCGAACATGCGCTGTTGGCCTCCCTCTGCATCACAATCCAGCCGTACAGCCAACTGAGTGGCAGATGGTGTAACTGTTACAGACAGAAACAGGCACACGCAAAGGAAAGAAAATTCCATAACAAGGAAAAAGGTAAAATTCAGATAACGCTCAAGATAATGGCTGAGGATAAAAGTGTTCTCTGCTATACATTGTATTTTACAATGAGACAATTGTTTAGAAGCTGGCTTTGACTGAATCCAATAATGTGAAACAAGTGAAATAACCCGAAAGACCAATTGTAATTTGCTATCAACAACCATAAATAAGTGTATATTTTTATTGGTCTGTGTAAAACGTGCTGACCATTACATAGAAGTAAAAAGCTGATGGAATACATTGCTCACAGATTCTGTTCCCATGGGAAATGCCCTCGAACAGGCGCTTGAAGAAAACCGGGATAAAAGTGCCCGAGTGTCTTCTGGATCAGCCACTATCTGATTTAATGCTGGAGCATGTTGAAAGGGCTGAATGATCTCATCATGGATTTTAGTTGAGTATGATTCTAAAAAACGTACTTCGCTACTCCTTCCCATTATTTGTAACTTACTATGGCACTGACATTTTCTGAAAATGGGAATTATTTGTAACATTTTCTGGAACGTTTTATAATCGGCATTCTCCACAACATTCTATCACCAGATGTGGGTGTTGAAAGGGAGTTAGAGAGACATGGGGAAGGTTTGGTATGCCGGAGTTAGAGTGGTGGAGCATGAGCCTTGTTTGGGGGTAGGCGCTGTAACACATATACAGTGACGGTGAGGGAGCAGAAAATAAAAGTGACCCTTATCCTGACAGAGCAGGGAAGGTTATTGATGCTTGTCCTGTATTGTTGGACATTTCGTCAAATCACAGATTCTGCACTGAGCTGTGTGGTGAGCTCAGACCATGCTCGGTGGGTCTAGTGGTATGGCCCGCTCTGGGAAGAGAATGGTCCCCCTCTGTACTAGCTCATCCACCAGGACCTCCATGCCTCGGTCGCCAAACCGTAGTGTAATTGACCCTTATCTACAATGCTCAGGGTAAAATGTACTGGGCAACTCCATACTGAGAAAGCTCTATCATGTTCCTATTGGTCTTTTCAAGATGGCACAAGTGCCAGGGATCACGGAATATCCAGGACTATCAGGGCCTTGGCAAGTACTTCCAGCCACGATAGGTGGCAGATTCACGCTGGTATTGAATGAGGGAAACCATGGGGTGGGGTAGTTAGTTAATGATGTGAGTCTGATAAGATAGCGCCAGGAAATTAACTCGGCTTTATACAGAAAATCCCTCTGTTACAGTCAATGAAAATGGCACTGAGACACCTTATTCTTAGTTTCAGCTCAGTGAGTGGAAGACTCTGCTGACCTCACTCGCAGTTACAAAGCTGCTGAAAAAATGCTCAGATAATATTTTCTAGCATTTGAAAAGACACCAGCATCCCCTTTATCCATCATTCCTGGGAATACTGGCTCATGTTGCGGGATGCTGTCGATATATCTTCATTTCCGCATTCTGAAACCTGTGGTCTTACATGGATTTTTTTCTCCATCTCCCTTTCTCTTTTGTCCCAAAATCCTTTTACTTGTTTGTACTGAAACTGATTCCCCCGCCATCTCTCTCTGGCAAGATAATGGAATAGGGAATATGGAGTATAGAATAATCACTCTATATCAGAGTGATAATGTAACTGGACGGGTAATTCAGAGACATAGGTTATGACTCCAAAGGCACTGTTTAAAGTCCTAACAGGGCCGATAAGAGAGATTAAATTGGAATGACACAATTTGGAATGGAACCTAATTTCAGTCATGGAAAACAGAAACTATCAGGATTTATTTTTATTTTTCTCTGATAGCTTTTGGTAAGGAAACTGAAAATTATTGCCTAGTTTGAACTAAGTGTGTCTTCAGACTCACAACAATGTGTTTGGCTCCATATTGTCTTGACAAATTATGTCACCGACAAGGGCAATTAGTGATCGGCAAAAAAATGCTGTACTTGCCAGTGATGCTGACATCCCGTGAAACAACAGCATTAAAGGTGAAATAAACCAAGAAACTGTGGATGCTGGAGATCTGAAATAAAATTCTCCAGCGTCTGAAAATATTGGAGAATCTCAAAAGGTATGACAGCCTCTGTGAGGAGAAACACAGATAACGTTTCCAGTCCAGTGACCCTGCTTCACAACGGAAAGCAGCTGGAAAATAATATTATTTATAACAAAGAGCAAAGAAGAAAGAAAATGTACTGCCCAGGAACAGGGCCTTCGGCCCTCCAAGTCTGAGCCGATTCAAATGTACTGTTTAAACCTGTCGGTCAATTCCTAAGCATCTGCATCCCTCTGCTGCCCACCTACTCAGACCACCTGTCCAGACGCATCTTAAATGAATCTACCGTGCTTGCCTCTACCACCTCTGCTAGCAACGCTTTCCAAACACCCACCACCTTCTGTGTGAAGTACTTGCCGCATGTGTCCCCCTTAAACTTTCCACTTCTCACCTTCAAACCGTGACCTCTCGTGATTGAATCCTTCACCCTGGGAAAAAGCCTGTCTCCATCCATCATGGCTATACCCTTCATGATTTTGTGAACCTCAATCTCCTTTTTTTCAATGAAAATAGTCCTAACTTACTCAACCTCTCTTCATAGATAACGCCTTCCATACCAGGCAACATCCTCGTAAAACTTCTCTGCAACCTATCCAAATCCTCCACATCCTTTTGGTAATGTGGCGACCAGAACTGTAAACAATATTCGAAATGCGGGCGAACCAATGTCTTGTACAATTTCAACATGACTCGTCAGTTCTTATACTCAATACCACATCGAATGAAGGCTAGCATACTATATTCGTTCTTGATCACTCTATTCATCTGTGCAACAACCTTCAGGGGATAATGGGCCTGCACTCCCAGATCTCTCTGCCCATCAAGTTTTCCCAAGGCTCTTCCGTTCATTCTATGATTCGCTCTAGAATTACTCTTGCTTAAATGCATCACCTCACACTTGTCTGGACTGAACTCCATCTGCCACTTTTCCGCCCAACTCTCCAGTCTATCTATATCCTTCTGTATTCTTTGACAGTCCCTTATGCTTTTTGCTACTCCACCAATCTTCGTGTCATCTCCAAACTTGCTGATCATACTAACAGTGCCCTCTTTCATATCATTTATAGATATTACAAACAACAGTGACCCCCACCCCACCCCACCCCCCCCCCCCCCCCACACACACACACTGACCAAATCCTGGTATAAGGGATGATTGAGTTGGAGGGAATTTTGGGGGCAAGGTTAAAATGAATGGATGGAGGAATGGCCAGAAAGAGAGAGAAAAAATGAAAAGCGAGGAAAGGCATTGCTGATGATGAACTGAAAGGAAAGTAAAACGGCAAATTATTCTTACATTTCCCTTTTCCCATATTCCTGAATATCATGTCGATTTAGGTATATCCCAGTTTACAGTGAGTTATGTTCCTACTAACTCTCTTCTCTGAGTGTGATGATCAACTCCATCAGCAATACTGGTACTGCCCTTATATTTGCTGTGATACAGCGAAACGCAATGTTCCGTTGTCAAATGCTTCTTTGGAGAGAGGAACTGTTACTGTGGGACTGTGCAGAGATACAACTGCTATTTCAGCCAGGAAGAGAATCTGAGGAGGGGAAGATATTTTCAACACTGAATTGGTGCACCATGGGTGTGGAGAATTGCCTTAGTCCTGTCTTTTGAAAGTCAGTCGAGTTTCTATGGATGCTTTTCTCAGGTATGTGTTGTCAGCCTCTGGGTTCCTTCAGGGAGACCCGAGGGTCGAGTGACCCCACTCTGGACATTGCATTTACAGAGTGTCTATGTCCACGTAAACAAATGGAGCTGAGACCATACAGAAGAGAAGCTCTGTCAACAGGGAGGAGCAAGGCACTACACTATCCTCCGTGGGATTTCCAGGAACATTTTTCTAAGTTGGACTAATTCCAAGTGTAAAGTGTGAAACCAGTTTGTTTAAAATATGATGTGCTCACTTCCCTGTGTCCCCTCCTTCAGTATAATCTACAGCCTCACCCCAGGGACAGGACTGTGCTGACGCTCACCATGAAGAGAACTGCATTGATTCTGGAACATTCCAGGAAGGAGTGTGTGACTTATCCATCATCTCTGGAGTGCAATCCTCCGATGAACCACTAGCTAACAGAAGCTATTTGCCCACTGAGAGGAATACATTGATTCTGTCTCCACAGAAGAAGGTACATAAACAAACTTGGAAGCAGAGTGTTTACTGTAAAAAGTGAACTACAGAAAATTAGGATTAATAAAAAGTATTTCTTTGAAAATCTGATTGAACTGAAGGTTTGTCAGGTGATGCATCTGATGCCCGACTTGCAAGAGTATTGAGGATGTGGCAACGAAGATAGTAAAAGTATTATTGATTATTCTTCAAAGCTGCTTGGATTCTGGAAAGGATCCTACAGACTGGTAAACAGCTATTGTGAAACTAAATATTTAAAACAGGACAGAGAGGGCAAACAGAAAACTGGATAATGGATAGCTTAATGTCAGTTGTGAGGAAAAAAAATCATTGTAAACTTTCATAAGGAACGTGACCACTTAACACTTGGAGAATAATGATATGATTTGATAGAGTCGGCCTAGATTTAGGAAAGCGAAATGATCTTTGATAAACCTGTTGGGGTTTGTGAAGATTGTCTGCTGTGACATCAACAATTGAGAAACCGTGAGAGTGGAGTATTTAAACTTTCAGCAGACGTTTGACATGGATGTGTTAGGGTGATTGGGGAATGTTAGTGTCCATGGGCAGGTAGGGATGGAATATATACTATGGATTAAAAATTGGACAATGGGGATACGAGAAAAGTATTTTTTTCTTCTCGAGACTGAAGGCTTGTTGGGTATCAGATAAATCACTGTTTGGACAGTAGCTGCTCACAAGGTATAATAATAATTCAGATGGGAACAACAATTATCATCATTCGCATTTATATTTATTAAATGGTGAGAGATTAAGAAATGCTATTGTTGAAAAAGGATGTCCTTGGTCATAAGTCACACACAGAACTCTTACGGGGCAGATTGTAAATGATATATGGTTTTTCATGCAAAATGATTGAAGAACCAGAGTTGGTGTATCTTTCCCAATGGTATTGTTTTGTTGACAGAGTATTTGGTGAATTGTGTACAGATTTGGTCTGCTTTATAAATAATAATATCTTTGTCACCGAGTCAGTGCAAAGGGGTTTCACCTGGCAAAACCCTGGCATGATGGTACCATGACGAGAGAGTGCAGTAACTATATGTTTAATCCGTAGCTCTGTGAAGAATAAGAAATTGAAACTTGAAAGTTATGGATGGACTGTCATTATGTCTCAAATAGCTGAATAGGATGAACGTTCCATACTGTTTATTGGATGTTTGATTCCACTTTTACGTGCCTCTAGAGAGCCCCCATGTCAATGGACAGAGCGATACAGGCTCTGAATGAACTCTGAACACTTTAATGCACAGTTACTGTGAGACACTGCGTTGAATGTCACTTTGTACCCAATCCTGCAAGCAGTCACAATAACTTCATTCTGAAACAGTTAGCCATTCTGCACCATCTTCTGACCTCCATGGACACCAAGGGTATGCTTTCTTGGAGATGGAAGACATATTGGATAATGGCTATAAAAAGTTGGCTTCAGTCTGACTGCCAGAAAACCATGATAAAGTTACACTTATGTACTATAAGGGTAATTAAGCCATGTGGATCAATTTGGAGCAATCCATCTGTTCAGGCCCTGCTACATTTGTGTGTTATGTTGGAGTATCTCTGACATCTTCCTGCTCTGTTGGTGACTTCAGGAGCCCAATGACCTCTTCCTGTTCCTTTTCAATCACTCCGGGTGTTAAATGGTCTCTTTCTGATCCCGGGTAAGTGACGTGTCGGAGTGAGCAGATTCCTTCACATCCTGTGTAATTGGCAGGATGGGCGGAATGGGCTATCCTACATCTTGTCCAATAGTTTGATGGGCTGAATGATTTCCCCATATTTTTGTGAACCCAAACTGAGGTGCTGAATGAGCTCCTCCTTTTACTGAGGAAACGTACAGTTTTGTTTTATGAATATTATGAGAGAAAGAGAGGACTGCAGATGCTGGAGATCAGAGCTGAAGGAAGAGAGGGAATCTGAAGAAGGGCTGATGCCCGAAACGTCGATTCTCCTGTTCCTTGAATGCTGCCTGACCTGTTGCGCTTTTCCACAACACATTTTCAACGTATATGAATGTTATCCATACTTTAACAGCACGATATTGAAAGTTGTTCAGGTCTTGTTGCACATGGACACAGACTGCTTCAAGAGCTGAAGGGGAGAACTTGTTCTGAACATTATGTAAACTTCAGTGAATATCCCTACTTCTGCTCAGTTTGGACTCAATGGACTGAATGATCTCCTTCCACACTGTAGGGATTCTATGATGATACATTGGATGCTACATTGGGCTGAGGGAGCGACTCTGAGGATCTCCTGCAGTGATTTCCCACAGCTCTACATGCTGGGAGGGTAACTGCTCCTGATTTACAGATCAATGCACTGGGGTGGTGTACACAGCCCTACATGCTGTAAGTGTAACTGCTCCTGCTTTACAGTTGAATGCATTGGGTGGTGTATACAGTTCTACATGCTGGGAGGGTAACTGCTCCAGGTTTACAGATCACTTCACCGCTATGAAGTCCACAACTCCCCATACTAAATAGATACCTTCTCAACGATTATAGAGCAAAACACAGGGGTGGGCTGCATTTCACCCCATGCTGGACGGAACATTTCGTCCAGGTTTCTGAATCAATGCACTGATGTGGTATTTACTACTCCCCGTGTTGGACTGATAGCTAGTGTATTCGTGACAGCTGCACATTATTCCATCCTGGACAGATTGCTGGTTTGCATGGAGCCTGGTCTGCACAGTGCTCCATCCTGGACACTTAGCTGAGTTCTCCTGAGCCTGGTCTGCGCGGTGCTCCGTGCTGAGCAGATATCTCATCTGGTCTTATACGTATCTGGGCTGGATCTATGAGGTGGATTGTGTATCCGATATAATTCCTGAATGATCTGTTAGTCCTCCAGCTCAGTGCATTCCGCTTTCAAGCCCCGTGCTTCAGCAACATGTTGTCCATTACATAATTATCCAAAGAAAACATCATTTCTGTCCTTTTTGTTATGGACCCTAGCAGACTCCCCTCACAATGCATGACGAAGGTAGTATTGATCTGAACATCTTCTTATTTTAAACGTAATTGTGAGGCGCTGTGTTTCAGAACTAATTCGCTTCGTCAAAATATTCGACATTTAGCAAAACACAATTTATTCAAACACTGCAGACAAAATACATCAAAAACAAAGGGGACAAAACAAATTACTGCGGATGCTGGAATCTGAAAACAAAAGAGAAAATGCTGGAAAATCTCAGCAGGTCTGGCAGCATCTGTAAGGAGAGAAAAGAGATGAGGTTTCGAGTCTAACTGACCCTTTGTCAAAGCGGGCATTGATAAAGGGTCAGTTAGGCTCGAAACGTCATCTCTTTTCTCTCCTTACAGATGCTGCCAGACCTGCTGAGATTTTCCAGCATTTTCTCTCGTAAATCAGGGGGAACTTTAATAATTGACTTTATTGGATAACTTAACAGTTTAATACGTCATTTAATTACTAATCAGTAACTACTCAAATATGGTAACATCCGAGAAACACACATTTGTCAATAAACAAATTCACAAAACAGATTGTATTACATGCAGTTCTTCAATCCAAGACGAAAGAATATCAAAAGACAATTCTGAGAGAAATCTCAAAGAGATAGTGTAGCAGCCAGGAGAGAGTTACTGCCTTACAATCCTGCTGTGACTCCAGCAATAACTGGCGAAAAGTAAAACTAAGAATCCTGGTTCTGTGAGAATTTGACCATCACGCCACAGGACCAGGCCGTGGCTGCAATGACCACAAGGAATGCACTGTATCTACACCGTCTGTGGCACTGTAGGAGCCTCTCAAAAATGCCTAACTCTAACTAAGCCGTGAAATGATGGTAAGGTAAATGTCAACGTTAAACATAAATAAATAAAGCCAAGGGATACAGCAAACCTGGTGATCCGAAACAGATGGCCTCGGAAGCCCAGCAATTCCTACCCTGCCAAAAGACAGAAGAATTATCGAGCTAGTGAAAAGAAAGCATCGTCTCTCTCCCTCTTCTATAACTTTATAATTGGAGATGTACAATTCACCTAATAGTCAGCGATGTCAACATCCCACCCAGACCAAGTAGTGCTGTGATAGGTCAGGGTTGTTTTGAAAGGGGTTAATCGGAGCTGTTGTACAGTGACTGTGATTGATGTCAGTCTCCATGGATCCTAACTGTGTCACTGGCGGGTTTCATCTTCTATTAAAAAGGGGCTTTCTTCAAACTGTTATCCCATAGTGTCAGTGGCAGCATCATCATCAAGACAATTGGAATCAGCAGCGACAGAGAGAGGGAGAGGAAGAGAATCTTAGAGCAATAGACTGGAATGTTTCAGCAAAGGATCAGAATTTGAGATCATTAGACTGGAATGGTCCAACAATGGATCAGAGTCATAATACATTAGACTGGAATGTTCCAATAACGGACAGGAGTTTATCCGATGGTCTTTACTATCTTTCATGGGATTTGGCATTTTTAGTGTTGCGGATTGAAGCCATACTGGTAATTATTCAGGCAGGTTATACCATTCTCGCTATTATTTGTGTTCCTGGTAAGGCTATCTCTGTTGATTCTATAAAAGATGTTGAAGGTTATTGCTAGTTCCGTTTTTCTATATTTAACAAATGTATAATTTGTTATCTTCAGTTTTAGTCACAAACTCCACTTCATTTCCATGAATTTCAGACTCCTCACTCATAAACCTCTTAGAAGGAGCAAAATTGTTCTGACCCCTGAATATACCTTTTACGCTCAACTGTTTCTCTATATTCTCTCTGCCATCAAACCTGCCTCCACACAGCTCTATAATATCCACAGTCTCCATCTCTGCCTCAGTGCGGTTGTTGATTTAGCTGTCATCTGCCCCTTTGGTAACTTCAGATTTTACGGCACCCGTTCTCTTCTGACCTCTCCTCCAATTGCAAATATTTTGAACACATACGTGCTCTTGCTTTTCCAGCTATTTCATAATAGGGACCCCATATCAGAGTAATAATGCCACTGGACGGGACCTTAAAGGCATTGTTTCAAATCCTAACACAGCTGATGACAGAACTTAAATTTGAATGACAAAAAATGGATGAAACCTCATTTTACTAATGGAAACCATAAACCATCAGGATTTCTTTCACTTTTGAAAGAAACGTCTGAAGATGTTGGAGAATCTCACCAAGTCTGGCAGCGTCTGTCAGGAGGAAAAGAGATAAAGTTTCAAGTCTAGTGACCCTCTATCAACACTGAATGCAACCGAGAAATAATATTATTTATGTCAGGGATAGCTGGATGAGAGAGGGGGAGGTTCGGTGAATGGATGGAGACATGTCCAGCAAGAGAGAGGAGGAGAAAGAGAGAGACAGACAGAGAAAGAAATGAAAAGCAAACAAAGGGACTCCTGATGATGAAGTACAATGAAAATTAAAAGGGACCTTCTTCTAACATAATCAGTTTCCCCATATTCCTAAACATCACTTCAATCTAGATATGCCCCTGTTTAAAGTGAATTATATTCTCTGTATCACTCTTCTCTGAGTGTGGTGATCAACTCCAGCGGCAATACTTGTGCTGCCCTTATTGTTGCTGAGATAGGGAAACGTAATTTTATATTGCCAACTCCTTCTTTGGAGAGAGGAACTGTTACTGTGTGACTGTGCAGTGATGCAACGGCTTTTTTCAGCCAGGAAGAGAAACATTTTCAACATGTAACGGATGCTCCGTTTGTGTGAGGATTTGACTTGCGTCTGCCATTAGACAGTAATGGCAGGCTCTGTGGATGCTTTTCTTGGGTGTATATTATCAGCTGCTGCATGTATTCAGAGAGACCAAGGGTCTGATGACCCCACTCTGGACACTGCATTTATAGTGTTTGGGTCTATGGGAAACAAATGGAGCCGAGACTACGCAGAAGGAAATCTGTGTACATGACAGGTGGCTGGGCATTGTATTATCCTCCCTGGGATATCCAGGAATATTTTTCTAAGCTGAACCAATTCCAAACATAAAATGTGAACCTTTCAAAAATGAGGTGGTCACTGAGCTGTGTTCCCTCCATCAGTATTACCTCTCGCCTCACACGATGGGCAGAAATATGCTGACACTCACCATGAAGTGAAATGGATCAGTTCTGGAACTTTCCAGGCAGGAGTTGTTAACATATTCATCATCTCCGAAGTGCGGTCCTCCGAAATATTCACTGGCTGCCAGATGCCATCTGCAAGCTGAGAGGAAAACATTGAGTTTATGCCCCTGAGAAAGATACAGAAGCAAACTCCCAGATATACTAGCGAACAGCGGGACTGGCGAAAATGAGGAACTGCACGAAACTAGAATTAATGAAGAGGGTGTTTTTGAAAATCTAATCGAATTGAAGGTTGGTAAGGTGCTGCTTCTGTTGAGCTACATCCCAGAATATCAAGGAGGTGGCAATAGAGCTAACGAAAGAATTACTGATTATTCTTCAAAGATGGTTACATTCGAGAAAGGATCCTGCAGACTGGAAAGCAGCTATTGTAAAACTAAACGCTTAAAATAGGACGGAGAGGGCAAACAGAAAAGTAAATAGCTTGACGTCAGCTGTGAAAAAAATCTTTGGGACCTTTTATAAGAATGTGGCAACTGGACACTTAGAAAATAATGGTATGATTTGATAGATATGGCTTAGATTCAGTAAAGGGAAATTATCTTTGCTAAACCTACTGGAGTTTGTGGACTTTCAGTTGTGTCATTGACAATGGACATCCAGCCTCAGTGGAGTAATTGCATTTTCAGACGAAGTTTGACACTATTAAATGCAGGTGAGTGGAGAATGTTAGAGTCCATGGGTAGGTAAGGGTGGAATATACACCATATGTATTAAAAATTGGATAATGGACAAAATGAGCAGAGTAGTGTTTTTTTTCTTTGGACGGAAGCCTTGTGGGGTATCAGAAGTGTCAGCTCTTCTGCAATAGCTGTGCACAAGGTATAAAAATGATTCAGATGTGAACCACAAATACCAATCATTCACATTCACGTTTATTAAATGGGGATGGTTGGGAAGGGCTGTTGTTGAAAAAGGAGCTAGATATCCTTGGTTATAAGTCACTAACAGAATTCGTTTGGGCAGGAAGTAATTCTAACTGTAAAGGATATGTGGTCCATCATGGAAAATTATTAAAGTACCATAGCAAATGATATCTTACTCAATGGTCGCTTTTTGATGAGTCAGTATTTATTGTGTACAGAGAGTCTGCTTTATATATAATGATCTCCATGTTACCGAAACAGTGCAAAGGAATTTCACTAGATTGAACCCTGGCATGATGTTTTCATAAGGAGAGAGTGCAGTAACTATGTGTTTAATCCGTAGTGCTGTGGGAGAATAAGAAGTTGAAGCTTGATGTTTATGAATGGACACTCATTATATCTCAAGCAATTATTGATAAGGTGAGAAATTCCATACTTTCCATAGGATGCTCGATTCCTGTGCAGAGACCTTATTTCGTTTGACAGTAAGGTACAGGCACTGAATGAACTCTGAACAGTTTCATGCACACTTACTTGTGACCCTGCACTCAGTGTTAGATTGTACACAATCCTGTCACAAGCCATAATACCTTCATTCTGAAACAGTTAGCCATTCCCCACCAGCTGGTTAGTTCCAGAGAAAACATGGGTCTGCTCTCTCAGCAATGGAAGATGCTTTTGAAACTGGTTAAAAATTGGCTTCATTCCTCCTCCCAGCATACCATGTTAAATTAACACGCATGCACAATGAGTAATGACGCCACAAGGAACAAGGGAGCAGTCTTAACTGTTCAGGCCATGCTCCATTTGTTTGTGATGTTGGAGCATCTCTGACATCATCTTGTGCCTAGTTAGTGACTCGAGAAGCTGAATGACCTCTTCCTGTTTCTTTTTAATGACTCCAGGTGTGAAACGGTCTCTTTCCGATCCTGTGTAAGTGACGTGTGGTGTTGGACAGACTGCTTGTCTTCCTGTGTGACAGGCAGGAGAGACTGAATGGGCTGTCCCTCCTATGCACAATAGTTTTAATGTGCTGAATGACTTTTCCACATTCCTGTGAAGCCAGATTGAGGTGCGGAATGAACTCATTCGTTTACTGTGGAAATGTCCAGTGTCTGGCAGCGCTGTTCCATGAATGTTGCCGACACGTTAACTCGAATGCTGTCCAGGTGTTTTGTTGCACATTGACACAGAATACTTTAGGACCTGATGGATAACGAAGTGTTCTGAACATTGTGTAACCTTAAGTGAATTTCCCACTTCTGTTTGGTGAGAACGAAATGGGCTGACTGGCCAGCTTCCACACTGCAGGGATTCCCCATTGACAAACTAGAGATGCCTGGACTGAGGGAGCGACCCTGTGGATCTCCTGCAGTAATGTCCCACGGCTGAGATGATTGATGCAGTATGATGATAAACATCTTCCTTTCTGCTGTGAACGACTCCAAACACTGGAGATTTTGCAATAGATTCTCGTGAAGTGCGATTTTTCTCAGGCTCCTTGATGTCATCCTGAGTTTAAAAAAAAACTGCCTTGATCTCACGGTCAATCGCTCTTAGCTAAGCCCTTATATTCACCTCTATCGCTTATATCAATAGGTCATCGTGTATGGCAGGAAATAATTTCTTCAAACAGAGGGTAGTGAATGTCAGGAATTCTCTATTCCGGAGAGTTAGGGGAGTTAGATCACTGAATGGTCTTCCCTGTTTCTGTGCACCAGGTTATAGCAGTAAGTGGCCTCCAACTGCTCCTGTCTAGCAGGTTGGAGGGGCTGAATGGAACATCGCACTCAGGAGCAAGATTAGGTTGATCAACATTATGAAACTTCTCCACCAGGCACTATGTTTGTGATTGATCAGGTTGTGGTCTCAGACCCATTTTCCTTTCTGTATCCCATTACACATGACTCAATCTCTGTCAAATATTCAATGAATTCAGTTTGAATAAATGTGAACAAAGAGGCACCACGTATGTTTGGGAAAGAGAATTCCCACTCAAATGGTCCTTTTAGAATTGCTTCTCATCTCTCTTACAGCGTCGTACAGCAGAGAACCCTATCCACATAAACCAGACATCCCAACCTGATCTCAACTCATTTGCCAACATTAGGCCCATATCCTTCTAAATCCTTCATATTAATATGCACATCCAGATACCTTTGAAATGTTGGAACTTTAGCAGCTTACATCACTTTCTCTGACAGCTCATTCCATACACAAACTACAGTCTGCATGATCATTTTGTCCCTTTAATGTCTTTCTCTTCTCACCTTAAGCCTTTGTCCGATAGTTTCGGACTTACCGATCCTGGGAAAAAGACCTTGGATATTCAGTTTATCCATGTTCCTCATGATTTTATAAACCTGTATAATGTAACGCCTCAGCCTCCGATGCTCCAGAATAAACAATGCCCAGTCTGTCCAGCCTCTCCCTGTAGCTCAATTCCTCTATGCCTGGCAAGATCCTTGTAAATAATTTCTGCACCCTCTCAAGTTTAACAACATCCTTCCTATATCAATGAGAACCAAATTAGGCACAATATTCTAAATGTCACCTCACTAACATCCTGCCCAGTTGCTATATGATCTCTCAGCTTGCATACTCAACGTACTGACCAATAAAGACAAACGTACCAAACTCTTTCTTTACCACGCTGTCTGCCTGTGACTTCACTTTTAAGGAACAATGATCCTGCACTCTTTTGTTCAACAACACTCCCCAGGACCATACCATTAATTGTATATGTCCTTCCGTATTTTTCCTTTCCAAAATGCAGTACTTCATATTTATCTAGGTCCCATTGTACTCAAAGGTAAATCTTGCTGGCCACTGCACCTCCAATTTTGATGTCATCTGTAAACATAATAAACAGGCAAATATTCACATGCAATTAATTTATATAAATGACAAAAGCAGTGGACTCAGGGTTCCATTCTGAAAAACAGTCTCCTATCAACCTCTGCCTCCTACCTCCACTCGAATTTTGCAGTGTATTGGCTAGCTTTCCTTGGATCCATTTATGATCTAAACTTAGAAACTTGTCTGTCATGCGGAATCCTGTCGAATGCCTTGCTGAATGCTGCATGGACAGTGTCTACAACACTGCGTTCATTAAACTTGTTTGTCACCTCTCCAAAAAACGCAATCAATTTTGTTAGAAATGATTTCCCATGCACAAAACCACGTTGACTATACCTAATCAGTAGTTGCAACTGCAATTGCATGTAAATGCTTTCCCTCATAATCCTCTCCAACAACGTGCGCACTATTTACATCAGGCTCATCGATCGATCCTTCAGGTCACTATTCACTTCCCTCGTCCTATGCTTCTTTTGCTCATGCAAACGCTAATGTAACCAGGTTGGTGGTTTGACCAACAATATAGGTCTCAGACTGGGTCAGGGTTAGGAACAAATTCGGAGAAAATGAGGACTGCAAATGCTGGGGATCAGAGCTTAAGAATATGTTGCTGGAAAAGCGCAGCAGGTCAGGCAGCATCAAAGGAGCAGGAGAATCGAAGTTTCGGGCATAAGCTCTTCTTTAGGAACAAATTAGGCAGGATTCTTTAAGCAGCTAAAATTAACAAATTTATCACCCAAATACAGTTACTCAAATTACGTTGGAAAGCTACATGACAAACAGTTTGGATATTACAAATCTGAGCACTAATGTTTCTCTTTCAAAGAATACTGACACATGCACACGTTTGATGACCAAGAGAACAACAACATCTCGGCACAGCGTTAATTTGGAAGAACTTGGCCCAAATTTTAATTGACCTCATGATGAAAGGGAACATTAGTGATTGTTCCAAATATCATTCAGCTTATGTAGCTATTCTGTTCTTACAAATTATTGATAATGGGATCACTTCCTGGAGTCGGTGATTTTGCTGAATTGCCTTTACTTCAAGCAGTGGGGCGATTCCAGTGAATCCTCAACAGGAATCCTCCATGAGTGCCAAAGATGACTGAGGAGTTTTCAGCTCACACACGTTGCTGGCAAGAGGAACACGGAGAGGGAGGGAGCAACAGGCTGTTCCTTCTCAGGAAGCATACACTTTTGCCTCTCTGAGTTCAATCAGGCAATAACATTAACCAGCCGCAAGTGGACCAAATGAGGTGTTTGAACTGTATGACTCCATTGCATTCCCTTCTTCATGTAGGTACATCAATGCTGCTGTCGTATGCAGAGCCAATACTTTCGTAACAAATAGCCCAATTAGATTTGAAGATGTGTTTACATGTTCAGGTATACTTTTAAATACAACTTTTAATATCTTCATAATATCTGTATTTAAATGAATACATGTTCGTCTTAAATTACTTCCCCAGTCTATTCTCCCATACAAGATTAAATATTCATCAGGTATTCACCAGTTTAAAATCTTATATGGTCAATAAGAACATTTCTCATTCTCAGGCCTAAGCATCTAATCGTACAGAACATAATACCTTCATCCCAAGAATGAGTAAAGAGAAACATCTTTGAAAAGTTTCAAAAACAGTTTGTTTTTCACTTCAATGGAATTACAACCACACATAGTACATTAGATGTTGTCTCAGCAACGTCCTGTACAGATGCAGTAAAACACCCTTAAGATCAGACTCAATACTCTTTGCAAGAGTATCATTGCATTTATTTTCCATGTCACGTGCTGCATCTACAGGCTAACAGATGTGATTGACGTACCAGGACACAGGAATCCCTTTTTAGCATCGAGTTTTGCATTCTGCCTCCAGTTACATAGCTTATGTTGTTTTATGGGGTTTAGGTTTGCTCGCTGAGCTGTATGTTTGTTATCCAGCCGTTTCATTACCTGGCTAGGTAACATCATCAGTGGCGACCGCCAAGTGATGCGAAGCTGTTGTCTCCTGCTTTCTATTTACATGTTTGTCCTGGATGGGGTTCCTGGGGTTTGTGGTGATGTCCTTTCCTGTTCGTTTTCTGAGGGGTTGATAGATGGTACCTAGATCTATGTGTTTGTTTATGGCGTTGTCGTTGGAGTGCCAGGACTCTAGGAGTTCTCTGGCATGTCTTTGCTTAGCCTGTCCCAGGATAGATATGTTGTGCCAGTCGAAATGGTGTTTTTTTTCTCCGTGTGTAGGGCTACGAGAGAGAGTGGGTTGTGTCTTTTTGTGGCTAGCTGGTGTTCGAGTATCCTGATGGCTAACTTTCTTCTTGTTTGTCCTACATGGTGTTTCTGGCAGTCCTTGCATGGAATTTTGTAGACGACGTTAGTTTTGTCCATGGGATGTACTGGGTCTTTTAAGTTTTTTAGTTTTTATTTGAGAGTGTTGGTGGGTTTATCCGTCCTCCAAAACACAAACTTGTCGTCGCTGACTTTGAGCATTTCTTTTGACTGAAGATTTGCTCATGACCCTCCTCTGCTTGTATCCCATTGCAGACACAGTTTCACCACTTGACATCTTATGGAATGACTATTCTGGTGTCTGAGCAAATTGAGCTCCAGTCCATTTAGCCCCTTCATACAAATCAATAATCTAGATTTCAATCTGTTGGTGACCCCACACTGATCCCTGAGGAATTCAATAGTTACAGCTTTCCAACCTGAAAATATGCAATTATCTCTATTCTGTATTTCCTGGTAACTGACCAGGGCTTCCCTGTTCCTGTGTACCTGCCCAGAAAGGTTGCATGGCCTCCTGCTATGCTGTGTAGCTGAGTGTCAAATTGTTTCTGATCTCAGTGATCCTCCTTCAGGCCATTTGTTGTCAGATGATCAGGTATAGTCCGTACCGTCAAGGATCCTGATCCCTGTGAGTTTAAAAATGAGCACAGAATATAGACTAAGATTTAGGGGGTTCGCTAACCAGTCAGAAATGTGGTCTTTCAAGTGCAGCAATGGAACTATTCTGCAATATCAGTCATTTCTCAATTTTCACCAGACAGACACTGAGGAAGACGGAATATTTCCTATTCGCCTGATAAACAAGTGTCCCCTTAACAACACAACCAATAATTGTCATCATTATTTTCATTTTTGAATGTTGGTGCTGTGTTGAAAAATTGTCGCAGTTACTACACATTAAAATAAACTATTGTCTTTGAGAGGTGACCTTATCGATGTTTATACAATCACGAGGGGCATGGTAAATAGGCAAGACTGCCTTTGGTAAGGGAGTCCAGAACTAGGCGGCATAGTTTTAATGTGAGAGGGGAAAGATATCAAAGGGACCTAAGGGGCAACTTGTTCACGCAGAGTATGGTGTGTGTATGGAATGAGCTGCCAGAGGAAGTGATGGAGGCTGGTGTGATTACAATATTTAACGTCATCCAGATGGGTATATGGAAAGGAATGTTTCAGAGGGATATGGGTGAAATGCTGGCAAATGAGACTAAATTACTGCAGGATATCTGGTTGGTACAGTTGAGTTGGACCAAAGAGTCTGTTTCTCTGATCTATATCTCTATTACACTATGACTGAATCCTTCATTCTATTCCTGTGTATCTCCTTAGACGGGCAGAATGGGCTCCTCCTACCTCATTGCAGCGATAGTGACTGGCTGAATGAGGTCTTCCTTTGCGTCTGTAACAGGCTCAAGGGGTGCAGTGAGAGATCAACATATGAGATAGAAGCTCCAGCCGACCTATCAGTTTATCAAGATTATGGCTGGTCTGTTTGCGGCTGAAAACTCTTTTCCTGTCTTTTGCCAATAAGTATTGACTCCCCTGTGCAACAAATGTCAGTCAAGATCAGCCTTGAATATCTTCAATGGTCCAGTTTTCACTATTCCCTGGGGATGAGAATACTACAGAGAGCACAACCCTAAGGAGATAGAAGCATCCTTATCTCAATCTTAAATGGGGGAACCTTTACATTTAAAACTGTATGAACTTCACAGCAAATCAGGTTCTCTTTTTTGAGACATCAGGGCACAATGAATAGGAAAGAAATTGACCATTCAGGTCCTATCCCACATTCCCATTGACTCTGTTCAGTAAAGTATTTATCAAACTCAGCCTCACTGCTCTCTTAGGTATACATTTCCGATTGCGTAAACTACAAAACGTACGAAATTGGTGCATAACTAGAGTGTTTGATCCATGAAGTCTGATCAGCTGTTCGATCATGGCTGACATGTTTCGCAACAAAATTCTCCCGCCTTCCCTCTGTAATGCTTTATCCACTTATCAATCAAATCATATCTATCTCTGCCTTAAAGACAGAACTGTGTCTGTGTTTCGGTATGTGTGTGTGTTTCTGCTTATTGGCGGGAGACAGAGGGTAATGGAGGAGGGTTGTCTTTTGGACTGGAGGCTTGTGACCAGCGGCGTTCCACAGGGATTGGTGCTGGATCCACTTTTGGTTGTCATTTATATCAGTAATTTAGATGTAAATAATAGAAGGTATCATGGGCACGTTTATGGATGACACCAAGATTAGTTATGTCGTGGAAGGTGAAGACGGAAGAGATCATAATTAAATGCAGCAATAAATCATCGAGTTATACAGCACAACATTTGGTCCAACTCGTTCGTGCCAACCAGATGTCGTAAATTAACTTTGTTTCATTTTTCAGCAGCCGTTCCATATCATTCTAAACCCTTCTAATTTATGTCCCTATCCAGATGCCTCTTCAATGTTGTAATTGCACCAGCCTCCACCAGTTCCTCTGGCAGATCATTGCATACATGCACCACCCTCTGTCCCTCTTACCTTAAATCTATGTCCTCTAGCTGTGGACTTCGCTACACTGGGACAAAGACCCTGTGTATTCACACTATCCATGGTCTTCATGATTTTATAAACCACTAGAATGTGCAAATGTGACTCCAATCAACACAAATGGCTGTGCTTTCAATCATTCCAGGCCTTAATTTTGAAATTCAATACTGACAACTCTTCCTTCTGCATCAAATTACATTTCTAAAACCATTTTAATCAACTTGTTCAGCCACATTTTGGGATTTGAATCTATGGGATTTGAATCTAGGCTTTTGGGCTCAGAGGTAGAGACACTACAAGCATTTGGCAACAATCCCTAAAGCTGGACCATTATTCTCCTGTGTGTTTGTTCATCAGACTGTTTTGAAATACTATGACATACCTCCGTGACAGGCAGGACTTGAATCTAGACCTTCTGGTGCAGAGTGAGAAGCACGACCACGCAAGTTCAGATGTTGGAATCTAACCAAGAGCTCTGGCTCAGAGGCATGGGCATTACCCAATTCACAAGAATTAAACCATGCCCAGATTTTGGGTCACATTTTAAATGTCAGCTTTAAGCTCGTTGTGGATTCATTAATATTTGGTTCACTTTTACTGAATTACACAGTTCAAAGAATTACATTGTTTAACAGATGAAAGGTACTCACCTCAAATATAGTTGCGTTTCTGTTCGCCGAGCTGGGAATTTGTATTACAGACGTTTCGTCCCCTGTCTAGGTGACATCCTCAGTGCTTGGGAGCCTCCTGTGAAGCACTTCAGTGATGTTTCTGCTGGCATTTATAATGATTTGCATCTGCCGCTTCCGGTTGTCAATTCCAGCTGTCCGCTGCAATGGCCGGTACATTGTGTCCAGGTCGATGTGCTTATTAGTTGTATCTGTGGATGAGTGCCATTCCTCGAAGAATTCCCTGGCTGTTCTCTGATTGGCTCATCCTATAATAGTAATGTTGTCCCAGTCGAACCCATGTTGCTTGTCATCTGCGTGTATGGTTACTAAGGATAGCTGGTCATGTCGTTTCGTGGCTAGTTGGTGTTCATGGATGCAGATCGTTAGCTGTCTTCCTGTTTGTCCTACGTAGTGTTTAGTGCAGTCCTTGCATGGTATTTTGTACATTACATTAGTTTTGCTCATGCTGGGTATCGGGTCTTGCGTCCTGATGAGTTTTTGTCTGAGAGTGGCTGTTGATTTGTGTGCTGTTATGAGTCCTAGTGGTCGCAGTAGTCTGGCTGTCAGTTCAGAAATGTTTTTGATGTATGGTAGTGTGGCTTGTCCTTTGGTTTGTAGGCATGTCCTCATTCCGTTGTCTTTCCCTTAGGCATCTGTTGATGAAATTGCGAAGGTATCCGTTTTTGGCGAATACATTGTATAGGTGTTCTTCCTCTTTTTGCAGTTCTGATGTACTGCAGTGTGATGTGGCTCTTTTGATGAGTGTCTTGATGCAACTTCTTTTGTGTGTATTGGGGTGGTTGCTTTCGTAGTTTAGGACTTGGTCTGTGTGTGTGTGGCTTTCCTATATACCTTTGTGGTGAATTCTCTGTACCGTCACGTCTAGGAATGTGAGTTGATTGTCATTTTCTTCCTCTCCAGTGAATCGGATTCCTGTGAGTGTGGCGTTGATGATCCGGTGTGTGTTCTCTATTTCTGTGTTTTTATTTGTTCATATATTTGGTTGTTGAATGTGAAATGTGGGGTTGTAAGGCACAGGCCCAGTAGTTTGAGTATGCAGTCTTTGTTGATAAATTCCCTATCCTGTTGTAGGTTTTGTATGTCCAGGAGGTTGGCTATTGTTTCTCTAGCTGTGGTTTTGTCGATAGAGGTGAACAGTGCCGTTACATCAAATGAGACCATAGTTTCTTCATTGTCTATGACACTGGATACAGTCAACACAGGAATTCTTGGGCATCATCAGAAATATACACATAAACAGGTGGCCTTGCTGGTGCAGGTGGGGAGGGTGGACATGGTGAGTTGTCCAGAGGGAGTCAGTCCACAGTGATGTTTTAATGCAATGTTGTTAGTGTAGGGGGGTAGTGGAGGGAGCGAGAAAGAGAGAGAGAGAGGATGGGGGGTACAGAGAAGGCAATGCAGTGAGAGTGTTGGAGCATAGGCCTTGTTCGGGAGTTGGTGCTATAACAGGTATAAAGTGACTGAGAGGGAATCGAGAGAATACAGTGACCCTTATCCTGACAGAACGGGGAAGGTTATTGATGCTTGTCCTGCATTGCTGGACATTTCCTCAGACCGCAGAAACTGCATGGAGCTGGGTGGTGAGCTCGGACCATGCTCGGTGGGTCTAGTGTTGTGGCCTCCTCTGGGAAGAGAACGGACCTCCTCTGTACTAGCCCATCAACCATGACCTCCTTACCCCTGTCGACAAACCATCGTATATTTGCCCCTTATCTGCCATGGTTGGGGTAAACTATGCATTACAGCTTTGAACTGAGAAAGCACAACCGTGTGCCCTTTGGCCTTTTAAAGATGGCACCAATGCCAGGGATCATGTATTATCCAGGGATATCCGGGTGATGGTGAGTACCTCCAGCCATGATGGCTGCGAAAATCGGGCTGGCATTGAATGAGAGGAACACCATGGGGTGGGTGGGTAGTTAATATGGTGACTTCGATAAGATAGTACCAGGAAACTAAGACGACCCCATGCAGACAATCCCTCTGTCACACACAATGAAAGTGTCACTGAGACAAGTTATTGTTAGATTCAGCCCAATGAATCGAAGTTTGTTCTGACCCTTCTCCAAGTTACAAAGCTGCAGAACAATTGCTCATCCAATACACTCCATCACCTGACCTCACAGCAATATCCCCCTCGCCCATAATTCCTGGAAATACTAGCTTATGTTGCAGGATACTGTTGAAAAGTTTGCATTGCAACATTCTGGAACCTGGGAACACACACATACAAGGTATTGTCTCTCAATTACGCCCTCTATGTGTCGACCACAAACTCCTCCCATTTGTTGGTATTTAAACTGATTCCCAGGTGATCGCTGTCTGGCAGTCATGTTCACACCCAGAGTACCCCTTATAATGGCACAGTGTAGATATGGAGCTGTAAATGCATTGGAGCTGCACATTCAGTCACTCCCAGCATGGGCTGCAAGTTTCCCCACGCTAGACAGTGATCAAAAACTTTGTTACTGAGCAATGTACTGGGGTGGGGGACAAGGTTCCACACCCTGGTCACATGTCTTACCTGGATTTATACATTAATGTACTGTTGTGGTCTGCATACCTTTCCAGTCTGAGTAGATTGTGGCTTTCATTGTACAGTACACCATCCCGGTCTGCACAGTGCTCAATGCTGAAAACATTTCTGAACAGGGTTTATAGATCAATGCACTGCTGTGGTCTGCCCAGTGTTCCACGCTGGAACGATTGCAGAGTTGTGTTCAGCAGTACACGAGTCTGGTCTGCACAGTGCTTCATGCTGAACAGATATCTCCTCCGGATTTATGGTGTCACGGCTGGTTCTTTGAGGTGGATTGAGAATGTGATGTAAATAATCCTTCTAGTCGATATGGCAATGACTTTATTTTTGTTTTCCTTCTTGTGATTGGACCCTCTAAATTCTGAATCCTCCGGCCAGCCCCATTCCTCAGTCTACTTGCATATTTTGGCAACTTGTCCCAAGAGTAATTGTCTGGTTATAATGTGAATAACTGCCCTGTCGATTGCCCTGGTCTTTGACGTTGCTCATCTTGGAGCGTCGGGATTCACCGCGATAGACCTCAGTGAGGTCACACCTCAGACTCAACGCTCAAGGGAACATAGCCCCAGCCCATTCACACTCTCCGTGTAGCGCAACATCACTCGCTACCTCAACATCAGCAACATACTTGTAATTTTTTACTGCACTCTTTCAAGTTTAACACCTTTTCTATAGCAGGGAAAACAGAATTCAAGGCAGTATTACTGAATTGGCTGAACCTAGTGAACAGGCGAAAGTGAGTACTGCAGATGCTGGAGATTAAGTCGAGAGCGTGGTGTGGAAAAGCACAGCATGCCAGGCAGCATACGATGAGCAGGAAAGGCAATGTTTCTGGAAAAAGTCCGATTCCTGCTGAAGGGCTTTTGCTCAAAACATTTTCCTGCTTCTCGGATACTGTCTGATCTAACCTCATTTTTCAGCACCACACTCTGAATCCAGTGTATATCTCAGATGTCCCTCTTCTTCAAAAATCACAATTTCGCCTAACACATGGTCGACGATGCCCTCCAGCGCATCTTATCAACTTCCCACAGCTCTGCCTTCGAATGCCACCCCTCCTAATGCAACAGGAAAATAACATCCCTGTTCCTAACCTTCCCCACCACCAAACCTCCAGATACAATGTATTTTTCTCCCCCATTTGCGCCACCTATAAACAGATCCCACCACCAGAGATATATTTCCCTCCCCACCCCATCTGCATTCAATAAAGACCGTTCCCTCCGTGACTACCGCATCAGGTCTACATCCCCAACCAAAACACTCTAACCTCGCAGCTCCTTCCCCTGCCACCGCAGAAATTGCAAAATTTGCGTGCTCACCTCCACCTTCCCACCCCCCCCCCCCCCCCCCCGCCACCGACTACTCCACCCAAGGCTCCACAGGCTCCTTCCATATCCATCGGAGTTTTACCTGCACTTCCAGACACACCACCTACTATCTCCATTGCTCCCGATGTTGTCTCCTCCACATTGGAGACACAGGACATTAACATGCGGCACACTTCAGACAACATCTCCAGGATACCGGCAACAACCAACCCCACTGCCCATGGCCAAACATTTCAGCATACCCTCCCACTCCACCAAGGTCCTGGGCCTCCTCCACCACCACCCCTTAACCACCTGATGCCTGGACGGAAAAAGCCTCATCTTCCACCTTGGGACCCTGCAACCACACGGGATCAATTTGGATTTCACTAGTTTCCTCATTTTCCTTTCCCAGCATAGCCCCCATTACCTGTCCATCTTCCTTCCCAACTTTCTGCTCCACCGTCCTCTCCGACATATCACCTCCACCCCCAATTTCATCGACCTATGACATTCTCAGCTAACTTCCCCCATTCCCATCCTCTTCCCATTTATCTCTCAGCACCTTTGGGCGACAAGCCCATTCCTGATGAATGGCTGACACATGAAATGTGGATTCTTCTGCTCTTCGGATGCTGCCTGAAGGGCTGTGCTTTTCCAGCACCACAAACTCGACTCTGACATCCAGCATCTGCCATCCTCACTTTCTCCCTTGAGTTAGAGTTTCCAGAAATTTCCCCACCAGGCATTTTATGCAGTTGGTCAGTTATTTTATCCCAGTCTCTTATTATAAACAAAGTGGAACTTATATAGCCTTGCACAGCTCTGGAAATTCCCCCAGATACAAGGAAATGGTAAAAAGAAATATTGAAAGATTTAGAGTCGGTCCCTTAGTAACCTTCATCCATTCCATCCAGACTGAGTAAATATTCCCTTTTATTATGATTTGAAGGGTGATGTAAGGAAGGGGTTAACTGAACCTGTTTTTTTTCAGTGACTGTGATTAATGTCAGTCTCCATGGATTGTAATTATTCCAGTGGAGGGTTTCCATCTTTTACTGATAAATGGGCTCCGTCAACATGTTATTCCACAGTATGAGTGGGAGCATCACCGACAGCACTAACAAGGATCAGTGGCTCCAGAGAGAGGGGGAAGATAGATCAGGATTTGAGAGTGGCAGATGGAGTTCAACCCTGTCAAGTGTGAGGTGGTCCATTTTGAAAAGACAAATAAGAATGTGGAATACAGGATTAATGGTAGGGTTCTTTGTAAGGTGGAGGAGCAGAGGGATCTTGGTATCTATGTTCATAGATCTTTTAAATTTGCCACTCAGGTGGATAGAGCATGTAAGAAGGCCTATGGTGTACTAGCGTTCATTAGCAGAGGGATTGAGTTCAAGAGTCGTGAAGTGATATTGCAGCTGTACAGGACCTTGGTTAGGCCATATTTGGAGTACTGTGTGCAGTTCTGGTCGCCTCACTTTAGGAAAGATGTGGTAGCATTGGAGAGGGTGCAGGGAAGATTGACCAGGATGTTGCCTGGAATGGAGAATAGGTCGTACGAGGATATTCTGGATTAGTGGTGCTGGAAGAGCACAGCAGTTCAGGCAGCATCCAAGTAGCTTCGAAATCGACGTTTCGGGCAAAAGCCCTTCATCAGGAATCATGATGAGAGTGCTAGGCTTTTTCTCGTTGGAACGGCAAGGATGAGGGGTGACTTGATAAAGGTTTATAAGATGATCAGAGGAATAAATAGAGTAGACAGTCAGAAACTTTTTCCCCGGGTACAACAGAGTGTTACAAGAGGACATAACTTTAAGGTGAAGGGTGGAAGTTATAGGGGGGATGTCAGGGGTAGGTTCTTTACCCAGAGAATGGTGGGGACATGGAATGCGCTGCCTGTGGGAGTGGCAGAGTCAGAATCATTGCTGACCTTTAAGCGGAAATTGGATAGGTACATGGATGGGTGCTCAAGCTTAGACAAATGTTCGGCACAACATCGTGGGCCGAAGGGCCTGTACTGTGCTGTATTGTTCTATGTTCTATGTAGAACATTAGACGGGAATGTTCCAATAATGGATCAGAATCTGAGAACGTTAGACTGGAATGTTCCAACAATGAACAGGGATTTATCCAATTCTGTTGGGTATCTTTCTACATATTATGTCGTCATCATGGCGGATCTATTGTGCTCTTCGCATTATTCAATACATTTTATCATCCTCTCCTGTCTGTAATTGGCGTTCCTGTCAGTCTCACTGTCAAGATGTTTCCTCTCTATACCAGTTACGACTTCATTTCTGTTCCTTCATATAGTCCTCACTTCTTGCCACCAATCGTGTTCCTGGTGATACTTTGAAAATTCAGTTCAATTCCTGTCTCCCTCCTTGCATCTGGCTGTATTACCCATGGGTCTCTATGTTGACCTACTCACTTTCAGATGTGAACTATCATCTCTCTGCCCTTGTTAATTAATTATTGGGATTGTGGAAGTTATTGTCCTATATTGTGTTTACAAACTCTATTTCCTCACAGGGATTCCATCCCATCCCTGGCCAACATCATTTTTTTTCATTCATTTGTGGGACTTGGGTGTTGCTGGCTGGTCAGCATTGGTAGACCATCTCTATTTGCCCTTGAGAAGGTGAGGGTGAACTGCCTTCTTGAATCGCTGCAGTCCACTTGCTGATGGTTGACCCACAATGCCAGTAGGGAGTGAATTCCAGTATTTTGACACAACGACTGTGAAGGAACAGCAGTATATTTCCAAATCAGCGTGATGAGTGGATTGGGGTGGAGTGGGGTGCGGGGAGAGGGGTGGGAAGTGAAACTTGCAGGTGTTGTTTGACACAGACGAATTACAACTTTGGTGATCCCTTTGGCCATGAGCCGATTCCTGACACCATGCCCTGATCATTATTAACTTTAACTACTCACTGCTCCAGAATATACTTCAATGGCTGAGCTCATCTGCTGTTTGAACCTTGAGCTGTGAAATAAAGTCTTAATGAAGCCAATAATCTGCTGCTGATGCTCTCGGGTTTAAACCTGCAGAAACAAAGCTGATTCGAACTCATCCCAAAATCCCATCTATCTGACATTCCTGCGCATGTTGATCTATATCGCTATTGTGTCTGGCAATGCCTTTATTTAAGTATCCTTAAGCACTTTAACTCATCTGTCCACGAAACTTCCCTAAATCCCTCTGTTTCGATTATCCAAATCCCTGCCAGTTGTTCATATTTAACCTGGTTTCCTTCAAGTGCATTTTCTCTCAAGTCGTAACTTTCATATTCAACCACCCCAAGTGCACGCCCACCAAAACACACACACACACACACACACACACACACACACACACACACACACACACACACACACACACACACACACACACACACACACACACACACACACACACCTTATAATGGTCCAATGGAGATAGCAATCTTCGCCTGCTGTATGTATTTGATATGTGTCTCGTTCCCATATGATAGTAATGTCAACAATACTCGTCATGCTGGCCAGAGAATCCAGATTACTGAGCAATACACGAGCATTGCTTGCAGAGCTCACTATGTTAGTCCATCACCTTGTCCCAGTTTATGTTGTTTTAAGTATCAGTGGAGCCGATTAAACATTTGATGAAACAAACCATTTCAGCTGGTCTGAAAGTATCTTTATTTCATGTTCACATTCTAGTAATTTTGCACTCTAAGGGTTCAATCCAATAGTCAGTACCACTACCCAGTCTTTTTCGATATATTTACACAACACGATCTCAGTTAATTAACTGTCTGCTTCTGTCTTTAATGTGAATCGTTCTGTCCCTCTGTATCTTTCCCTGACCTTGGTTTTTGGCTGCCTCATGTTTCGAGTGCTGGCATTGTGAAGCTCAGAAACAATGAATTGGGGCATGTCAGGCTGCTGTTCACTTCCCGGTGTATCCAAAATGGTGCTCCATGGACGGTGGGAGGGTGGTGCGTGTCGGGCTGTGGTTCACTTCCCGGTGTATCCCATGTGCTGCTCCAAGTTGGAAAGGGGTACGTGTATCGTGCTGTTGTTCACTTCCGTGTATCTCATATTCTGCTCCATGTTGGAAAGGGATGGGTGTATCGTGCTGTTGTTCACTTCCCGGTGTATCCCATGTGCTGTTCCATGTTGGAAAGGGATGTGTGTATCGTGCTGTTGTTCACTTCCCGGTGTATCCCATGTGCTGCTCCATGTTGGAAAGGGATGTGTGTATCGTGCTGTTGTTCGCTTCTCGGTGTATCCCAAGTGGTGTTCCATGTTGGAAAGGGGTATGTGTATCAGGCTGTTGTTCACTTCCGTGTATCCCATGTGCTGCTCTATGTTGGAAAGGGATGTGTGTATCGAGCTGTTGTTCTCTTCCCGGTGTGTCCCATGTGATGTTCCATGTTGGAAAGGGGTGTGTGTATTGAGCTGTTGTTCACTTCCCCGTGTATCCCATGTCGTGTTCCATGTTGGTTAGGGTTTTCAGCAGCTTTGACTCACGTCTTTGAAACGTGATTTGCGCCTGTCCACAGAATATCTGACTTCTGTGTTTGTCTCTTTGAGTTGATCGTGTGGTCAGTAACACGAGGAAGCCCCTTGTGTATTATTGAAAAGTACCAGGCACCTAACATCTCTGACAATCCTGTCATTAAAATAAAGGTTATTTGCTCATTTTATTTAAAGAGAGATCTTAAAGGCCGAACTGCCTACTGAAACTGGCTGAAGTAAATAACTTAGGCGATATTTATGTTTTTTTATAAATAATGATAACAAAGGTCAGCACGCACAGACCAGACTTCACAGTTTTTCTGAGCTATAACAATCACCAGCTGCTTGGGTTGGGACAAGGATTGGATGCTTCAGTAAATGATCCCTAGCTGCTATTCTCTCTGAGATCTGTCATGTTGCTGTTTCCTCCTGGATTGGAGAACTGCATGCATGACTGACTGGCCTTGGATGTGTCGTTTTGCCAAGGGATGAGATTATGGGATGATCGTACATTGGAACAGTTCATTAGTGGAATGTACTATGTCTATTATTCTGTTAAGATTTCCAGAAGTTAAGTTTTTCTACGTACCTCTTCTTTCTGCATGTATTGTTATTGGAGTTTTAAATAAATTGGGTTTTGCTTTAAGTTGAGTGGTTTGAATAGCTGCATCACATCTGCAACACCCAATTCACATCTACCTTTACTAAAAGACAAAGTTGGCATCCAGGCTGCCATCTTAAGGCAGTCTGGTCCATAGCAAAGTGGGGACTCTTGTCCGTTTTGGAATCAATAATTCCAAATTGGGTTCAGGTTCAGAATCCGTACAGTGTGAAATCAGGACATTTGTTCCAACAAGTCCACACCAATCCACCGAAGAGTAACCCATCAAGACCCATTCCCCTTACTTATTATTCCATACTTAGCCCTGACTAAGGCACCTCACCCACACATCCCTGAACAGTATAGACAATTTAACTTGGCCAATTCATCTAACCTGCACATCTTTGGGCTGTGGGAGGAAATCTGAGCACCCAGAGGAAACCCACGTGGGGAGGTGGAGAATATGCACAGGGAGATTGTTGTGCTCAAACACGGCGTTTGGTAGTTGTTGGTGCCTTTTGTTCCGAGTATTGAATTCGGTTGTTTTGAACAGTGCATTGTGAAGTAATTGTCCTTTCTGTTTCTAAGAGTTCTCTGGGTGTCGAAAAAGTGAAGTTGGAGATTTTACAAAAGGTGAGCATGGCAAAGTTTTTAGAGTTGGCAGACAAGCTATAGTTTGATTTGTGTTTGTCTGTGAGGAAAGGAGATAATTACAGCTATAGCTTGGGGTTTGAACTTTGGTAGAACACCATCAGAATCTTTGGAAATGATTGGAATTCAATTGCAGATGAGGCAGCTTGAACACAAAAAGGAATTAAAACAATTTGAAATTTGATTTTAAGTCGAATTAAAAGAAAAGGAGAGGAAGAAGAAATACAGAAAAAGAAAGAAGAAAAACAGGAAGAGAGAGAGTTTCAACTTCAGTTGTTAGCAATTAGGGAAGTTGACTTAGCAGGGTGGAGATGAAGTTAGACGGTAGGCTGAATGAGGACGATAGTGAGGATGAGCAACTCGATAGTAGCCAAAGGTCTGATCGGGATCTGGTTAAATACATGCAGGCATTATCTAAATTTGATGAGAAGGATGCAGAGGCCTTTTTAATTTCATTTGAGAAAGAGGATAAACGGATGCAGTGGCCACTGGCCAAGAGGATTTAGTTGATCCTAACATAGCTGGTATGTATAAAGAGTGAGGTATTTGTATCCCTATCGGAAGTGATATTTGGCCAGTATAAGGGGGTGAAGAAAGCCATCTAAAGTGTGTATGAGCTTGCGTCAGAAGCCTACAGACAGTGTTTCAGGAATCTAAAAAAGCATGTCCGGTTAAATTTACATTGAGTTTGAAAGAATCAAACAAAGTAATTTTGAAAGGTGGGTTACGGTATTAAAAACGAAGAAACCTATGACACTCTTAGAGAGTTTCTTACTTTGGAGGAGTTCAAACTTTCACTTCCTGCAGTCGTGAGAACTCGTGTGGAAGAGTTAAAACGGGAAGCTTAGAAGCTGAAGTGCCGAATGATTAGCAGTTGGTCCAAAAATCAAAGGTTGACTTCTGTGAGGGATGGAGAAGAATGTGCGAGATCTTAAAATTTATACCTGTGAGAGTAAGGTTTACTGGCCTGGGCCATGAGTAGCAGTTAAAGGTACATTGAGGATACAGAAGCATGTAAATTTTGTAAGCTGAGACATGAGGAGACATGTCATTGAGAAGGACGATTGGAGAGATGAGATTTGTTCCATTATGTAACGTTTGGTTGGAGTGTCCGGTGAAACCATCAACAGAAATATTTCACAATTGGGCCTGAGATTGGTGTTGACGTTACAACATGTCAGCGTTTAACTGGTAAATAACGTGCTTGAGACAAATCGACATGCAATCATAACTCCTAACGAGAAATTTAGGGAGAAAATGCCCAGGCTATTCAAGAATAGAGGTTATTCTTGTTGCCATTCAATTTGGAAGTCATACAGGTGACAGGACGAGAAACCATACTTGCTGTCAAGTTGTCGACACTTGGATGAAGAAAGACAGAGGTATTCTGTGGCCAGAGTAAACTGACTGAAATAGAATGGAGTTGTGAATGTTTGCATGCTTAGTGTCAATATAATATATATGCATTGTAGTCTACTGAAACAGTAAGAATAAGCAGTTTAAAATGAAGTCACCTTTCCATATTGATTGTTTTTTTCAAAGGGGGAGTTGTAACGATACTATCAATTTAAAAACGATATTTTCTCCTGGGTTTTTTGAAGAGAGGTCTTAAAGGCAGAGGTGCCGAACTGCCCACTGAAAACGGATGAAGTAAATAACTGAGGAGGCCTTTAGGTTTTATTTAAATAGTGGCAACAATGAAAGGGCAGCGGCCAGCTCTCACAGACAACATTTTATCATTTTGCATTATTCAGAAGTTGTTCGGGGTCCCAGAAAGGTTGGAATATATGATCCCTAGCTCCTATTCTGTCTGAGATCTCTTCTAATATTTTATCTTTCTGGATTGGAAAATTGCATGTAAGAATCTGTATCAGAGTTTTTCTTTATTCCAAGCGGTATATACCAAGAAGGTATAGTATCTATTGTTTTTGTAAGTGTTCCAACACACACGGTATCCCAAATTGTTCTTTTCTTTCATTGTATTTTAACTAAAGCATTTGAATAGATTACATTTTGCTTCACATTTCATATCTACCGTTTAAAACTTTGGGTAACCTTCTTAAAATATTTTATGGGGATCTCATCTGATGCATAACTCTCGTAGCTCAGGGGCTTCTGATTCTCTACTGTTATTGAAAAGTTAGTGGAGGGGCTGGGGATGGTTTGCTGGAGGTTGTGCTTTGAGCTGCCTCAGACATTTAGGGAGACCTGAGGATTTGGTGACCCAACACTGGATGGTGCATGGGGACTGCAGTTACAGCATCTGGGTCTGCAACATGAACACCAAGTGGAGCAGAGGCTGCAGAGAGGGGAAGCTCTGAAACCATGGAGTTAGTGTGTGTGGGGAAAGGGATCTGCTCTATCCACCCGGGTTTTCCAAGATCATCTTCCCAAGCTGAAATTAACCCAGGAGCAGAGTGTGAGGAGATCCTGATTGAACAAGGAGCTTGTCACACAGCACTGCCACCTACTAAAACATAAACTGCAGCTTGACACCCGGGGGAGGACGGTGTTGCCAGTGGCTGTTAGGGTCATTATTCAGAAGCTGTTCGGGGTCCCAGAAGAGTTAGAAGCTTCAATATATGATCCCTATCTCCTATTCTCTCTGAGATCTCTTCTAATATTGTATATTTCTGGATTGGAAAACTGCATGTAAGAATCTGTATTTGATTTTTTCTTTGTTCCAAGCGGTGTATACTTCTATGATGCAGAACCTTCCAGGCAGGACTGGGTGACATATACATCATTTCCCAGTATGTCGACATCAATGTCACCTTTCAGAGACGCATGATATATATGGAGGATGAGGTGAATACAATGTTTTCTCCCTCAGCAGAGAACTGCCAAGTGTATGCTTGTTTTCCCAGTAATTTTCCCAATGATGTAATTTCCCAATGGGTCCCCATGTCATTGAGGAGATGAAAGGGAACTGAAGGACATCTCACTCCATTAATGTTTCAGTGCGCCCATGCACACTACATAATGTTGGTGAATACCCATTGTCCAAGCAGCAGCCACAGCCTCTGCATTCAGAAGCTGTCAGACCTTCCCTTCATCATTGATTTCCATGTGGAAAGAAATGAATGTATCTTAAAGGCCATCCTCTTGCTACATGTTTCATTATCGCCACTGCCAACCAACATCAAAATATCCGGTATTTTGAGAGCACCCGAGCCCCTGGGAATGTCACAAAGCAGACCATCAGAGAGATGTAGCAAAACCTCTCATGTTTGAACTGGTCTAGTGAACTCCCCAATGCACAGTATTACTAAGCCCTGTCATCGCCCTCTATTTCAGTAACATACTCCCTTCCATTCTTCCTGTAAAATAATGTCAGGTTATATCATATTATTTCCCACCTGCCTCTCTTGATAATTTAATGTCTTATCACAGAGTCACCACCAAACGTAGTTGCAGTACATCTATTGCATGCACCTGATCATTGATATAGGTTACAAATACTTGAGGACCAAGCACTGGTCACTGTGTGACTCCACTGGTGACGTTCTATCAAACTACTTGAGACTGATTTAGCCGGAGTGGCTGCTTCTTGTTTGATAACCAGCCCTCCCCCATTCCCGAGTAACATATTCGAGGGGCTAAATAAGAACAAGGAACATCAGTCAGTAATTCAGCCGCTCCAGCCTGCTCCACCACTGAATACAACCATGACTGATGTCATTGCCTCCTTTGTTCCACTTTCCTGCCGATCTCCATCCTGAAACTCTGGTCTTTTGTTGTAGATTGCTGCACATGAAAAAAAAATCCACTCCACGTCTACACTGTCAATTACTTTTTGCATTTTACAAACCTCAAAGAGATCTCCTTTCATTATTATAAACATGAGACGATAGACCTGAACTGCTCAAACTCTCTTCATTAGACAAACCCCTTATGTCTGGAATCAATCAAATGAAAACTCTTCTGAATTGACTCCAATGCAAATGCATCCTTCCGTAAGTCAGGGCACACAAACTCTGCTCCATTTGCAGCGTCACTAATGTCTTGCGTAGCTACTTCAACACTCCCTATCTTTCTACTCTATCCTTTTACAAATAAAAACTGAACCTACGCTGACCTTTCCCATTACTTGCTGGAGCTACATGCAGGTTTTCTGTGAAATGCACGTGAACACACTGACCCCTCTGCAACTGAGCACTTTGAAGTTTCTCTCCATTTAGATGATAATTTGCCTTTCTGTTTCTCTGGTCAAATTGAATAATCTCATAATTTTCCACTTTAATTTTCATTGCCAAGTGTTAACCCATTCACCTAAACTATCCATATTCATTTTAAACCTCTTACATCTTCATTCCGAAGTAATTTCCCACCGATGTTAGTGTCATCTGAAAAATTGATTATAGCATTTTTTATCCTGTCAACCGAGTAATAATATTGATGAAAAATAGTTAAGGCATAAGTACTGAAATCTGTGGCACCCCACAAGCTACATTTTCCAGAAGGAAATTACGCATTTATTCCATCTGACTGTATTTTGTTGTTTCACCAATCCTCCATCCAAGCGCATAAATTACTCCTAAACCCATGTTTTCTGATCTTACCAGTTACTCTTTGGAGAAGCAACATATCCAATCCCTTCTGAAAGAACAGGTATACTCCATCTCCAGGATTGCCACGAACCACCTTGTTTGTGACATCTTTAAATAACTCAAGCAAACAATTCAAATACGGTTTAGCCTTCGTAAAACCATGTTGACTCTGACGGATTGTAGCTTAACTTTGCAAATGTCCTGAACAATGGACTCTAACAATTTGCCTTAAATTACAATAGTCTATTGTTACATTTTACTCCCTAATGTATACCATTATTACAAGTTCTTCCCTTTCGGAAACGTTTACGTTTTCTTTGAATTCCTATTTAATGGGCACAAGGCTTTAAGAGATCTGCTCCAGTTGCTGTATAAGAGCCACGTGTGGCTGACTGGACTCATCATCCTGCTGGTGTACAAACTCGATGGGCTGACGTTTTTCTGGTGTTCCCATGTTGTCGTCTCCAACGCTAGAATGACCTTCTCCTGTTGATGTGTTAGAGGGTTGGATGATTATGTAATTGATATGGCTTTTGCCCGATACGTCGACTTTCCTGCTCCTCGGGTGCTACAAGACCTGTTGAACTTTTCAAGCATCACTCTGTTCAAAAGATCAATAGACAGCATTGTTGAAAAATTATTGCCCTTCTCTACTCTATCAGCATAACGGGAGATCTGGAGAAAATCTCACAACAAAGCTTGAGAGGAGTAGAAGTGATGTGGTGAGATTATGTCTACCATTAATCTCCCCAGAACCCACTTCACTAAGATTTCACTGAATCATATGAGTTGGATCTCAGAAACAGCAAGGAGAAGCAAACATTGATGGGAGTTATCTATCAAAGTGAAAGCTGCAAAACAAATGTTGGGCATGTTATAAAACAGGAAATGGGATATACATATTTCTGTTTACTTCATAAATAATGTACTGTTTAAATTATATCTAAGCTGTGCTAAGAATGCTAATGCAGGGAAAAATGGATTTCATGAGCACGTGTGAGATGGCTTGCATTTCGAGCACCGAGCTCGAGATCCGGTTATTTTGGAATTGGTGTTGGATGATCAGAAGAGCTAATTGAAAACTTTGCTGTAAACGAACTTTTGGGAACAGCGACCACAACTTTTTATTTGAGATTCGATTCCCCACAGTATGGAAACAGGCCCTTCGGACCAGCAAGTCCACATCAACCCTCCAAAGAGTAATCCACCCAGATCGGTTTCTCTCTGATTAATGCACCTTCCGCTATGGGCAGTTTAATATGGCCAATTCATCTGGCCTGCACATCTTTGGACTGTGGGAGGAAACTGGAGCACCCAGAGGAAACCAACACAGATGCGGGGAGAATTTGCAAACTCCACACAGACAGTCGCCCGTGACTGGAATCAAACAGGGGTCCCTGTTGTTGTGACGGCGGCAGTGCTGGACAATAAGCCACGGTACTGCCTCTATTGGTTTTCCTGTATGCTGTTTGAATACACGACAGTTGTTCTTTTATTTGAAGTAATGGTTATGAATCTGAGTCAGGCAAGCCATGAAGGTGCGAGGAGAAAGTGGAGACTGCAGATGTTGAAGATCAGAGTCGAAGAATGTGGTGCTGGAAAAGCACAGCCGGTCAGCCAGCATATTAGTAGCATGAGAATCGATGTTTTGGGCAGACGTCCTTCATCAGGAATGAGGCTTGTTGTCCAAGGGGTGATAGATAAATGGGTGGGGTGTGTGGCTGGGGGATGTAGCCAGGAATGTGATAGGTAGATGGAGGAGGGGTTGAAAGTGAGAGGTGATGAAGCGAGACAGAACGCTTCATCCACTGCATCCATGCAACCCAATGTGGTCTCCTCAATGTCAGCGAGACAGGGCATCAACTTGTGGATCATTTCAGAGACCATCTCCCGTACAGTGACATTGACCAACTTCACCAACTTGTGGCTGAACACTTTAACTTTTCCTACCAAACCACCAAGGACATGCAGGTCCTGGGCTTCCTCCATCGCCAAATCCTAACCACCTGATGCATGGAGGAAGTACGCCTCATCCTCCGCCTTGGGACCCTCCAACCATAGTGGATCAGTTTCCCCATTTCCCCTGTTCCCACCTTATCCTAGTCCAATCTTCCAACTTGGCACCACTCTCTTGAATGTTCCTGTACGTCCATCTTCCTTTCCAGCTATCCACTCGACCCTCCTCTCCGACCGATCACTTTCACAATCCCCTCCTCACCCCCCATTCACCAATTAGATCAAAGGAACCAGCTTAGAAAAATATCAAATATGATTGTACGCCAGTGGATTCACAGTAATGTAGGACCCATCAAAGGAGGGGAAAGAAGCAGAGAAAAAAATCAACAAGAGAAAAAGCATGCCAACAAAAAACAACAACGCATCAACTGCTAAAAAGCTTCTATCAATGTATGAAATAACAATAAAAGCAAGGTCAAATGTGGAACAGTGAGTGTGCGGACAGGATAATTTATTGTAGAGAACAGAGACATTACAGGGAAAATAAACAGTTTCTTTGTGCCTGTCTTCATGGAAGAATTATATCCAGAAATTCTCCCAGTAATACCAAGCGACCAATGGACTTGAGTAAGTAAAGTCTAACATCATTCATATCTGTGATGAGATAATATTTGAAAAGACAACTGGATTTAGGGGTGATAATTCTGACAAACCAGATTCACTTCATGCAAACGTTTCAGCGGAAGCAGTAATAATCATTTTGGTTGCATTACGGATTTTCACATTATTTTCCGACACCTTCCCAAAAGGTAAGTAGCCAATCGGGATAAGTAAGGATGAAGATGGAGAGTGGTGAACTATGGACCAGTAACTTGTCATCCGCAGTCGGGTGCCTATTGGAATCGATTACAAAGAACATGCTACTAGATATATAGAAGGTAATGGGAAAACTGGGGAGTGTGATATTGCATCAATGAAAGGAAAACCAAAGTGGCAAACATTTTTTTGGAATGGTTTGAATATAATTCTTGTCGACATTAGCAGTGAGGAGCCAATGGATAACGTGCAGTTGGATATTCAGGAGCATTTTATTAGAACTCGCACACTAACATCATCAGAAAAGTTAAAGCAAAAAGAATTGTGCAGATGGGACAGTAAAAATTAGGTTTACATTCATGTGAATTTAATTGAAATATAGAAGATTTCGTCCACCCGTTGCATAGTGTGTTGCTGAGACAAAACTGAGAGTATTGTGTACTGTTGTGCAGACTCCATCTAAGAAAGAATATACTGAGTACAGTGTAACTGCAAAAGGCGTTCTCCAGATTAAACCTTAAGATGGCAAGATTGTCTGATTGGGAAACTCAGCCTGTGATCTCGAATTTCAAATAATGAGACGTGATCGTAGTGAGTCTCAGAAAGTTAGAAACATAGAGGGGACTGAATAACAGAGGGACATCGAGAAGGCGCGATTAAGGAGAATCCCATGATATTCTGCACGGACAAGTAGAAAAGAATAATCAGCGAACAGTTCGTGTCCATTAGATACCTAGGGGTCAATCTGTGTGTGAATCTGGAGAACATTGAGAGATTGTGACATGAGAGCTTCACATCTGTTTTACTTAGGAGAAGGAGGAGACAGGTACAGAATTCGAGACGATGGACAGCGAAGCTCTTGAATAGATTGATGTAAAATGCGAGCAAGTATTGGAGGCTTTCACTGGTTGAAAATTGGACTGATTGCCAGGTCTGACTGAATTGTATCAGAAGCTGTTGTGGGAGACAAGGGAGGAAAGACCCTGTCTGAAAGTTTTAATTCGAATCTGACCATGGGGAGGTGCCAGAGGACTGGAGAACAGCTAATGCGTTTCCACTTTAAAGTAAAGATGGACGAGATGGGCCGGGAACTATAAACAAACAAGCATTAGATCACTGTTAGGGAAATTACTGGAGAAAATAGGGAAGGAGAAAATTGAACTCCAATCAGAGTGGCAAGGCTTAATCAGGGATAATAATCAGAACTTTATCAAAGGGAAGTCACACCTACTGTATGTGAATTAGTTTGCGGAGGTCGCTTAATTAGTTTTGCAGCAAGGCCTTTGACAAAGTTCCACATGGGAAAATGAAAAATAAAGTAAAATCTCATGGAATCAAGGATAACTTGACAAGTTACAACAAACACAGTCTCAGTGGCAGGAGTCAGAGGGTGGTGGGAGAAGGCTGTTTGTGTGACTGGTGACCAGTGTCCCCTGGTCTACCATAGGGATCAGTGCTGTGTCCCTTATTGTTTGTGGTATTCATAAATGGTGCAGATGTGAATGCAGGGGGTTGGGTGAAGGGGGTGGGGGTTGTGATAAGTAAGTTTGTGTTTGCCTGGTTGGTTGGTAGTGAGGAGAAAGGTCTTATGTTACAGAAGGATACACATAGATTGGTCAGATGGGCAGATCAATGGCAGATGGAACGTAACCTAATAAATATGATGTGATACACTTTGGAAGAAGGAAACAGATGGGGGGGACTCAATGAATAGCAGCACACTAGGAAGCTCCGAGGGTGCTTCTCCACACTTCTCTGAATGTGACTGGACAGGGTAATACGTTAGTTAAGAAGTGGACTTGGGTTTAGCAATTATCAATTGGGGCGTAGATTACAACAGCAATACACGGCTTTGGTGAGGCCAATATGGAGTACTGTGTGTAATTCTGGGAGCCACGTTACAACAAGGACGTGATGATACTGGAGGGTGTGCTGAGGAGATTCACCAGGATGTTCCCTGGGATGAAACATAGCAGCTATGGAGAGAGGCTAAGCTCGGGTTGTTTAGTTTGGATCAGAGGAGGTTGAGGGGGATGTGATTCAGAAGGACAGGAAGATGAGGAGCATGGACAGGGTGGATAGACAGCAGCTGTTCATCTTAGTCAGAGGGCCAAGAGCAAGGGAGCACACTTTTAAAGTGAAGTGTTTGAGGCTTAGTGAGGAATAAAAGATAGTTATCTTTCACCCAGAGTATGTTGGGGTCAGGAATTTAATTCCTGAGAGGAGAGTTATCATGGATATCTTCACAGACATTAAAAAGTGCTTGGACGAGCAATTGGAAGTGTCATTATATTCCAGGTTCTGGGCCTGGTGTAGGTAAGTGGGACTACTGTAGATCGTGCTGCATTTCTGACAGTACAAATATATACTCCTGTGAGTGTATGGCTGTGCAAGGTCAGTCATTGAGAAGTCTAAGGCAGGAATTGATGGGTTTTTATAAAGTATATTCACAAGATTTATACGAGTGAACTGTAATAGCTTGTCAAATTATGTCAATGTGAAAAGTATGAGAAAACAATTGCAGCTTCCTTACAATCTGAAACCAGAGATTGGGGGACAGGGAAATGTCAGTACGATGAAGCCACTACCTCAGTTCTGTCCCCACAGAACTTTCTATCAATACTAGGAAAACGAAGTCTAGTGTGGACAATGACATTTTACATGGAACATAGAACATAGTAAGTACATGGTTTTGGAGGATATATTGGGAGTGTAAGTAATGGTCATAGTTGGATTTACGAAATTGGAATTATGTTTGAGCAGCAGACTGGGAGACAACTGAAACAGAAGCAATGGATGTAAAACATCTGCACATTCAGAAAAATATTCGTACAGCTCCAAGCTCAGTTTACAAAATTAAATCATAGTGGATTGGGTCGAATATATGGCCATGTTTCTAGAATGGAACAGCTGGCCGGAAACAGTGAATAGAAATAAACAGACTCGTCAAGCAACAGCCTGACATTGTATGAAAGGTATGATTCTGTGAGTGTGACCATGTCCCAGCTACTCCATCAACTTCCCCAGATATCTCCTGTCTCACCAGAAGGACAGAAACAGCAGTTTTGGCGGCACAGTAGGACACAGTTGGAAGGGAATTGCTCTGGGAGTCCTCAACAGTGACTCCATATGCCATTATCTCTCATGGCATTAGTTTACACATGGGAAAGGAAACCTCCTGCTGATTACCATGTACCAGTCTCTCTCAACTGATGAGTCAGTACTCCTCCATGCTGACGAAAAATTTTGAGGAAGCACTGAGGGTGACAATGGCGCAAAATGAATTCTGTGTGGGGGATTTCAATGTCTACCACCAAGAGTATCTCTGCAGCAACACTACTGATTGTGTTGGTCGGGTCCTCAAGGATATTATTGCTTAACTGGGTCTACGGCAGGTGGTGAAGGAACCAACAAGAGGAAAATACATACTTGACCATATCCTTACTAATCTACAATTTGCAGAAGTATCTGTCCATGACAGTATTGGTAAGAGTGACCACCGCATTGTCATTGTGGAGACAAAGTCACACCTGCACATTGTGAATAACCTCCATCATTTTGGGTGGCACTGTCACTGTGCTAAATGGGACAGGCTTCAAGCAAACCTTGCAGCTCAAGTCTGGGTTTCCATAATGTGCTGTGGGTCAGCAATAGCAACAGAATTGTACTCCAGTGCAATCTCATGGCCTGACATATCACCCTCACGACAATTGCCATCAAACCAGAGCATCAACTGTGGTTCAATGGAGTGTGCAGGAGGCTAGGAGCAGCACCAGTTATACCTGAAAACGAGATGCCAGCCTGGTGAAGCCACCAACCAGGACAACGTGTGTCCCAAACTGCATAAGCAGTAAGTGATAGACAGAGCTAAGTGATTCCAACAAGCAACGGTTCAGATCTCTGCAGTCCTTCCACTTCGAGTTGAGAATATTTGTGGACAATTCAACGAGTCATTGGAGAAGGAGATTCCGCAAATATCCCCATCCTTAATGATGGAAGAGCCCAGCACTTCAGCTCAATAGATAAACTTGATGCATTCGCAACGATCTTCAGTCAGAAGTGCTGAGTGGATGATCCATCTCGGCATCGTCCAGTAGTCCACAGCAATTCAGTTACCAGTCATCAGCCAATTTGGTTCAGTCCACGCGATATCCAGATTCAGTTGGAGACACTAAATTATCCAAAGGAAACACATGCTGACAATAGTCTGGCAATAGTTCTGAAAACCTGTGCTGCAGAATTTGTAACTGCCCTAACGAAGCTGCTCCAATATCGTTACAGCAACAATTTGTCCCCGATTACGTGGAAAATTATCCAAGTATTCCTATACAGAAACAGCAGAACAAATCCAATCCGGCCAATTACCGAGGTGCACAGTTTGGACTCCACATGGGTCACTCAGCTCCTGAATTTATTACCTTGGTTCAAACATGGATAAAAGAGCTAAATTCCCGAGGTGGGGTGAGAGTGACAGCCCTTTAAAACAAGGCTGCCTTCGACCAAGTGTGGCATCAAGGGTCCTTAGCAACACTGCAATCAATGGCTATCAGGAGCAAACTCCCCGCTGGTTAGAATCATACGTGACACTTAGGAAGATGGTCATGGTTGATAAAGGTCAGTCAGCTCAGCTCCAGGTCAAGTCTGTAGGGGTCACTCAGGCAGTAGCCTCGGCCCAAACATCTTCAGGGCTGCTTTATCAATGACCTTCGCTCCCTTTGAAAGTCAGAAGTGGGGATGTTCGCCAATGATTGCACCATGTTTGGCAACATTTGTGGGTCCTCAGATACTGAAGCAGTTCCTGTCCAAATGCGACAAGATCAGTCCTAAAAGTGGCAAGTAATATTCAGGCCTCACAAATGCGAGACCCTGAGCTTCGCCACTAAAATACAATCTACCAACTGCCCCTTGGCATTGAATGGTGTTACTATCACTCAATCCACAGTATACTGCAGTGGTTCAACAAGGCAGCTCGCCACCACTTTCTCAAGGGCACCAAGGAACAGGCAATAAATGCTGGCCCAGCCAATCACACCCAGATTTAGGGAATAACTTTAAAAAAGCACAGAGGAAGGTTGCTTAGTTATCATAGGGCTCGGTGCTCAGGCCTCAGCTGTTCACAATACCCATTAAACATTCGGTTGTGGGAATCAAATACAATATATCCCAACCTGCTGACAGGACGAAAGGATATTGGATTGTGAGTGGGTGAGGAGGTTGTAAAAATGTTTCAAGTTGACTAAGACAAGTGGAGTGAATGGGCAACAACGTGGCAAATGGAGAGAAAGGTGGGTAGAGCTGGCGGTGTGCCCTTTGGCGGGAACAATGGACTGGAAGCCTATCGTTTGAAAAGGGATTGTTTGAAACATGTTGATCGATAAAGGGACGTATGCTCCTTTTTGTTGTTTCCTTCTGCGCAGCCCTCCGAGGTCCCTGCAGCACAGTCAGTTCTGAATCCAGAATTCATAAGACCATAAGACATAGGGGTGAAGTAAGGCCATTCGGCCCATCGAGTCCACTCTGCCATTCAATGATGGCTGATGGGCATTTCAACTCCACTTACCCGCATTCTCCCCGTAGCCCTTTATTCCTCGAGACAACAAGAATCTCTCAATCTCTACCTTGAAGACATTTAGCGTCCCGGCCTCCACTGCACTCTGTGGCAATGAATTCCACAGGCAAACTACTCTCTGGCTGAAGAAATGTCTCCGCATTTCTGTTCTGAATTTACCCCCTCTAATTCTAAGGCTGTATCCACGGGTCCTAGACTCCTCACCTAATGGAAACAATTTCCTAGCGTCGACCTTTTTCAAGCCATATATTATCTTGTATGTCTCTATTAAGTCTCCCCTTAATCTTCTAAACTCCAATGAATACAATCCCAGGATCCTCAGCCATTCCTCATATGTTAGACCTACCATTCCAGGGTTCATCCGTGTGAATCTCCGTTGGACACGTTCCAGTGCTAGTATGTCCTTCCTGAGGTGTGGGGTCCAAAACTGGACACAGTACTACAAATGGGGCCTAACCAGAGCTTTATAAAGTCTCAGTAGGACAACGGTGCTTTTACATTCCAACCCTCTTGAGATAAGTGACAACATTGCATTCACTTTCTTAATCACGGACTCAACCTGTATGGTTAACTTAAGAGGATCCTCGACTAGCACTCCCAGATCCCTTTGTACTTTGGCTTTACGAATTTTCTCACCGTTTAGAAAGTAGTCTGTGCTTTTATTCTTTTTGCCAAAGTGCAAGACCTCGCATTTGTTCACGTTGAATTCCATCAGCCATTTCCTGGACCACTCTCCCAAACTGTCTAGATCCTTCTGCAGCCTCCACACTTCCTCAGTACTACCTGCCTGTCCACATAACTTCGTATCATCTGCAAAGTTCGCTAGAATGCCCCCAGTCCCTTCATCCAGATCATTAATATATAATGCGAACAGCTGTGGCCCCAACACTGAACCCTTCGGGACACCGCTCGTCACCGGCTGCAATTCTGAAAAAGAACCTTTTATCCCAACTCTCTGCCTTCTGTCAGACAGCTAATCCTCAATCCATCCCAGTAGCTCACCTCGAACACCATGGGCCCTCACCTTGCTCAGCAGTCTCCCGTGTGGCACCTTATCAAAGGCCTTTTGGAAGTCTAGGTAGACCACATCCACTGGATTTCTCTGGTCTAACCTACTTGTCACCTCTTCAAAGAATACCAACAGATTTGTCAGGCATGACCTCCCCTTACTAGATCCACGTTGACTTGATCTAATCAGACTCTGCTCTTCTAAGAATTTAGAAACCTCATCCCTAATGATGGAGTCTAGAATTTTACCAACAACCGAGGTTAGGCTAATTGGCCTATAAGTTACCATCTTTTGTTTTGATCCTTTCTTGAACAGTGTGGTTACAACAGCGATCTTCCAATCATCTGGGACTTTCCCTGACTCCAGTGACTCTTGAAAGATCTCAACCAATGCCTCCGCTATTTCCTCAGCCACCTCTCTCAGAACTGTAGGATGTATCCCATCGAGGCCAGGAGATTTATCAATTTTAAGACTTTTTAGCTTTTCTAGCACTATCTCTTTTGTAATGGAAACCATACTTAACTCAGCCCCCTGACTCCCTTTAATTACTCATGTCTTTCACTGTGAAAACTGACGCAAAGTACTTCTTAAATTCTCCTGCTATTTCCTTATCTCCCATCACTAGGCTTCCAGCATCGGTTTGAAGTGGCCCAATGTCTACTTTTGCCTGTCGTTTGTTTTTTATGTATTGAAAGAAACTTTTACTATCATTTCTAATATTACTAGCTAGCCTACCTTCATATTTGATCCTCTCCTTTCTTATTACTCTCTTTGTTATCCTCTGTTTGTTTTTGTAGCCTTCCCAATCTTCTGATTTCCCACTGCTCTTGGCCACTTTATAGGATCTCTCTTTTTCTTTAATATATTTCCTGACTTCATTTGTCAGCCATGGCTGTCTAATCCCTCCCTGGATAATCTTTCTTTTCTTGGGGATGAACCTCTGTACTGTGTACTCAATTATACCCACAAACTCCTGCCATTTTTGCTCTACTGTCTTCCCTTCGAGCCTCTGCTTCCAGTCTATTTTTGTCAGTTCCTCTCTCATGCCCTCATAATTACCTTTATTTAACTGTAACACCATTCCATCCGATTTTGCCTTCTCTCTTTCAAACTCCAGACTGTACTCTACCATATTATGATCGCTGCTTCCTAAGGGTTCGGTTACTTTAAGATCTTTTATTAAGTCGGGTTCATTGCAAAGCACTAGATCCTGAATAGCCTGCTCCCTTGTGGGCTCCATGACAAGCTGTTCCAAAAAGCCATCCTGTAAGCATTCCATGAATTCTCTTTCTTTGGATCAACTGGCAACATTATTTACCCAGTCCACCTGCATATTGAAGTCTCCCATGATCACTGTGACCTTGCCTTTCTGACATGCCTTCACTATTTCCCGGTACATGTTGCACCCCTGGTCCTCACGACTGTTAGGAGGTCTGTACACAACTCCAATTATGTCTTTTTGCCTTTGTGGTTCCTCAATTCCACACACACAGACTCCACATCATCTAACGCTATGTCATTCAGTGCCATAGATTTAATTTTGTTCGTAACTAACAAGCAACCCCACCCCTCTGCCGACCTCCCTGTCTTTTCGATAAGTTGAATATTCTAGGAGGTTTAACTGCCAGTCCTGACCCCCCTGTAACCAAGTCTCTGTGGTGCCTCCCACATCATAATCATTCACTGTGATCTGTGCCATTAGTTCATCTGCTTTGTTATGAATGCTACGAGCATTCAGGTAAAGTGCCTTAATGCTGGCTTTCTTATCATTAGAGATATTGGAAGTCACATGATGTCTTAAGTTATCCTTGCTTTTTTCTGCATTCCCAGTCTGCCTCAATTTTAAATCCGCCTGGACACATGCTATCCTGTTGCTTATCTTTCCATTTAACGCCATACTCCCTGTCGCTTTCACTTTCCCTTCCCCCAACTCAGAAATTCAATACTTGGAATGGCATTGGAATGCTGCCCAGTGTATACTGATCCACCAAGTGGGGAGCTGTAACATTGAAAAGGATCTGTATCTCTCTGTACACCAGTCACTGAAAGCAATATTGCAGGAGCAGAAAGCAGTTAGGAAGATCAATGGTGTGTTGACCTTCATTTCGGGGAATTTGAGTCCAGGAGTAAGGATGTCTCACTGCAGCTGTATTGGTTATTAGTGAGACCCCATCTCGAACATTATACAATATTGTGTGCAGTTTTGGTCTCTGTACCTTACAAAGGACAAACCTGACATTGAGGGAGAGCAGCAAAAGATTACCACACCGATATCTAGGATGACAGGCTTGCTGTGGGTGCAGAGTTCGGGGCGACTGGGCCTGTATTCCATTGGGGATAGGAAAATGTGTGGAGATCTCAGTGCGATATATAAAACACTGACAGGGTGACGCAGATTGGAAGCAGGGAGGATAATTCCCCAGGCTCTGGTGTCTAAAACAAGGGGCCACAGTATTAGTTACATACAGGTCATTCTGCAATGAGATGACAATTAATGTCTGCACCCAGACTGGTGAACCTGAGGAATGCGCTGGAACCTGGAAGCCAACACACTGAATATAAGTACGGATTTAGAGACAGTTAAGGGATGGTGGGAGAGCAGGAGAACGGTGTGGAAATAAAAGGCCAGCCAACATTATATGGATTTGGGTAGCAAACTCGATTGACCAACGGGAGTACTGTACTTCCTATTTACAGCTTTCCAAGGTTACTCACATTAACGGATATATTCATTGTGCGGGATTAATGCATTGAGGAGATGTTTGAACATGAACTGGAATGGAGGAGGCTCAATGTGTTGTATGACCTCCTCCTTTACTGGTGTTCCTGTGTAGTCTGTGGGAAATTTGTCACAAACTCTCAGATGTCAGGAAGGAGATCTCTGCAGGGTCGACAGGATTGTGTTTACCGTTCTCTTTTCCGATACCGAGGCTGGCGACGGGTGTCCTGTCTGGTTTCATCCTTTAAAACCTCGGAACAGTTTGATACAATTGAGTGTCTTGCTTGGCAGATTCAGAGACCATTGAAAAGTTTATCACATGTCTGTGTGTCTGGAGTCACTTTTCTGCCAGACCAGGTAAGAACGGGAGATTCACCTCCTGAAAGTCCATTGGGGAAGCAAATTCGTGTTTACAAACGACATTGGCTTCAAGGTCATATTACGGACACCAGATTTTGCTTGATAATATTTTATTAATTTTTATAACTTCCATCGCTGCCAGAGCATTAGCCTGGTCTGGATTAGTAATCCAGTGACTTTTCCACAAGAGCACCATCTCCACATGGGGACCTATATGAAACCACATTGAGCAGGTTCTTTCTGTGCTGCTTGACAGCTCTGTCAAAAATAACTTTCACCAATTTGACTATCGTGATTGTACTGAGGGAGTGGTAATTGGTCAGATTGTAATTATTCCCGTTTTAGGTTCGATATTGATGTCATAACAGTTTGGGGCCTTGCCGTATGGGATTTGGACAGATTTAAACAGATTTGGGATCAAAAGGTCCCAGCAGATTCCAACATGTGGCAATTAGTGACATAGATCTTCAACTAAAACCGGTGGGAAACGTCATTTAACTTTGTTAACTTGTGGTTGGTTAAATTAAAAGTGAGATAAATGGCTTTTAACATTACTAAAGAGGTTCCCAAATTTGTCAAGGCAGTTTGCAAAGACAGAAGAAGGAATATTTTTAGAATTAGCAAATAGGTAGTAATTGGGTTTAACCAGGGACAAAAGGAAATCAGAAATTATAATGTAGTTGGTCAAGCACTTTGGTGTATCAGAGAAACAGGCAACTGCAGTCGGGTTAGAAAAACTTAAATTGCAAATATACCAACTGGAGATAGAAGATGAAAAAAGAAACAGAAACAGAGAAAGACCAAAGAGAAAGGGAAAGAGAGGAAAAAAGAGAGAAAAAATGAAATTCAGAAATTGGGACTTAGACAAGAAAGTTAAAGTAACAGGATAGAGATGAAGGGAGAATGTCGGGATGTATACAGCTATGTTAATACGTGGCCATATTTCGGTGAGAAAAATGTCAAATTTGAAAAATAAATGGCTCGGCAGATGGTGTGTCCAGTGAACTTGTGGGTAATGCTCATTCAGACTAAACGGGTGAGCACAGCTAGTGAGGTATGCGCAGCGCTCTCAGATGAAGGGTCAAGAGATTATGCAGATGTCAAACGGGCTATTTTGTGTGGTTATGCATTGGCACGAGAAGAATATAGATAGAGGATCAGAAATAAAGAGACAAAACCAGGTCAGATTTATGTTGCATTTGGAAGGGTTAACCACAGTCATTTTGATAGATGGATGCTGGCCTTAAAAACAGATAAGACCTGTGAGGCTCGAAGGGAGATTATTCTGCTGGAGGAGTTTAAAGACTCACTTCCAGAGAGGGTAAGAATTCATGTGAATGAACAGAAAGTTCAAGAAGTGAGAAGCACGGCAGAAATAGCAGGTAAATACGCATTGGTGCATGAGATGAAATTTAGCTTCCGGGAAGATTTTCATCCAGTGAGGGATAGAAATTGGGAGAAGGTGAGATCCTACACCACAAACTGAACCGTAGAGCACACTGACAATAGTTTAGCACAGGTGAAAAAAGAAGCCCAAGGGGGTTGAATGGAGGTGAAAGGCCTCAGGTGTTCTCACTATAAGGGAGTAGAATACATAAAATTACAGTGCCATGCCACTGGGAAACGTGCTTTCACTGCTGTAAGCTGGGACACACAGTGCTGGACATGGAAGGAAGACACTTTGGGAAAAGACGTCGTAGAAGAGGCGAAGCCAGTGGTATTAGTCAAACTGGTAAAGAAGACCCCAAGTGGAGTCAAGGAGCTGCAGGAGAGTGAACAGCCGAGGCAAGGGCTAGGTATGGAGTTAGTACATGATCTCTGTAAAAAAATTGCCTCTGTGGATAAACTTTAGTCAGAAAGGGCGGGGTGGGGGGGGAGGGGGTAGGTGGGGAGAAGGGGAAGGACAAGCAATCAAATTTTGTGAGATGCGAGATCTGCTCAGTCTCTAATAATTGAGAAGTGAGGCGCCCGAAAAGTACAACAGATCAGGCGGCATCTGAAGAGCAGGAAAATCGACATATCAGGCATAAACCCATCGTCAGAAATGTGGCTTGGGGACAAGGGGGCTGAGAGATAAATAGGAGGGTAGGCGCGGGGCTGGGGGGATGGTCACTGGGAAGGGTTTAGGAAGATGTAGGTGGGAGTGATAGTGATAGGTCGGAGGGGAGGGTGCAGTCGATAAATGGGAAAGTAGATGGACAATTAAGACAGTTCAAGAGGGTGGTGCTAATTTGAACGGTTGGATCTGGGATGAGGTTGGGGAGTGAACATTGGGAAATTGGTGAAGTCGATGTTGATGCTGTATAGATTCAGTGGTCCAGCTGTCCTACCACCTACCCACTTCATCCTCCTCTCCGAACTATCACCATTACCCCTACCTGCATCTACCTATCGCCTTCCAAGCTACCTTCCACCGAGTTCCACCCCACCCTCCTATTTATTTCTCAGCGCCCTTCCGCCTCCCTTACGCCCCACTTTCCCGATGAAGGACTTGTGCCTGAAACGTCAACTCTCCTGTCTCCCGGATACTGCCTGACCTGCTGTGCATTTCCAGCTCCACACTTTTCAATTGGATCTCCAGCATCCGCAGTCCTCACTTTCTCTCAGCCTCTAATAGTAAGAGATGGAATTATGTTCACTCTTTCTGACATGGTACTCAAAAACGTGATAATTTGTTGAATGGGGACAGAAATTAAGCTTAGGGGACAGAAAAATCAGATTGGAGTGCCAAATCAAGGTTGGTGAAGTACAAGTGAGAATGAATGACAGACTGTCAGTTCCAGAAATACGGTTTATTCTTGGGAATGGTTGAACAGGATCCAAGGTAGGAGAGAAACCCCTTGTGGTGGAGAAGTCAAAGGAAAACTAGGGAACTGAGGAGTTAAATGAACTATACCCAGGAATTTTTCCACACTGTGCACTAACAAGATCCCACTGTCATAAGTTACAACTGGAAGGAAAAACAAAAGAAAAAGACAGGGAGTTGATGTTCAGTTAACTGACACCATGTTTGATGTAATTGTGCAGGAAAACACCTGAACATGGAGAAAAACAGTAGATTAGCTCTGAATGGAAATGGGCTGAAGTGCACTAGATCGTGTTACCGGTAGCATACTGTGTTACAGGCAGCACATGAACTAACTGCAGATGGTCACCTAAGTATACGGAAGACTCAGGCTTAGGTACAGAAGCATTTCTAGTTTCCTGGAATGCACAAGGATGTGGTTAATTTTTGTTGCACATGTAACACATGCCAAATGGTAGGTAAGTCACAGACAGTAATAAAACCAGCAGCTTTGTTGCCAATTCCTGCATTTGAAGAACCTTTCACGTGGGTTACGATTAGTTGCGTAGGTCCCCTTTCCAAAATAAAAGTGGAAACCAATATTTGCTGAACATAATGGATGTGTCTCCCAGATTTCTAAAGGCAATTCCATTACGGAGTGTTAAGGAAAAACGGGAGGTGGAGGGATTGGTAGCTATCTTTTCTCGCTGTTGCCTACCAAGAGAGATTCAGTCAGACCAAGGGTCTCATTTTACCGCTTAGCTGTTTAAGTAAATCATGAAAAGCCTCGGCATTCAGCACTTCAAATCAAGTGCGCCCCATCCTGCATCAAGGGAGCCTCGAAAAGTTAGCATCAGACACTGCAGACCATGTTAACAACGTACTGTCAGGATTTGCCAAATGATTGGGATAAAGGTGTCCCATTAAATTGCTTATCATCGAAGATGTCCCAAATAAATCTACTCTGTTGAGTTCCTTTGAGTTAATATTCGTACATTAAGTGAGAGGTCCTTTGAAATTTATTAAACATAATTTGACAGGACTGAAGTCGGAGGTCTCATACTTGGATTATGTATGTGAGGTGAGGGAGAGATTAAATGGAGTAGGTGAGTTAGCTCAACAGCACCTGAAATGGGCATGGCATAGAGTAAAGCAGGTGGGGATGACGTAATAGTATTGCCAGCAGTGGTAGCAAATCCCTTCTATATCAGATTTATTGGTCCCTTTCAAATATAAAAAAAATGTTGAGTCAATTAAACTATCTGGTAAAGATACCAGATTTGACAAAAAAACTTTATATCGTATGTCATGTGAATGAATAATGCTGCAGCCACAGTTAAGACTCAGGAACAGAGTTGCGGCCAGATGTACAAATCGTGCAGTTTATCTGTTTGATGTTTGTGATCTTTCAGAAGTGATTGAAAGCTCCCATGTTACAGTTGGCAGAGCATGTTGAACGATTACAAGAAGCAAACTTGGTAATAAAATTAAAGAAAACAGAATTCGCAAAGGCAGAGGCGATGTTTGTGGGACATTACATTCGACATGGGAGGTTGACCCCAGGGAACACAAAGACGAAGGGCTATGAGAAATTTCTACGACCATCCTCGAAGAAAGAGGTGCTTCATTTTTATGAACTGAGTGGATTCTATCGGAAGTTTGTTGCAAACTTCAGCAGCGTATTGGCATCACTGATGGATTTATTAAAGATGAACACAGAATTGTGGTGGACAGAACAATGCCAGGAGACATTTCAGAATTTTAAAGCAGGATTAATCACCCCGCACCAGGTTTAGCGACACCAAATATTTTGAAACCTTTTGAAAATTGTGTTTGATGCTCGGGATATAGGGCTCGGAGATGTATTGATACAGAAAGAGGATGATGGAATTGAATAGCCAATTGGCTACTTGTTGAAAAGCTCAATATCCACCAGAAAAAAAATACAACATTACCATTATTGAAAAAGAATGATTGAGTTTCGTACTGGCCTGACAGTATTTTAATGTTTACATGACCAACAAATTGTCAGAGACAGTTGTGGACAACACGACAATCCTCTTGTATTTTTGAGACATTTAAACACCAAAATATGAGACTATTTCATTGGAGTCTTTTGTTACCGAGTTTAAACTGACAAAATCGGTATGCTGTGGGTCGTAAAATTGTTATAGAAGATGTTTTATCGTGAAGTTAAAGGAAGAAGTGTAGATAAAAGTTGACTTATTCCAGTGTTATATATGTGTGCAGAATTAATATGAATTGTTATAACTGAGACTAATACTTTTGCATTTCATAAAAATGGGATTAAGAATTAGAATAAAAGAAATGAAGCCAACTTTTCATTCTGTTGGTTCTTTTTTTTGCTGAAGGGGGGAGATGTTATGAAGCTGAAAGCATGTCTGGTCACTTTAAGACAGAACGAGTTTTGCTGAATAGAAGGTACAACCACAGATGTCAGCTAAAGGTCAGACTGTTCCAAATCTAACACTTAGCTGGGAAATGGATACCTGAGCTTTGGTTGTTGTTTGGACAACAATTCAAATGTAATCAAGGAGTTTAAATAACGCTCAGGATACCAGAGGCCAACGGAATTTGCATATTATTGTTTGGACACCTGGAAGCAATCAAATTGTGAGAATTATTGTATCATAGGGAGTATTTAAACCCAGCATTTTGACACTAGAGGGAGAGCCACTGCCATCCAACAGCAGAGTAACTGCTATAAAGCAGGAGTGCTAACTGACCATCTCAAACACTCTCTATCAAAAATACATGTTCATGTAAAACCTACTTGCAGTAAAAAAAACATGACCAAGGGAGATCAGCAGCTGGAAGACGAAGCACAGCGGGGAAGATAGAGTCTATGTGGCCTTGAAATTATAATGTTTAATATGTGGGTTGCTGGAACTGCATATGTTTACAGAGTTGGAGCCAGGTAGTAAGTAGCTAAGACAAGCGGGGCTTGGATTTGTGAATAGTTGTTGTTTAGTGTTCACTAGTAAAGTTAAGAAACTAACTTGCTAATGTTTGTTTAAATAGTGGAATGTAGGAGATCTGTGTCACTCATATTTTAACAGATTACAAGGTGAGGTGAGCTTTTCTGGGTGTTTGGTTTTAATTAACAGAGGGGTTCGACTCCACCATGTAAACGTCCATCCATGCTTACCCCATTTCCCTGCAGTTGGCCCATATCCTTCCAGTCCTTTCCTATCCACATATTTATCCAAATGCTTTTGAAATGTTGTTAATGTACCCCCCTCAACCACATCTGCTGGCAGCTCATCCATGTACCAGCCTCTGTGTAAAGAAGTGGTCCCTCAGGTTCCCTTTTATTCCTTCCCCTCTAACTTAAACTGATCCCATCTCGTCCTCGATTCTCTAAACCTTGGAAAACACTGACAGCATTCAACCTATCCATATCCCTCATGATCTTATACAGCTCTATATGGTCCCCCCTCAGTCTCCTACACTCGAAAGAAACGTCCTAGCTTGTCCAACCTCTACGTATGACTCAGACCATTGGGTCCTGGCAACGTCCTTGTAAATTTATTCTGCACTCTTTCTAATTTCATAACATCCTCCCTATAACAACGTGACAAAACTGAACACAATACTTCAAGTGCGGCCTTACAAAAGTCCTGTGTAACTGCAGCATAAATTCCCAACTTCTATACTTAATGTCCTGCCTGATGAAGGCCACTGTGTCAAATGCCTTTTTCACTGCCCTGTCTATCTGTGACTCCACTCTCAGGGAACCGTGCACTTGAACACAAAGGTCTTTCTGCCCACTATACCCCGTAGGGCGCTCGCATTCACCATGAAACTCCTACCTTGATTTGAGTTTCCAATATGCAAGACCTCACACTTCTATATTAAATTCCATTTGCCATTTCTCGGTACACTTCCCCACCTGATTATGGTCCTTCTGCAATTTCTGATAAACTTCATCATTGATCACGCTACCACTTATTTTAATGTCATCTGCAAACTTACTAATCATGCCTTGCAATAACAAACAGCTATGGACGCAGCCTCCAGTCTGACAAGCATCCTTACACAAAACGATCTGCTTCCCACCATCAAGCCAACTGTGCACCCAATTGGCCAGTGTCCCCAGCATTCCACGCATTGTAACCTTATAGAGCATGCTGCCATGTGGAAACTTATCAAAGGCCTACGGAAATCCATAGTGACTACATTTACCGATCTGCCTCGTCAAACTTCTTGGTCACTTAATCAAAGAATTCTAAGAAATTTGGGAAGCATGATCTCCTACTCACAAGTCTATGCTGACTGCTCCGAATCAAACCCTGTGTAAGTAATGGGTGCAGTCAATGGTATGCTGTCCTTCATTGTAAGATGATTCGAGTACATAAGTAAAGCCATCTTCCTGCTGTTGTAGAGCCTTGCTGAGAGCGCATTAGGGGCACTCTGTACAGATTTGATCAACTTTGTAAGGAATGATCTCCTTACCACAGACACGGGGAAGGAGATCATGAGGATAGAGTGAATAAGCTGAGTGTTTAATCTGTAGAGCTGTGAGAGAAGAAGAAATGGTGATGTTGAAACACGAGGAGTGGCAGCGATCACTTAATTTCAAAAGAGACATTGACAGGGTGAGAAATTCCATAATTTAACCAGGATTGATTGGTTTCATTTATTGCCATGTGTAACTCAGTACAGGGAAACACTTTGTTTATGAGCAGTGGAGGCAGATCATAGTAAGCATGGCCAGACAGATCATAGGGTGGAAATAGACTTGGACAGAGTAAGGCATACAGGTTACACTGAACAGGACGTGCACTAGACAAGATCAACATGAACAAGATCAACATTATTTGAACTTAGAGAGTCCATTCATCAGTCTAACATGACTTTCCTAATAGTTTATATGCCTTAATTAACTCTCCTCATGTTCATGTGCAGTCGGCATTTGAACCAATACTGAACGTCGGGTTGCTCACAATCCCCAACAGTCGCCACAATACCTTCCATCTGAAACAAGTAGCTTTTCCCAACAGCTTCTGCCCGACATAGAGAATACCAGGCTGGCTTCTCAGAGATAAAAGATGCCTTTCTTGAGACTTCACGCAGACATATGGCTTCCCTGCTCACCACAAGATAACCACGTTAAAGTCCCACGTGTGTATCATGAGCAACGGAGCCACGAGGAACAACATGGAGCAGTCTGTCTGTGCAGCCTCTGCTCCACTTGTTCATCATGTTAGAGCATCATTTAGGAAACAATTATGACTGCCGATGTTGCAGATCAGAGTAGAGACTCGATTGCTGGAAAAGCACAGCAGGTCAGCCAGCATCTTTGAAGCAGGAGAATAGGCGTTTTCGGCAGAAGAGATTCATCAGGAATCAGCATCAATTCCCTCATTCTGCCCCCGTGTAAGTGCATTGAGGTTGGAATGGCATCCTACTATTCCTGTGTAAGTGGCTCAAGGGACTGACTGGCTTCTTCATCGTCCAATTGGACAGGGCCAAAGGCCTGACTGGGATACCCCGGTTCCTGTTTGACAGTTCGATGTGCTGACAAGTATGACAATGCTGCAGCTTTAAGAGGTTATTTTGTCCTGGTTTCTTTTATGAGAGAGATTGAACGATTGTGACCAGTCTGGCTAGTTCAGACCACTTGAGTCAACAGCTGGCGAGGCCATAGGTTAATTTTAAAGCAGCCTGAATGGGTGTGGCCAGCGACCACAGATTATGATCTCTGGGTTTTGTTTCGTCAGTAACATCAAAAATTATAGGCGTCTCCACAGAGTTTGAAGCTTCAGGGTATGTCTCTTGGTTGCTACTCTCTCTGAATTTTCTCTTGATGCTGCTTTCAATTCTGGCTTGGAGAAATATTTGTGACATTCAGTGTCTGACTTTTCCTTTTTGTCAAGGGCTGTGTTTATGGAAGTGTCCTATGTTGGAATAGTTCATTCGTAATAGCTCCTAATTCTATTATTCTGTTAAGCTTGCCAATAGAATTACGTTGTGGTAAATTCCTCTTTCTTTGGTTTTATTTCATCTTTCGTGTTGAAATAGATGATATGGTGCTTACCACCAAGCAGTTTGACCATTCACTTTACATCTGGAACAGAAACTTTACATTTACTTTAAAATAAGAATTCATTAGAGTCTAGGCTACTGCCTTCGAATATTTTCGAGGCGCTCTGGTGTGGTCCACCACACTATACTCCTTCTCTTCCTGAGTAATAGGCTGGAGGCACTGAATGGGCTGTCCCTGTTCTTCTCCAATAGTGTCAATGGGCTGAATGGCTTCCTCATATTCCTGTGAAACCAGCGTGAGGTGCTGAATGAACTCTTGTTTTACTGTGGCAATGTGCAGTGTCAGGCAGTGCTGTTACATGATTGTTACTGATACTTTAACAGCACAAGCCTGAATGGAGCCTGGGTCTTGCTGCAAATGGACACAGACCAGTTCAGGAGCTGAGGGGGAATAAAATGTTCAGAACATTATGGAATCTCCAGTGACCATCTCCACTTCTGGCCTTATGGTGGGGAGAGTGGGGGCGGGGAGACATTGATGAAGAAGCTCAAGATGTTTGTGAAGAGGAAGCTACCCCAAAGAGGTGACCCTGGACTGAGATGATGGACATCTTCCTTTGTGCCACTTTTGACCCCAAATACTGGAGAGTTTACTCCGATTCCCATTAAGTCCAGCTCCATGATGTCAACAGATTTCAACCATTGCCTTGATATCACGACCAGTCATTTTTCTCTGAACCCTTGTCTCTCCCTCTTTTGTTCATTTCAATAAGCCATGATATAGGAGCAGCAAGTGTTTACTTCAAACAGGTGATATTGAATATCAGGATTTCTCTTCTCAAGAGTGTTCAGGGAGCTAGATGACTGAAATTATTTGAAGAAAAAATAAATGGATATTGATCTGTCAAAGAGTTGAGGGTAATGAAGAATTATGTATGAAAGATTATTTCAGACTAAGAGCAGATCAGCCATGATCTTAGTGAAGGGCAAGACAGGTTTGGGGAGTGAACGACATGCCCCTGTTTCTGATGTTCTCACATTCTGTTATTGGAAAGTTAGTGGGTGTTATTTTCATGAATGTTCTGTTATTGCATATTGCAGTCAGGGAGACCAGAGGATTTTGTAAGCCTTTGCTTGGTGAGGTATGTGGGCTGGATTCACAGTGAAACTGGGTCTACAACATGACCAACAAATGGAGCACAAGTTGCAGATAGGGGAAGCTTTGCAAAGTGAGATGAGGGCCCTCTTTCATACCCAGCCTGGATTTTCCAATTACAGTTCCCAAATCACCTCAAAGCGTGTGTGACAGTTTTGAGAGGCTGGATGGTCTCCTCTGTTTCTGTGCACCAGTTTATAGGAGTAAATGGACTCCAACTGTTCCTGTCTAGCAGGTCTGAGCGGCTCAATGGGACTCAGAAACATGGGACTCAGCAACAGGAGCGGGTCATTAGACACTTTGAGCCTTCTCCAGCAGGCACTAAGATTGTGGCTGATCAGGTCTCAGTCCCACTTTCCTCTTTGCATCCCAATATGATGACTCACTTCTCTGTCAAATAGTTAACTAAAGCAGCTTTCAATTAATGTGAACATAGAGGCACGATAAACTTCCAGTGAAGAGAATACCGACTTGAAAGGTCATTTCAGAAATTTTCGTCCTCCCTCTTATCGACTCAGAGAGTCATGCAGAACGGAAACAGATCCGTAAAGCCAATCTGTTCACTCCGATCAGATATCAAGTCTGATCTTGTCCCATTTGCCAGCATTTGGCTGATATCCCTCCTCTCAGATACATTGTAAACATGCGATTGTAACCGCTTCACCACTTCCTCTGACAGCACTTTCTGTACACATACCACTCTCTGTGTGAAACATTTAACTTCAGGTCCCTTCTAAATTATTCGCCCTCTCCCCTTCAACCTATGGCCTTTTGTTCTGGACTCCCTTATCCTGGGGAGCAGAGCATGGCTGTTCAGAATATCCATCCCCTGGTTCTATAAACCACTCTACTGTCACCCCTCAACCTCTGACACTCCAGGGAGACACACCTTAACCTAATCAACCTTTCCGTAATGCTGAAACCTCCAGTCCTGGAACATCTGTGTAAGTCATTTCTGTAGAAAACTGAGTTGTACGCAGTATTCTTAAAGTGGCCGCACCAACATCCTGTACAGATGTAATATGCCACCACAACTCCTATACTCAATGCTCTGACTGATTAAGGCAAATGTGCCAAATGTATTCTGCACCACTCTGTCGACTTGCGATTCTACTTTCAAGGAACAATGTACCTGCAGCCCTCGGTCCCTTTGTTCCACAACACTCCCCAGGACCTGACCATTAAGTGTACATTTTTGCCCTGATTTGCCTTCCCAAAATACAAAACCTCATAATTATCTAAATTAAAATTCATCTGTCACTCCTTACCCCTTTGTCTCATCTGATTGTGGTCTTGTTGCACTCTGAGATAATCTACTACACTATCTTTCTGATGTCATCTGTAACCTTACTAACTATGGTCCCAGTATTTACATATAAATCCTTTACATAAATGATGACATATTGTGAACTCAGTACTGATTCGTGCAGCACACTGCTGCTCAAAAGCCTCCAGTCTGAAAAATATCCCTCTTCCTTCAAGCCAATTGGGACTAGCTTCCTCTGTATCCCATGTGACAGAAACCTTCTCATCTGTCTAGCAATCAGAATGAAATACTAGCGATAAGAGAGGCTGAGTTGGTTAGGTTTATTTTCACTTCACAAAAGGAGAATGAGGGGAGACCTGATTGAGGTTTGCAAAATCATGAAGGGTATATACAGGATGGATAGAGACAAGCTTTTTCCAAGGGTGAAGGATTCAATACCGAGAGATCGTGCATTCAAGTTGAGCAATTGAACGTTTAAGGCAATTGAACGCAGTAAGTACTTCACACAGAGAGTGGTGGGCGTTTGTAATGCGTTGCCAGCAGAGGGAGGCACGGCAGATTCATTTACGATGTGTCTGGACAGATGCATGAGTATGTGGGGAGCAGAGGGATACAGATGCTTAGGAATTTGCCGACAGATTTAGACATTACATTTGGATTGGCTCAGGCTTGGAGGGTGAAGGACCTGTTCGTGGGCAGTAAATTTTCATTGTTCTTTGTTCTTTAAATTAAAACCTTACTGAAGTCTACATAGACAATGTCTACCAAACTGCATTCATCAGTCTTCTTTGTCACATCTTCATAAAACTGAATCAAATTAATGGGACATGATTTCCCATGCAGAAAGCCACTTTGTCTACGCTGACCAGCTCTTAACTTCCAAAATGTGTGTAAATCCTGTACCTGAGAATCCCCTCCAATAACTTACCCACCACTGACATCAGGCTCACCGGTCTCTAGTTCCCAGATTTTTTGGGTCACTTTTTCCTTTTCTAATCCCACTCCTCCACTGCTCACAATAAATGTTAAATGTAACAAGGTCAGTGATATGGCCGATGATATCGGTCTCAAACTGGGTTAGGGTGCGTTTTAGGAACATGTCAGGCTAGTGTCTTTAATCTGCTAAAACAACACGTTTATGATCCAGAGCAATGTTATTCAAACTACGGTGGAAAGATGAATGGCAAACTGTTTCCGTATTGCAAATGTATAATCAATATTTCCGTTTCTAAAAACACTGACACACACACACACACACACACACACACACACACACACACACACACACACACACACACACACACACGCACGCACACACACACACACACACACACACACACACACACACAAACACACAAACAATCTCTGCAATTTTAACTTGAAAGAACTTTGTCCAGATATTATTGTAACTCATGACAAAAGGAAAAATTGCAAGATTGTCGAAAACGTTATCCTGCTTCTGGAGACATTGTACTCACACAGCTGCTCACAATGGGATTTCATCCGAGGAGAGTTGTATTTGGCTGAATTCCCTTTGCTTTAGGTAGTGAGTAGATTCCAATGGATTCTGGGCAGGGGTAACCCAAAGAGTCGCACGGCGGTTAGCACTGCTGCCTTACAGCACCAGAGACTTTGGTTCGATTCCAGCCTTCAGTGACTGTGTGGAGTTTGGACGTTTTCCACTTTTCTGTGTGAACTTCTAATGGGTGATCCAGTTTCCTACCACAGCTCAATTAGATGGATTGGTCATACTAAATTGTCTGTAGTTTTCAGGGATTTCTAGGTTCGGTGTTTTTGTCAGGGGTAAATATAGGGGAATGAGTTGGGAAGGTTGGTATGGACTTGTTGGGCTGAAGGGCCTGTTTCAACACTGCAGGGATTCTGTAAAAATAAGAATGATAACGATGACAGTAGTTTTGTTTTTTTAGCTCGCACACATTGCTGTAATGATGAACAATGAAGGAGAGAGAGTGCAATAGGCCATTCCTTCTCGGGTATATTACATTTTCTCCCTCTCTGAGTTGAATCACACAGTAAAGTCGTCCTCTCCCAAACTGGACCATGTGAGGTCTCCTTGTACATTGTCCAAACTATGTCTCCATCACATTCCCTGTTCCATGTAGGTGCACCATTGCTGTTGTCTTGCACACAGCAATACACAGAGCAGAAAATGATCTCAGTCGATTTGAAATATGTTTACATGTCCCTGAGTCATTAAAAGTAAAAAAATGTTTAATTTATTCTGAATATCTGTGTTAAACTGAATGCATTTTTAGAAGAAATACAGAAATTGCTTGTAATGCTCGGCAGGTCTGTCAGCATCCAGATGCCTTTTACATGTTGTAGTTATACCAGCCTCCACCACTTCTCAGGCAGCTCATTCAATACAAACACCACCCTCTGTGTGAAAAGGTGCCCTTTAGGACTCATCAAAACCTTTCTGCTGTCACTTTCAAACAATGCCCTCTAGTTTTGAACGCCCCTAACCTGGGGAAAAACCCTGACTACTCACCCTATCCATGACCATTCTGATTTTATAAACCGCTACTGCTGCGAAATGTGACTCCAGTCAACACGAATATCTGCACTTTCAGTCATCCTGGGCCTAAATTCAGAAATTCAATACTGACACCGGTTCCTTCTCCTTCAAGTCACCATTCAAAATCCATATCAATCAGTTTGTTCAGATGTATCATGAGACACCTCTGTGGGATTTACACTGAGACCTTTATGCCCGGAGGTAGGGACACGAGCACCACTCAGCAATACCCTTAAAGCTGTAATATAATTCTTCTGTGTCTTTGCTCATCAGCCTGTTCTGACATGCTGTGACATACCTCTGCAAGAGGCAAGACTTGAATCCAGTCCTACTAGTCCAGAGCTAGGAACACTACCACACAAGCTCAGGAATTGGAATGAAATCGAGTGCCATGGCTCACAGGCAGAGACACTACCCACTACACAACCATACCCAAACATTGGGTCATATTTTAAGCGCCAGCTTTCAGATTGGTGTCGATTTTATACAATCAGGTTATCATTACTGAGCTGCACAAAACATTTTGTGTTGTTAAACAAATACAAAATATTTGTCTCACCTGTAGGATGTTGAGTGCACATGCTATGCTATCGAAATTAACGATGAACGTCGTTAATCGCTATTATCTGTAGTCTGAAATATTATGGAAAGAAATCCTGCAGACACATTCTGCCCAATGAAGGGTCTCGAATAGATTTTTTTCACTGAACACCACAGACGAAGAAAAAGAATAATTTCTGGCCCCAAAACACCGTACAGTATTACCCAACACTCACGTGCGACTGCCTTCTTCCTAAAATCATAAAATGAGACCAGGCCGCTGATAACTGTCCAGAGTCTCCTCCCCACTGACTGTGTGTGCAATCTGTCCCTCGTCCCCGAACGACACAAGGCAAACCAAGCTCAGGGTCTTTGTGAAAATCAAACCTGAAGTGTATAGGCCGTCTTGGGTGGGGGGGGGGGGGGAGGTGGATATCTTTAAGGGGGAGAGTGAGTAGTTGGCAATGTCACACACTGGGCTGAGGGGTGGCAGATGGAGTTTAGTTTAGATTAATGCGAGGTCTTGGATTTGGGAAATCAAACAAGAGCAGGACCTATACAATTAAAAGCAGGGCCTTTGGCAGTGTTGCAGAACAGAGACCTAGGCCGTCAGGTATAATTCTTTAAACGTTGCATCTCATATAGATAGTGTAGTTAAGAAGGTATTTAACACCCTTGTCTTCATTGGTCAGACCTTTGAGTATCGGAATTAGGACCTCATGTTGAGGTTATACAGGACATTGGTGAGACCTCTTCTGGAATACTGTGTCCAGTCTGGTCACCCTGCCCGCTCATTCCATAGGCACACCACGCTCTGGGTGAAAGAGCTGCCCCTTAGCTTACTTTAAAATTTTTCCCATCTCACCTTAAACCTGTACTGTCTAGTTTTGGTCTCCCCTATCCTTATAAAATACCTTGACTATTCTCTTTGATATTACTGACGTTGATATTATTAAGCTGTTGAGGATTGAGCAGACATTAACCTGGATATTGTTAGGAATGGAGGCAGTGAGCTATAAGGAGAGGCTGGATAGTCTGGGGCTCTGTTCACTGGAGAGTATGAGATTAAGGGGATACTTTACAGAGATTTATAAAATCATGAAGGGTATAGATAAGCTGAAGGGCTGATGTATTTTCCCTAGAGTTGGGGAGTCAAAACTGAGGGACATGTTATGTGTGATGAAAAAGATGTACAAAAGACATGAGAGGTAATGGTTTTAGACAGAATCTGACTTGGGTGTGGAATGAACTTCCAGAGGAAGTGGTGAAAGCAGGGACAGTTACAACGTTTAAACGACATTTAGATCAGTACATGGATAAGACATCTGTTTGAATGGTGCTGTGAGCAGCTGCCCTCTCCCTCCCCCTCTCTGAATGAATCCCTGTTGGTTTTCACCCTCTGCCAATGCCTGTGCAGTGGCGTGGGGAGGCCAGCAGAGGATGTCATTGCATCATTTTAAGCACCACAGAGACTGCCAGACCTGCCCCACACAGAGACACACAAGATAAACACAGCAATTGTTAGGACACAACATTGAACTCATCTGGTAATTTAAACTAAACGTAAAAAAATGCGCAATTCGCCTCGTTAACTGTTAAAATATGAGTGACAGAGAACTCCCAAAATCCACTGTTTAATTAATAAAAACAATTTATTTTTAACTCTGAAAGTAAACATTTTACATCAAGCATTCTAAACTCTAAGACCCCCTTACTCTATAACGATATACGCTTTCAATAAGACACTTATTAAACTTACATAAATTTAATTTCAAAACCGCACTGTAGCTGTTGGCTTTGTGTCTTCTTCCGCCTGTCGATCTCCCTGGTTATCTTCTTTCTGTTTACTGTGGATATGTTCCATATGAAAAGGTACCTTTGCCAGAGAGTGTTTTACAATTTCTTGCATCTGGGTTAATCGCATTTGCGCTGTCTGCAATATTCAAGATGATTGCATTTTAGATATCCACAACATCGGATCATCTCATTGGTTTGGTTTTCGAAAAACAATAAATTCAAACTTTATTTGGTTTTAATATCCTGGGGTATAAATTAAATTGATCGGTAAAATTTGAATTGTTGTCCCAAAGAGCAACCATCACAGGGATCTATTTCACAGCCAAATGTGACGTATTTTCTGTTGGCCTTGACACTCTGGGTCTGCCATCCTCTCATATACACATGTGCTTGGAAGCCCTCAGTTCAGAACAGCATTCATTCTTTCTTAAAGGTACAGTACACACTTTCAACATCATTACATTACTACCATGATGTTAATATAGATAAGTGGAGCCTCTCCAGGTTTCCCTTGATTCGTGGTTAGTCGATATTTCATTCACTCCGTCTGGCGTGTGTCTGGATTTTTGTTGCTCTCTTGACAACATCTCCTTAATCGATTCCCACCGTGGGAATATAGCAGTATTTCACTTGCTCACACTCGTGTATGTGGGGCAGGATTTCAGTTGTTTCATGTGGACTGTGATGCTATGAGAATCTCAATGTTTGCAGATGGCACAGAACCTGGAAGAATTCTGAAGTCTATGGAGGACAGTCTGGAACTCTAACAGGGCAATCACACATTGGTGCAGTGTTCAGGCTTAAGGCAGGTGGGTATCAATGCAGAGCTGTGTGAAGTGATGCATTTTGGTTGGAAGAACATTGAAAGACTTTTTAAAACAGGTCGTACCGTTATCAAGGGGATGCAGTGGCAAAGGGCCCTGGGTGTATATCAGGACAGATTATTGAAGAAATCAGGTCAGTGTGGAGAACAGTAACTATCACAGATTAGTTTCAGTATCTAAGCTGTTTACATGAGGAGGTGTAGGAATGAGCATCCATGCTCCCTTCTTGAGAGGTGGTGGTGATGATGTGTTGTGAGCCCACCCTCCCGCCCACCGAGACCGTGGGGATTCTATTTGTATCAGCTCGACACAAAAGGGAGATGGCATCAGGGCCATGGCTTCTAAGTTGTGCCGAGGGGAAACGGAGCTGCCAGTGGGTTTAAAGTGAGAATTGTCCTTCACTGCACATTGCTCCTTACTCGGTCGGTGGTACGTGGATGTTTCAGAATCTCCACACGAGGCATCCCTGTCCTCTCCGGCTCCGACCAGGGTCCTCCCCACATGGCGGGGGGAGGAGGTGAGGGAACGGATATCGGGCACTCCACTACACAGCTTGACCCTTTCTGTCCTATTCCAAACTGTTTCTCCTGGAATGGTAGAAAGGGAGGGAGGGAGTGGGTGGCCCTGCTGTTAGTGCTGGTGTAGGTGGGTCGGGGACATGTTGAGGTGTCCGGAGGCAGTCAGTCAACAGTGTTGTATCCATGCAGTGTTATTACTGTGGGCGATGTAGTGGAGAGAGAGAGAGAGAGAAAGAAAGAAAGAGGAAGGTGCTGCGTGCAGAAGTGAGAATGGTGGAGCACATTCGGGGGTCGGTGCTATAACAGATATGTAGTGAGTGTGAGGGAGCAGAGAGAATACGGTGACCCTTATCCTGAAAGAGTGGGGAAGGTTATTGATGCTTGTCCTGTATTGCTGGGCATTTCTTCAGACCGTAGATACTGCACTGAGCTGGGTTGTGAGCTCAGACCATGCTCGGTGGGTCTGGTGGTGTGGCCCACTCTGGGAAGAGAATGCCCCCCCTCTGTACTACCCCATTCACCAGGACCTCTGTGCCACTGTCGACCAACCGTGGTGCAATTTCCCCTTATCTGCCATGCTCGGGGTAAACTATGCAGGGCAGCTCCGAACTGAGAAAGCTCAACCGTGTGCTCAGTGGCATTTTAAAGATGGCGCCAGTGTCATGGATCATGGAATATCTAGGGCCACCCGGGCGATGGTGAGTGCCTCCAGCCATGATGGGTGGGAGAAATGGGCTGGTATTGAATGAGAGGGACACCATGGGGTGGGTTGGGTAGTTAATGAGGTGAGTCCGATAAGATAGCACCAGGAAACGAGCTCGGCCTCGTGTGCATGGTCCCTCTGTCACAATCAATGAAAATGGCACAGAGACAAGTTATTGTTGGATTTAGCCAAATGAGTCAAAGACTCTGCTGACCCTACGCCCAGATACAAAGCTACAGAACAAATACTCATTCAAAACTCTGCATCATCTGAACTCCCACCAATATCCTGTTCACCTACCATTCCTGGAAACACTTTTGTTATAGGATGCTGTTAAAATGCTTTCATTTCAGCATTCTGAAACCTGTGAACACATCCTTCCATAACACTGTCTCACAGTCTCCCTCTTTCTGTCTATTTCCCATACCGAGTTTCCTCACACTATGCAGGGATCTAACACAGTGTTACAGATCAATGCACGAGGGAGGTGTACACAGTTCTACATGCTGGGAGGGTAACTGCACCTGGTTCACAGATCAATGCACTGTGGTGATGTACACAGTCCTACATGTGGGGAGAGTAACTGCGCCTGGGTTACAGATCAATACACTGGAGCGGTGTACACAGTTCTACATGGTGGGAGGGTAAATGCTCCTTGGTTACAGATGAATGCGCTGAGGTGGGGTACAAAGCTCAACATGCTGCGAGGGTAACTGCTCCTGGTTTACCGATTAATTCGAGGGTGATCGCTGCACAGTTCACTGTGCTGGTCAGACTGTACGGTTGACGTTTATAGATAATACAATGATGAGGTTTGTGTAGCTCCTTATGTTGGATGAATACTTGTTTAAGGTTCACACATTGATGCCCTGCTGCTGTCTCCATAGCTCCCTGTGCTGGACAGATATCTAGCCCGTGTTTTACTTGATCAATGCACTGCTGTGGTCTGCACAGCTCACCGCGCCGACAGATATATGGTCTGGGATTATAGATCAAGGTCCTGATCTGGTCTGTGCAGTGTTCCACTCAGCACAGATTGCTGCGTTGTACTGAGCAGTGCAATGGATGAATCTGGACAGATTGCTGGGTTGTACTGAGCAGTACACTGACCTGGTCGACACCGTATTCAATGGTGAATAGATATCTCCTCTGGCTTTATGGTGTCTGGGCTGGTTCTGTGAGGTAGATTGAGATTGTGGTATATCTAACCATTACAGCTGATCTGGCAATATCTTTAGTTCCCATTCCTGTAGTTGAACCCTCAGTCTCTCACCCCATCAATGTTACAGTGTGTTCAGGTGCCGTACATCATGTTGGTGGTGTGGGTAGGTGATGGAGAGGTCAAGGAGTTCCCCGGAAAGTTCTGTCCTCAACATTGTATAACTGACATTCCCAGGACCGTTCTGTCCCTGACATTCTATAACTGCCATTCCCCTGAGCGTTCGATCCTCAACATTCTATAACTGACATTCCCAGGAACGTTCTGTCCCTGACATTCTATAACTGACATTCCCCGGAGCGTTCTGCCCTCAACTTTCTATAACTGACATTCCCAGGAACGTTCTGTCCCTGACATTCTATAACTGCCATTCCCCTGAGCGTTCGACCCTCAACATTCTATAACTGACATTCCCAGGAACGTTCTGTCCCTGACATTCTATAACTGCCATTCCTCGAAACATTCTGTCCCTGACTTTGTTTTTGAACGGCCGGACGTCAGTGAATTGAACAAATGATAAGATCCCGAGGGAACCCATCCCGTTCCAGGGAGAAGGAGACACTGTTCCGAAGGCCCGTCAGGCAGTTAAAGGCGTGAATACGTTTTCCCTGCGTTTACATTTCTTCACGACACAGGATCGACCACAATTTAGACCAAAATACAGAAATTCCCAAACTCCGTTTGTCTTCAGGAAACTGGGAGAGAATCCATCAGGACAGCAACGTTTCCACCCTCCGTATTAGGAACTGGGAAGGAGTGACATGTGTTTTCTCTCGAGTGAGCGAGTGTGTGGGAATGTTCTAGAAACCGTCTGTCCTTATGGATGTGTCTCTGTGTGTTTGGAGAAGGAGGGTTTCTTGTGGTTTATGTCACATTTTTGTCAGTAATTCCGACCTTCCCATTTGTTATTCCAGCTCCAATTCTTTTAATAAATCCCTGAATACAGGGACACATTTGAAAATCTCACTTGGTCTCCAGTCAAACGGGTCCCTTTGACTCCAGACTGATGGATAATGGGTTTGTTTTCCTTCCTCACAGTTAACGTAGTGACCATCTACATCCTGCTTTATAAAGATTGTGGATTGTCTCCATGTGTCAGACGTTACCTGGGGGCCATGGCAGCGGCGGATCTCCTGGTCATTATCCTCGACCTGATCCTGAGACACATTCCCATTGTTTATCGGGAACAGTTTTATTTCCTTAGGGAGTCTGTCCCCGTGTGTAATATCCACGCCGTCCTGCTTTATGCAGCCACTGACTGCTCTGTCTGGTTCACCGTCACTTTCACCTTTGATCGGTTTGTGACCATTTGTTGCCAGAAGCTGAAAAGTAAATATTGCAGTGAGAAAATGGCGGCTGTGGTTCTGGGAGCAGTGACTGTGCTGAGCTGTTTAAAGAACATTTCCCGGTATTTTATGCTCACGGCTCGGTATCGGCTGGGGAACCGTCCCTGGTTTTGTGATGTAACACTCGCTGTTCGTTACTCCAGTGTCTGGGTCACAATCGAGATCCTCCATCACATTCTAACCCCGTGTGTCCCGTTTCTCGTGATTCTGCTGCTCAATGTTCTCACCGTCAGACACATTTTAGTGACAAGCAGAGCCCGCAGGAGACTCCGCGCTCACACCAATGGGGACGCTCAGTCTGACACAGAAATGAGAAACCGAAAAAAATCCATCATTTTACTGTTTGTGATCTCGGCCAATTTCATCCTGTTATGGTCAACGTTAATGCTGTATTCTATATGGGCCCGGATGTGGCATTTTGGGTATCGATCTTATTTTCTCCATCGCTTTGTTGGGGAATTGGGCCTCATGCTGCAGCTCCTGAGTTGCTGCACAAACACCGCGATTTATGCCGTGACCCAGACTAAGTTCAGGCAGCAGCTGAAGAATGTGCTGAAATATCCCTTCACCCAAATCCATCCATCCATCAAATTGCCTCATTAATCAATCCATCCGGGATTTTCTCATTTCAGTTCAGTGTTTCAGTGATGGAGCAGCCTGTCGCTATGATAACAGACTGAGGGTAGCGCTGGTTTGTCCATCCTTATCCCACAGGAGGGGTTCCAGGGAAACACTTCATTTTTTCTTACAACTCAGGGGCCAGTGAGGAAAGGCACCACCCCACTGACTTTTCCCCATCACTTCCATTTGTAAGCAATAAAAATGTTGATTAAAGCGTGCCGAGCAGCAGATTGACCGATGTTGTTGTGTGTCTTTGTGTTGGAGAAGCTGAGCTGGAGAGAGACAGACTCAGCCCCAAGTCCTGGTCCTCAGGGAAGGGGAGGGCACCGCGCCCTGAGCTCAGGAGCTTGTTTTATTTCCTTCAGTCCCCCCACTTCAACCTAACCTCCCCATTTCCTCTCCCCTACTCTTTCTCCTCATTTCTCTCCCTCTCTCTGCACACTTTCTTTCTCACCACCTCTCCCCTCTACAATCCCTCGGCCACCCCTCTTTCTCACACACAACCCTAAGCCTGGTTTCTCCTCCTGCCTCCACTCATTCCTCTCCCCCTCCCCTGCCGTCTGTCTCCCTCCCGCAATTCCGTCTCTACCAAATTTCCCCCCCACCACCTCCCACAGCTCTCCATAATCTCACACCCACCCCTCCAACCACATGCAGCCACACCAACCATCCCCCCTCTCCAGTCTCTGGAGCAGAGGGACAGGGACATGTCAGGGAGACAGAGAGTGGTAGAGAGAGACAGAGCAAGGTGCAGGAATGCAGAGAGATTTAGTCAGAGAGAAAGAGAGGGATTTGGTGAGAAAGCGAGACCGAGGTTGCGATTCGAGAGTGAGAGAAGGTGGAGAGAGAGTGAAGTAACAGGGAGGGGTGGGGGGTGGGAAGGAGAGTTAAGATGAGTGATGGACAGAGAGAAATAGGGGAGTACATAATGAGAGAGAGGGCAGAGAGTGAGTGATAGAGAGAGGTGGGACAGCGAACGTGTGGACAGAGAGAGGGGTGACAGAGATGGTGGAACAGAGAGAGGGTGACAGAGAGAGGGGGGGCAGAGAGGGGGGGGGACAGAAAGAGCCGCGACAGAGAGAGTGGGGACAGAGATGGGGACAGAGAGAGGGGGCAGAGAGAGGGGATGACAGAGAGAGGGGACGGGGAGACAGACAGAGAGAGAGACGGGGGGACAGAGAGAGGGACGGGGACAGAGAGAGGGGGGACAGAGATAGGGGGGCATGGAGGGCGGACAGAGAGGGGGCAGAGAGAGGGGTCAGAGAGAGTGGGACAGAGAGAGGAGTGACAAAGAAAGGGGGCAGGGAGAGGGAGATAAAGAGGGAGTCAGAGAGAGTGGGAGAGAGGGTGGGGGCAGAGTGTGGGTGACAGAGTAGAGAGGAACAGAGAGATTGTGTCAGAGAGAGGGGGGCAGGGGGTACAGAGAGGGAGGGACAGAGAGGGGGGAGAGAGGGTCGGGGACAGAGAGAGAGGGGACGGGGGGACAGAGGGGGCGGGAGAGAGAGAGGATCAGAAAGAGAGGGGACAGAGCGAGGGGGTCAGAGTGGGGGATAAATAGACGGTGGATAAAGAGGGGGGATAAAGTGAGGGGGACAGAGTGGGGGACAGAGAGGGGGGACAGAGAGTGGGGACAGAGAGAGAGGGAAGATAGAAGGGGTCAGAGAGTGGGGGGACAGAAAGTGGAGGGACAGAAAGTGGGGGAAGAGGAAGGAATAGAGAGAGGGGGTTCAGAGAGAGGGGGTTCAGAGAGGGGGGACAGATAGAGGGGGATGGAGAGAGAGGAGGACAGAGAGAGGGGGGACAGAGAGGGAGGGACAGGACGGGAACAGAGAGAGGGAGGAACAGATATGGGGGGACAGAGAGAGGAGTGGAGAGAGAGAGGGGACAGAGAGAGAGGGAAGATAGAAGGGGTCATAGAGTGGGTGGACAGAAAGTGGGGGGCAGAGGAGGGACACAGAGGGGGGTAGAGAGAGAGGGGGTCATACTGGTAGGGGCAGATAGAGGGGGGACAGATAGTGGGGGGATAAAGATAGAGGGAAAGAGAGGGGGACAGAGAGAGAGGGGGACCGAGAGATGCGGGACAGAGAGGAGGGGACAGGGGTGGCTGGGACAGAGTGGGGGGCAGAGAGAATGGGGCAGAGAGAGTGGGGGAGAAAGAATGGGTGTGAGAGAGAGAGGGCTGAGAGAGACAGATGGGACAGATAAAGTGTGGGAAAGAGAGTGGGGGGCACAGGGAGAGATTGACAGAGAGGGGGGAAAGAGAGAGTGGGGACAGAAAAGGCGGGGTACAGAGAGTGGGGTAGACAGAGAGAGGGGAGAAGAGAGAGGGCGGGACAGAGAGAGAGGCGACAGTGAGAGGGGATCAGAAAGGGGTGGACAGAGAGAGGTAGACAGAGAGAGGGGGTACAGAGAGAGGGGTACAGAGAGAGGGGGGACAGCGAGAGTAGGTGGCCAAAGAGAGAAGGGCGACAGAGAGAGGGGACCAGAGAGAGAGCTGGACAGAAATAGGGGGTACAGAGAGATGGTCGGAGAGAGAGAGTGGACAGGAGAGAGGGACAGAGAGAGAGGAGACAGAGAGAGAAGGGCGATAAAGAGAGGGGAATAGAGAGAGAGTGGGACAGAGAGATGTGGGAAAGAGAGGAGGGACAGAAGGGGGAATGAGAGGGGGGACAGATAGAGGGGGGACAGAGGGGGTGCAGAGAGATGAGGGACAGAGAGAGTGGGACAGATAGAGGGGGGACAGATAGAGGGGGCACATTGAGAGGGGGGACAGAGAGGGGGGTCAGAGAGAGGGTGACACAGATAGGGGGGCAGAGAGAGAAGACAGAGAATGGGGGGACAGAGAGTGGGGGGACAGAGACTGTGGGATAGAGGGGGCAGAGGGGGGGGTCGTGGGGGGACGGTGGTGGAAGAGATGGAGGGGGCAGGGGGGGACAGAGAGAGAGGGGGGCAGAAAGAGCACGGGGACTGAGAGAGTGCGGGACAGAGAGGGAACAGAGGGGGGACAGAGTTGGAAGGGACAGAGAGAGGGAGTCAGAGAGGGGGGACAGAGAGAGGGGAACAGAGAGAGGGGGGTTAAAGAGAGGCGGGAAAAAGAGAGGTGGATAAATGGGGGGGGCAGAGAGAGGGGGACAGAGTGAGAGAGAAGATACAAAGAGTCAGAGAGTTGGGGAGAGAAAGTGGGGAGCAGAGGGGGGACAGCGAGAGAAGAGACAGAGAGAGGGTTGTCAGAGATTGGGGGGAACAGAGAGGGGGCAGAGAGAGAGGGACGGAGAGAGGGGGTACAGAGGGTGGGGAACAGAGGCGGGCAGAGTAGGCGACGTGGGGGGACAGGGGGGGAACAGAGGGACGGGACGGAGAGGGTGGGCAGAGAGATTGGGGACAGAGAGAGAGGGGACAGAGAAAGTAGGCAGTGAGAGGGGCATAAAGAGGGGGTCAGAGAGAGGGGGACAGAGAATGGGGGACAGAGAGTGTGGGGAGGGAGAGTGGGGACAGAGGCGTGCAGATGAGGGGACGTGGGGGGGGGGACGGTGGTGGAAGAGAGGGAGGGGACAGAGGAGGGACAGAGAGAGAGAGGGGGCAGAGAGAGCACGGAGACAGAGAGAGTGCGGGGACAGAGAGGGAACAGAGGGGGGACAGAGGAAGAAGGGAGAGAGAGAGGGGGTCAGAGAAAGGGAGGACAGAGAGGGGGACAGGGGGAGGGGGACAGAGAGGGGGGCAGAGAGAGGGAAACAGAGAGAGGGGGATAAAGTGAGGGGATATAAAAAAGAGGGGGGATAAAGAGAGGTGGATAAAGAGAGGGGGCAGAGAGAGGGTGACAGAGAGAGAGAAGATAGAAAGAATCAGAGAGTGGCTGGACAGAAAGTGGGGGGCAGAGGGGGGACAGAGAGAGAAGAGACAGAGAGAGGGGTTCAGAGAATAGGGACAGATAGAGTGGGGGTCAGAGAGAGGGAAGACAGAGAGGGGTGAAGACAGGGAGGGAGAGGGGGACAGAGAGAGTGGGGCAGAGAGAGGGGGACGGAGAGAGGCAGACCGAGAGAGGGGCGAGAGAGAGGGGGGGACAGAGAGAGGGAGGACAGAGAGAGTGGGGACAGAGAGGGAGGGAAAGGGGGACAGACGGGGGGTGACAGAGAGAGGGGAGACAGAGAGAGGGACAACAGATAGAGTGGGAGAGAGAGTGGGACTCAGAGTGAGGGAAGACAGAGAGGGGTTGAAGACAAGGAGGGACAGAGGGGAGGACAGAGAGAGGGGGACGGAGATAGGGAGGACAGAGAGAGGGAGGACAGAGAGGGAGAGACAGAGAGAGTGACAACAGAGAGAAGGGCGACAGAGAGAGGGGGTTTGAGAGAGGGGATCGAGAGAGGGGCGACAGAGAGAGGGCGACAGTGAGAGGGAGGAGAGAGAGGGGGCAGAGAGAGGGGAGACAGAGAGAGTGACAACAGAGAGAAGGGCGACAGAGAGAGGGGGACTGAGGGAGAGTGGAACAGAGAGTGGTGGTCAGAGAGAAAGGGGGAAAGAGAGGGGGACAGATGGGGACGGGGGACACAGTGAGGGGGCAGAGAGAGAAGTGGACAGAGAGAGAGAGGGCGAGAGAGAGAGAGGGGAGACAGAGAGGGGACAGAGAGAGGGCGTGACAGAGAGAGGGGGCAGAGAGAGAGAGCAAACAAAGAAAGGGGGACAGAGAGGGGGGCGCAGACAGAGAGGGAGACCGAGAGAGAGGGGGACAGAGAGAGAGGGAGAGAGATGGGGGTGAGAGACAGGGTGAGAGAGAGGGGGAGAGAGTGAGGGGAGAGAAAGAGAGAGGGGTCAGAGAGATGGGGGACAGAGAGAGGGGAGAGAGAGATAGATGGGGGGACAGAGAAGGGCGACAAAGAGAGGGGAACAGAGAGATTGTTGACAGAGCGAGAAGGGGACGGGGGGGCGGGGAGAGAGAGGGGGACCGAGAGATGTGGGGCAGAGAGGAGGGGACAGAAGGGGGGACAGAGAGGGGGGACAGATAGAGGGGGACAGAGAGGGGGGGGCAGACAGGGGGGACAGAGAGAGGGTGACACAGAGAGGGTGGACAGAGAGTGGTGAGACAGAGAGGGGGACAGCGAGAGGGGGACAGAGAGAGGGGGTATAGAGATTGGGGAACAGAGGCGGGCAGAATGGGGAACGTGGGGGGACAGAGGGGAGAGCAGTGGGAGGAACAGAGAGGGGGCAAAGAGAGAGGGTTAGAGAGGGGACGACGGAGAGAGAGGGACAGAGAGTGGGAGACAGAGAAAGTGGGCAGGGAGAGGGGCATAAAGAAGGAGTCAGAGAGAGGGGATAGAAAATGGGGGGACAGAGAGTGGAGGACAGAGAGTGGGGACAGAGGGGGGCAGATGGGGGGACGTGGGGGGACGGTGTTGGAAGAGAGGGAGGGGACAGAGGGGGGACAGAGACAGAGTGGAGGCAGACAGAGCACGGGGACAGAGAGAGTGCGGGGACAGAGAGGGAACAGAGGAGGGACAGAGTAGGAAGGGACAGAGAGAGGGTGTCAGAGAGAGGGAGGACAGAGAGGGGGGACAGAGAGAGGGGGACAGAGAGGGGGGCAGAGAGAGGGGAATAGAGAGAGGGAGGATAAAGAGAGGGGGGATAAAGAGACGGGGATAAAGAGAGGGGCAGAGAGATGGTGACGGAGAGAGAGAGAAATAGAAAGAGTCAGACAGTGGGGGGAGAGAGGGGGGAAAAGAGGTAGGGGACAGAGGGTGTGGGCAGAGAGACAGGGGACAGAAAAAGTGGGCAGTGAGAGGGGCATAAAGAGTGGGTCAGAGAGAGGAGGGCAGAAAATGGGGGACAGAGAGTGTGGGGACAGAGAGTGGGGGAGAGAGGGGGGCAGAGGTTGGGGTGTAGGGGGACGGTGGTGGAAGACAGGGAGGAGACTGAGGGGGGATAGAGAGAGGGGGCAGACAGAGCACGGGGACAGAGAGAGTGCGGGGACAGAGAGGGAACAGAGGAGGGACAGAGTAGGAAGGGACAAAGAGAGAGGGTCAGAGAGAGGGAGGACAGAGAGGGGAGACAGAGAGAGGGGATCAGAGAGAGGGAGGACAGAGGGCGGGACAGGAAGAGGGGGATTGAGTGGGGGGCAGAGAGAGGGAAGCAGAGAGATCGGGGATAAAGTGAGGGGTATAAAGAGAGGGGGGCAGAGTGAGGGGACAGAGAGAGAGAAGATAGAAAGAATCAGAGAGTGGCGGGACAGAAAGTGGGGGCAGAGGGGGATAGAGAGAGTAGAGACAGAGAGAGGGGTTCAGAGATTCGGCGACAGATAGAGTGGGACAGAGACTGGGCTCAGAGAGAGGGAAGACAGAGAGGGGTTGAAGACAGGGAGGGACAGGGGGGGACAGAGAGAGGGGGACAGAGAGAGGTGGGCAGGGAGAGAGGGAGCCAGAGAGGGGGACCGAGAGAGGGGCGACAGAGAGAGGGGGACAGAGAGAGGAAGGACAGGGGGGGGGGAGGCAGAGAGAGGGGAGACAGAGAGAGGGACACCAGAGAGAAGGGCGACAGAGAGAGGGGGACTGAGGGAGAGGGGAACAGGGACTGTTGGTCAGAGAGAAAGGGGGACAGAGACGGGGACAGATGGGGGACGGGGTCACTTAGAGGGCGCAGAGAGAGAGGGGGCAGAGAGAAGGCGTGACAGAGAGAGGGGGCAGAGTGAGGGGGGACAGAGAGAGGGGGACAGAGGGACGGGCGGAGCAGACAGCGAGGGAGACCGAGAGAGAGAGAGGGAGAGAGAGGGGGGTAGAGAGAGAGAGGGGGAGAGAGAGGGGGGGAGAGGGAGAGGGGGACAGAGAGGAGGCAAAGAGAGGGGGTAACAGAGAGAGGGGCCAGAGTGAGGGGGATAGAGAGAGGAGGGACAGAGAGAGGGGGTAGCAGTCAGAGAGGGGGACCGGGAGGGGGAGGGACAGAGAGGAGGAGACAGAGATGGGGGGAAAGAGAAGGGGGACAGAGAAGGGGGTCAGAGAAGCGGTGGGCTGAGATGGGACAGAGAGTGAAGGGACAGAGATGGGGTGCTGTGAGGGGGTACAGAGAGAAGGTGGCAGAGAGAGGGGGGAGAGAGAAGGACGGGACTGAGGGAGAGGGACAGAGAGAGGGCGAAACAGAGCGGGTAACAGAGAGAGCGGGATACAGAGAGAGGTGATGACAGAGAGAGGGGGTGACAGAAAGACGGGGTGACAGAGGAGGAACAGCCAGAGGGCGGGACAGATGGGGGGCAGAGACGGGGACGTAGAGAGGGTGGGACAAAAGTGAGGAACAGAGAGAGAGGGGAACAGGGAGTGGGGGAGAGAGAGAGGGACAGAGAGAGGGGGACAGAGAAAGGGGGATACAGAGAGGGGAGTACAGAGATGGGGGAACAGAGAGGGGGTTGCCGGAGAGACTGGTGGAGAGAGAGAGAGGGGTGGACAGAGAGAGGGGGGACAGACAGAGAGGGAACAGAGAGAGAGGGGGGGGAAATATAGGGAGGGGACAAAAAGAGAGAGGGGGATCAGAGAGGGGTACAGAGAGAGGGTCGGAGGGAGTGGGGGGACAGAGAGAGTCACGACAGAGAGAGAAGGGCGACAGAGACAAGGAGCAGAGAGACGAAGGGGGACAGAGAGAGAAGGGCGAGAGAGAGGGGGGCAGAGAGAGAGGGAGAGAGAGGGAGGCAGAGAGTTGTGCGAGGGTGGGCAGAATGGGGAGCAGAGAGGGGGCAGAGACAGTGGGGCGGAGAGAGTGGGGGACAGACAGGGGTGAGAGAGAGAGAGGGGACAGAGAAAGTGTGAGACAGAGAGGGGGACACAGGGAAAGGGGGACAGAGAGTGGGGAAAACACAGAGTGGGGACAGAAAAAGCGGGGTACTGAGAAAGGGGTGGACAGAGAGGGGGAAGAGAAATGGGAGGAACAGCGAGAGAGGGGAAAAAGAGGGGGCAAACAGAGAGGGTTGGACATAGAGAGGCCAACAGAGAGAGGTGGACAGAGAGAGAGAGGGGCAGAGAGAGGGGGGGACAGAGAGTGTGGGGTCAGAGAGCGTGGGGTCAGAGAGGGGGGACAGAGAGAGGGGGACAGAGATAGAGCAAGACTGAGTTGGGGAACAGAGTAGGAGAGAAAGAGAGAGCGGGACAGAGAGAGAGGGGACAGAGAGGGGGGTCAGAGAGAGAGCAAAATAGAGTGGGGGAAACAGAGAGAGGGCGACAGAAAGAGAGGAGGGACAGAGAGAGAAGGGGGCAGAGAGAGGGGGAACAGAGAGAGAGCGGGACAGAGAGAGGGCGGACAGAGAGGGAGGAAAGAGAGGGAGGACAGAGAGGGAGGACAAAGAGGGGGGAACAGACAGAGAGGGGGAACAGACAGAGAGGGCGACAGACAGAGAGGGGTGTAGACAGAGGGGGACAGAGAGAGAGGGAGGACAGAGAGAGGGAGACAGAGAGGTTGGACAGAGAAGGGGGACAGAGAAAGCGGACAGAGAGGGACTGGACTGGCGGTCCGCCGCGAGGCGAAAAAGGGACATAAATTTAAGGTGAAGGGTGGAAGGTATAGGGGAGATGTCAGGGGTGGGTTCTTTACCCAGAGAGTGGTGGGGGCATGGAATGCGCTGCCCAGGGGAGTGGTAGAGTCAGAATCATTGGCGACCTTTAAACAGCATTTGGATAGGAACATGGATGGGTGCTTAATCTAGGTTAGAAGTTCGGCACAACATCGTGGGCCGAAGGGCCTGTTCTGTGCTGTATTGTTCTATGTTCTATGTTCTATGTTCTATGGACTGAGACGGTAACAGAGAGGGGGAACAGAGAGTGGGGGCAGAGATGGGGCAGAGAGGGGAGACAAAGAGAGGGGGAAGAGAGAAGGGCAATAGCGAGGGGGAGGAAGAGAGGGGGTCGAGAGAAGGGCGGGACAGAGAGAGGGGGGAAGAGAGAGGGCGAGTCGGAGAGGGGTGGACAGAGAGAGGGTGAACCAGAGGGGGAACAGCGAAAGGGCGGGACAGAGAAGTTGGCAGAGGGCGGATGGAGAGTGGTTGGGACAGAGAGAGAGGGGAACAGGGAGTGGGGAAGAGAAAGAGAGGGGGAGAAGAGAGATGGGGACAGAGAGGGGTGAACAGAGAGAGGGGGACAGAGAGGGGGGACAGAGAGTCGTGTACTGAGACGCCGGAACAGAGAGAGGGGTGGACGGAGAGAGGGGTGGACGGAGAGAGGGGTGGATGGAGAGAGGGGTGGAGAGAAAGAGGAGTGGACAGAGAGGGGGGCAGAGACCGTGTGGACAGACAGAGAAGTTCAGAGAGGGGGGTCACAGAGAGGGGACAGATAAAGGGGGGCTAGCTAGAGGGGGGCAGAGAGAGTGGGGACAGGAAGAGGGGACAGATAGAGAGAGGCACAGAGAGAAGGGTTAGAGAGGGGTAAACTGAGAGAGAGGGGGACAGAAATGGAGGTGCAGAGAGAGGGTCGGAGAGATGGGGGAAAGAGAGAGGAACGACAGAGAGAGAAGGGCAACAGAGCGAGAGTGGGGCAGAGAGAGTGGGGAGAGAGGGAGCGGTGAGAGAGAGGGGGGCACAGGGAGAGGGGGACAAAGAGGAGGGAAAAGAAAGATTGGGGACAGTAAAAGTGGAGTACAGAGAGAGGGGTGGACAGAGAGGTGAGAGAGAGAGAAACGTGGGACAAAGAGAGAGGGGATGGGGGAACAGCGAGGGGTGGACAGAGAGAGAGGGACAGAGAAGAGGGGACAGAAAGAGGGGGACCGAGAGAGGGGTGACAGAGAGAGGGCGAGACAGAGTGGGGGGACAGAGATGGGGACAGAGAGTTAGGGGGACAGAGAGAGAGGAGGACAGGGGGGGACAGAGACAGAGGGGGCACAGAGAGAGGGGGAGAGAGGGTGACAGAGAAGTTGACAGAGAGGAGGGCAGAGAGTGGGGACAGAAAAGGAGTGCAGAGAGAGTGGGGGACAGAGTGGGGGGGTCAGAGGGGGTTACAGAAAGAGGGAGGGACGCACAGAGGGGCCAGACAGAGGGCGGGACAGATAGAGTGGGGTCAGAGCGAGGGGTGGTCGGTGGGGGGAGAAAGGGGGGTGGGTCAGATGGGGGCAGAGGGGGACAGAGAGAGAGGGGAGAGAGGTGTAGGACAGAGAAGGGGGGCAGAGAGAGGGAGATTGAGGAGGGGACAGAGGGAGGAACAGATAGAGGGGGCAGAGAGAGAGGGCACAGAGATGGAAGGGGCTGGAGAGAGAGAGAGCAGAATGAGGGAGACGGGGACAGAGAGAGAAGGGACAGAGAGGGCGGTGAGAGAGAGGGGGGACCAAGAGAGGGGGGAAGAGAGAGGGGGAACAGAGAGAGAGGGGGGCAGAGAGAGGAGGTCAGAGAGAGTGGGGGACAGAGAGAGGGGGCAGAGAGAGGGGGACAAATAGAGGGGGGACAGAGAGAGGGATAGAGAGAGGGGGATAGAGAGAGTGGGATAGAGAGGGAGACAGAGAGGGGGACAGAGAAAGAGGGGGCACAGAGGGAGGGGAGATAGAGGGGGGCAGAGAGGGGGGCAGAAAGGGGAGACAGAGAGGGGGAACAGAGAAGTGGACAGAGAGACAGTGGACTGAGACGGGGACAGACATTGGGGAACAGAGAGTAGGAGACAAAGATGGGGGCAGAGAGAGGGGACAGAGAAAGGGGGCAGAGAGGGGGGAAGAGAGAAGGGCGGGACAGAGAGAAGGCGAGACAGAGAGGGGGTAGAGAGAGGGGGAGACAGAGAGTGGGGGCGACAGAGAGAGGGGGACAGAGGGGGAACAGCGAGAGGGCGGGACAGAGAATGGGGGCACAATGGGGGACAGAGAGAGGGTGTGACAGGGAGAGAGAAACAGAGAGAGGGGAACAGGGCGTGGGGAGGGAGAGAGAGTGGGACAGAGAGATGGGGACACAGGGAGGGGTACAGAGTGAGTGGGACAAAGAGAGGGATACAGAGAGGAGATTATAGAGACGTGGGCACAGAGAGAACGTTGGATGGAGAGAGGGGTGGACAGAGAGAGGGAACAGAGAGAGGGGGACAGAGAGAAGAGGACAGAGAGAGGTGACAGAGAGAGGGGTGGATAGAGAAAGGGGTGCAGTGAGAGGGGGCAGAGAGAGAGGGTGAGAGAGAGGGGTGGACAGAGAGAGGGGTGGACAGAGAGGGGGGGACAGAGAGAGTGGGGACAGAGAGAGAGGGGGACAGACAGAGAGGGGGGGACAGAGAGAGGTGGGACAGAGAGAGGGGACAGAGAGAGAGGGGAGACAGAGAGAGGGGGATAGAGAGAAAAAAAGGACAGAGAGGACGCAGAGAGGCGGGCGGGGGGGAGAAGAGAGAGGTGACAGATAGAGGAGGAGAGGGAGGGGACAGAGAGATGGAGGATGGGGTGTCAGAGAGTGTGGACACAGAAAGGGTGGACAAGGGGGAGGCAAGGGAGCGGGTGACAGAGAGGGGTTACAGAGACGTTGGGCAGAAAAGGGGGACAATGGGGGGGCCAGAGAGAGGTGTACAGAGAGGGGGACAGAGAGGCTTAACAGAAAGGTGACACAGAGGGTGACATAGAGAGTGGGACAGAGAGAGGGTGAGACAGAGAGGGGGGCAGAGAGAGGGAGACAGCGAGAGAGTGGGGCAGCGAGAGGGGGTGCAGAGAGGGGGGACAGAGTGGTGGGGATAGAGAGAGGGTGGGACAGACAGAGGGGCCAGAATGAGCAGGGGACAGAGAGAGGGGGCACAGAGAGAGGGGGCACAGAGAGAGGGACACAGAGAGAGGGGGATAGGAAGATGGGGATAGAGAGAGGGACAGAGAGGGGGACAGAGAAAGAGGGGGGCCCAGAGGGGGGACAGAGAGAGTGGGTGACAGTGAGAGCGGGCACAGAGGGGTGGAGAGATAGAGGGGGACAGAGAGGGGGGACAGAGAGGGGGGACAGAGAAGGGGACAGAGAGACAGTGGACTGAGACGGGGACAGAGAGGGGGGAACAGAGAGTGGCAGACAGAGATGGGGCAGAGAGAGGGGACAGAGGAAGGGGGCAGAGAGAGGGGGAAGAGAGAAGGGCGGGACAGAGAGAGAGGGGACAGAGAGAAGGTGAGACAGAGACGGGTTAGAGAGAGGGGGAGACAGAGAGAGGGGGTGACAGAGAGTGGGGGACAGAGGGGGAACAACGAGAGGGTCGGACAGAGAGTGGGGGCAGAGAGGGGGGCAGAGAGAGGATACGACAGAGAGAGGGGAACAGAGAGAGGGAAACAGGGCGTGGGGAGAGAGAGAGAGAGTGGGACAGAGAGTTTGGGACACAGGGATGGGGAATTAGTGATGGGGACAGAGAGGGGGATACAGAGAGGGGAGTGCAGAGACGCGGGCACAGAGAGAGGGTTGGACGGAGAGAGGGGTTGAGAGAGGGGTGGACAGAGAGAGGGGGACAGAGAGAACGGGACAGTGAGAGGGGACAGAGAGAGGAGTGGACAGAGAGAAGGGGTGCAGAGAGAGATGGACAGAGAGAGGGGGACAGAGAGAGGGGTAGACAGAGAGAGGGGTGGGTGGACAGAGAGGGGGGACAGATAGAGGCGGGACAGAGAGAGAGGGAATTGAGAGAAAGGAGGGACAGAGAGGGTGCAAAGAGGGGGGACAGAGAAAGAGTGGGAAAGAGAGAGGGGACAGATAGAGGGGAGAGGGAGGGGAAAGAGAGATGGAGGATGGGTTTGTCAGAGAGTGTACAGGGGGGAAGAGAGAGGGGTACAGAGAGGGGGACAGAGAGGCGTGACAGTAAGGGGACACCGAGGCGGACATAGAGAGTGGGACAGAGAGAGGGTGAGACAGAGGGAGAGGTCAGAGAGAGGGGAGACAGCGAGAGGGTGGGGCAGCGAGACGGGGTGCAGGGAAGGGGGACGGAGTGGTGGGGACAGGGAGAGGGTGGGACAGAAAAAGGGGCCAGAGTGAGCGGGGGACAGAGAGGGGGGACAGAGAGAGGGGTACAGAGAGGTGGGGACAGAGACTGGGGGACAGAGAGAGAGGGGATAGAGAGAGAGCAGACAGAGAGAGAGATGTGACTGAAAGAGAGATGTGACAGAGAGACAGAGAGGACAGAGGGAGAGAGTGGACAGAGAGAGAGGTACAGAGAGAGGGGGTCAGAGAAAGGGGACAAAGAGAGAATGGCGACAGAGCGAGAGGGACAGTGAGAGGGGGACAGAGAGAGGGGGATCGCGAGAGGGGGATAGAGAGGGGGACAGATAGGGGGATAGAGAAAGAGGGGGGCCCAGAGGGGGGACAGAGAGAGTGGAGGCAGAGAGAGGGAACACAGAGGGGGGAGAGATAAAGGGGGGACAGAGAGGGGGTACAGAGAGATAGAGGGATAGAGAGAGAGAGAGAAGGCTGGCAGTTATAGGGAATGCTGGCTGACTAACGAAATTGAGGGTTTGGCTCGGAAAAAGATGGAAGCATATGTCAGGCAAAACGCGGACATGAGATAGCTTTGGCAAATAGAATTAAGGAGAATCCAAAGTGCTTTTACAAGGATATTAAGGACAAAGGGCACCTCAATGATAATTAAGGCGGCCTTTGTGTGGAGCCACAGAAACTGGGGGAGATATTAAATGAATATTTTGCATCAATATTTATTGTGGAAAAGGATATGAAACATGTAGATGGTGACATTTGCAAAATGTCCAGATATACAGAGGAGGAAGTGCTGGATGTCTTGAAATGGTTAAAGGTGGATAAAAACCCAGGACCTGATCAGGTGTACGTGAGAACTCTGTGGGAAGCAAGAGAAGTGATTGCTGGGCCTCTTGCAGAGATAGTTGTATCATCGATAGTCACAGGTGAGGTGGCGGAAGTCTGGAGATCGGCAAACGTGGTGCCAATGTTTAAGAAGGGCGGTAAAGACAAGCCAGGGAACTAGAGACCGGTGAGCCTGACCGCCGCAATGGGTAAGTTGTTGGAGGGAATCCTGAGGGACAGGATGTATGTGTATTTGGAAAGGCAAGGACTGATTCGGGATAGTGAATATAGCTTTGTGCGTGAGAAATCATGTCTCACAAACTTGATTGAGTTATTTGAAGAAGTAACAAAGACGATTGATAAGGGCAGAGCAGTAGATGTGATCCATATGGACTTAATTAAGGCTTTCGACAAGGTTCCCCATGGGAGACTGATTAGCAAGGTTAGATCTCATGGAATACAAGGGGAAGTAGCCATTTAGATATAGAACTGGCTCAAAGGTAGAAGACAGAGGGTGGTGGTGGAGGGTTGTTTTTCAGACTGGAGGCCTGTGACCAGTGGAGTGCCACAAGGATCAGTTTTGGGTCCTCTACGTTTTGTCATTTATATAAATGAGTTGGATGCGAGCATAAGAGGAACAGTTAGTAAGTTTGCAAATGACTCCAAATTTGCAGGTGTAGTGGACAGTGAAGAGGGTTTCCTCAGATTACAACAGGATCTGGACTAGATGGGCCAATGGGTTGAGAAGTGGCAGATGGAGTATAATTCAGATAAATGTGAGGTGCTGCATTTTGGGAAAGCAAATCTTAGCAGGTCTTCGAGATTTAATGGTAAGGTCCTAGGGTGTGTTGCTGAGCAAAGAGACCTTGGAGTACAGGTTCATAGCTCCTTGGAATTGGAGTCGCATGTAGATAGCATAATGAATAAGGCTTTTGGTATCCTTTGCTTTATTGTTCAGAGTATTGAGTACAGGAGTTGGGAGGTCATGTTGTGGTTGTACAGGACATTGGTTAGGTCACTCTTGGAATATAGCGTGCAATTCTGGTCTCCTTCCTGTCGGAAAGATGTTGTGAAACTTGAAAGTGTTCAGAAAAGATTTACAAGGATGTTGCCAGGGTTGGAGGATTTGAGCTACAGGGACAGGCTGACCAGGCTGGGGCTGTTTTCCCTGGAGTGTCGGAGGCTGAGGGGTAACATTACTGAGGTTTACAAAATTATGAGGGGTATGGATAAGATAAGATAAATAGATAAAATCTTTTCCCTCGGGTCAGGGAGTCCAGAACTAGAGGGCATAGGTTTAGTTTGAGAGGGGAAAGATATGTAAGAGTCCTAAGGGACACCATTTCACACAGAAGTTGGTACGTGTATGGAGTGAGCTGCCACAGGAAGTGGTGGAGGCTGGTACAATTGCAACATTTAAGAGGCATTTGGATGGGTATATGAAGAAGAAGAGTTTAGAGGGATATGGGCCGGGTGCTGGCAGGTGGGACTAGATTGGGTTGGGATATCTGGTCGGCATAGACAGGTTGGACCGAAGGGTCTGTTTCCATGCTTTACATTTCTATGATTCTATGACTCTATAACTCACTCCTGGCTAACTGTTATTCTGTATATAAACCACCCTGAAACCCTCGATTAGATTCCAGTCTGTAACTCACTCCAGGATATCTGTTATTCTACACATAATCATCCCAAATCCCCTTGATAAAATTCCAATCTGTAACTGACTTCCAATTTTAAGGGATTCTGCACATTACCGACGTCAATCCTTTGATTAGATTCCAGTCTGTATCACACTCCCGGGTATCTGTTTGTCTGTATATTAACCGTCCAATACAAACCCTGTTAAAATTGCCCATGGTAGTCAGCGATATGTATGTGAGGTATATTAGTCAGGGGTAAATGTGTGGAACTGAGTCTGGATGGGTTATTCTTCTGAGGGTCAGTGTGGTCTTGTTGGGCTGAAGGGCTTGTTTACCCACTGTCGGGATGATATGAATCACCCGGAAACCTCTCGATTAGATTCCAACGTGTAACTCGCTTCCATGTATGTGTGACTGGCATGTTTCAAAAACACCCCGAAACCTTCAATTATATTTCACTTGATGGAGTTTAATTTAGATAAACACGAGGTGCTGCATTTTGAGAAAGCAAATTTAAGCAGGACTTATACACTTAATGGTCAGGTCCGTGGGAGAGTTGCTGAACTAAGAGACTTTGAAGTGCAGTTTCGTAGCTCCGTGAGAGTAGAGTGGCAGGTGGATAAGATAATGAAGGCAGCGTTTGGTATGCTTTCCATTATTGGTCAGTGTTTTGAGTATAGGCATTGAGAGGTTATGTTGCAGCTGGACTGGACATGGGTGAGGCCAATGTTGGAATATGGCGTGCAATTCTGGTCTCCTTCCTATCGGAAGAATGTTGTGAAACTTGAAAGGGTTCAGAAAGGTTTTACAAGGAGGTTGCTAGGGTTAGAGAATTTGAGCTACAGGGTGAGGCTGAATAGTCTGGGGCTGCTTTCCCTGGAGATCAGAGGCTGAGGGGTGACCTTATCGAGGTTTTTAAAATCATGAGGGGCATGGATAAGATAAATAGACACAGTCTTTTCCATGGGGTGGGGGAGTCCAGAACTAGAGGGCATAGGTTTAGTGTGAGAGGGGAAAGATATGAAAGAGACCTAATGGGCAACTTGTTTACTCAGAAGGTGGTACATGAATGGAATGATTTGTCAGAGGAAGTGGTGGAGGCTGGTAAAATTGCAACATTTAAAATGCAGCTCGATGGGTTTATGAATGGGAAGGTTTGGAGGGAGATGGGCCAAGTGCTTGAAAAAGAGACTAGAGTAGGTTAGGATATCTGGTCTGCATAGACGGGTTGGACCAAAAGGGTCTGTTTCCATGCTGTACATCTCTATGACTGTATGACTCCGCGATTTTGGGACTCACTCCTTGCTATCTGTTATTCTGTATATAAACCACCTCAAACCTCTCGATTAGATTCCAGTCTGTAACTCACTCCTGGGTATCTGTTTTGTTGTATATAAACCACCCCGAACCCCCGATTAGATTCCAGTCTGTAACTCACTCCTGGGTATCTCATATGCTGAATGTAAACCACACCGAACCCCTCGATTATATTCCTGTCTGTCCCTCACTCCTGGTTATCTCATATGCCCTATGTAATCCCGAAACCCCTCAATTAGATTCCAGTCTGGAACTCACTCCTGGGGATCTGTTATTGGATCTGTGAAATGGTCCTTGTTGGATGTTAGACTGAAGAGAAGATAAACTAAATGGTCAAGTGTTACATTGGGAGCGGGAACACAGAAAACTGCTGGTTCATTTCTGTCCTGTTACATATCTCCAAGTTTCAGATTGGGGCAGAATTTCTGTCACAATGGGGAAAGTCTCATAAGCTGTATACTGTCCTGTATGAATGCATCATCATAACATGAATTCCCTTGCAAGATAGGAAATGGAGACAGCTTCTGGAAGGTGTCTGTATCTGTGTGTGTGTGATTCTGTGTGTCTGTGTATGTCTGTTTGTGCGTGATTCTGTGTGCATGTTCAATGTTTTATATATTTTCAAACTGTATTGATGTTGCCAGTCTCTCTTGCTTTTCCTTATTTATAAACTCAATGTCATCGTTTTGCTGATATAAAATGGAGGCTGTGGACAAATCTAAAATGTCTTCCTGACTGATTTGTGTCAGGAATACTGTCAGCAAGAGAGAGTGGGCAATGTGTCAAAAGCCATTTCCATTCATTGATGCTAGCAGAGATAGGAAATGGAGACAGCTCTTTGAAGGTGATTAAAATGCAAATCCCAGAACCTGCTTACAGTGAGTTCAGAGAGACAATGTGGCAGTCTAGTAAAGTCTGCCTTACTTTCCATGTTCCTAGTATATGAGAGAAACATAATATACAAAATCTGAAAGAGCTCAGTCACTGAATTGTAGATTTGCAGCGTTGGATCAAAATCCTGCCTGGCTCGGCCTTTTCGCAAAATGAAGGGTTTCTCAAATCCCACACTGACCTTCTGTGGGTTCAAATTGTGTGTTGTCTGCAAATAAAAAAAATGCACCAGCAATTAAACAAAGCTCTTTCTGGAACTTTGTGTGTCTGTTGGTTTAAGTATCTTCCAACAGGATTGAAGATAAATGAGACAAATGGGATGTATCAAACTGTTACACTCAGTACCTTCATGTTACAATGTAATAATATCCAGTCAGAAACATGCCCTGGGTCAGGGACAAAACCTCCCTGGGTCTGGAAGTGGGGACTGGCCAGAGAGCGGGGTTTTCGTCTGTCACTGAGTTAGTTTGGAAATCTGTGCTGCACATGGACATTTCTCCAGATTATATTCAGTTTCTATGTGTGGGTGTGTGTGATGGAGAGAGTGTAAACTGAGTTTAACTCTGCGTCTCTGCTTAAGGATTCCCTGTCCTTCAGATATTTGACTGCAACACGGAAAGAGAGGGACACAGAGAGAGAGAGGGACAGAGAGAGAGTGGGACACAGATAAAGAGCAAGAGAGAGGGGGACGGAGAGACAGAGAGAGGGAGAGGGAGAGAGAGAGATCAAGAGAGGGACAGAGAGAGAGACAGAGATAAGGACAGATAGAGAGGGACAGAGAGAGAGGGGGGGACAGAGAGACAAAGAGGGACACAGGGAAAGAGGGACAGAGAGAGAGAGGGACAGAGTGAGAGAGGGTCACAGAGAGAGAGGGAAAGAGAGAGAGAGAGAGACAGATAGAGAGAGGGAGAAACAGAGAGGGAGACGGACAAAGAGAGTGAGTGAGAGAGAGAGGGACAGAGAGAGAGAGGGACACAGAGAGGGAGAGAGGGACAGAGAGAGAGAGAGGGACAGAGACAGAGAGAGGGACAGAGAGAGATAGAGAGAGACACAGAGAGGGACACAGACAGACAGAAAGGGACACAGAGAGAGTGACGGACAGAGAGAAAGACACAGAGAGAGGGGGGGCACGGAGAGAGTGACAGAGAGAGAGAGAGCTAGTAGCAGAGAGAGGGACACTGAGAGAGAGAAGGACACAGAGAGTGTGAGGGACACAGAGTGAGAGAGAGGGACAGAGAGACCGAGGGACAGACAGAGAGAGAAAGACGAAGAGAGAGGGGGGACAGAGAAGGAGACAGAGAGACAGAGAGAGAGGGGGACAGAGAGTGATGGATAGAGAGAGAGAGGGACACAGAGAGACAGAAAGACGAGGGACAGAGACACAGACGGACACAAAGAGAGAGGGTCACAGAGAGAGAGGGAGCGTTCAGGTGGCTACAGAACGTTACACAAAGGGAGGGTTGGCAGTAAATGCTGTAGGAACCGGAGGATTCTGTACAGCCAGTGAGGTGAAATGAATGGTGGAAGTTTAGAGGTAATGAGGTGCTGTTGAACAGAATGGAGGAGTGCTGCGGTGACTGGAGAAGGCTACAGTGACATCATGCGCTCGAGAAGCTGGAGGAAGGAACACTGATGGCGAGGTCAGTAAGGGCTGGATGTAACAGACAGAGTGGGCATTAGGTGCTGAACAAGATGATAGACATAAGGATTTTTGTAACGTTTTGGCGATAGTGGTCATAACACTAGGTTTAAAAGTCACTTTGGGATAAAAGGATAGTTCAGAAGTGAAGAGGCCAAACCCCCTAATCATTAGAATATCACTCTCACTGGTCATTATCACTATCACGAGACAGGATCTGGCAAACACAGACTGGGAGGAACTATTTGTAGTTGGGTTCATATTCTGAAAAAGGAAGAATGTTAAAGTGATACAGTGATAATTCCGGGCCAGTGTGCTTCCTGAAGAGTGAATGACAAAGGCAGTAACCACAGCGAATACTGGTCAAGCAATACTGTGAGTTGGACAAAGGAAGTACAGTGCGATGGAAGCAGGTGAAGCCCTTCAAAAATATCAACAGTGAAAGGGGGCCTTAAAATAGGTTCAAAGAATGGGTAGCAATATCCTCCTTAAAATATTGTTAAGGAAATGTTACAAGGAATGTTGTGAGTGGAGTCAGCGGAAGAGGATTCCCAGCTGAAGCGTGGGGCCTGTTTGAAACCAAAAGGGACAATCTGTGCATAGAGCCAGAGGAAGTAGGTGAGGTCTTCAATGAATACTTCCCATCTGTATTCACACAGAAGAAAAACATTGTAGCCAGCGATTTCAGTTGGGATGGTGAGACTCTAGAGCATGGTAAGAACAATCAGGAAAAGGTATTAAATTGCTTTCACAGGCATAAAGGTGGAGAATTCCTCAGTGTCCAATGAAATGTATCCCAGGCTGCTTTGGGAGATAAGGGAAGAGACTGCTGGGGCCCTGGCGAATATATTTAATACTTTGCTGGCCACAGGTGAAGTGTTGAATGACTGGAGGATCGCTAATGTTGTTCCTTTGTTCAAGGAAGGCAGCAGGGATAGGCCAGATAATTACAGAGCAGGTAGTCTGACAGCAGGGAGAGGGACATTGGGAACAATTCTGAGGTTGAATCAACACTTTCAAATCAACTCGGCCGTGTCTTCACTGATTTGATAGAGGAAGAGATTGTCTGAAGAATTCCGTGGAGTTTTTTGAAGTGGTGTCTTCGCAAATTGATGAGGGCAGTACAGATGATGTGGGTTACATGGACCTGAATAAGGCCTTTGACAAGGTTCCACATGGAAGGCTGGTCCAAAAGGAAACAGCCCCAGGGATTCAATGCAACTTGGCAAATTGGAAACAAAATTGATGGATAGACTTCTTCGTGTTTGAAATTCTTTCACCAGCGGGTGTACCGCAGGGATCTGTGCAGGAACCATCGCTGGTTCTTCTGTGGAATAATAACTCCGAAGTGAAAGCAGAAGATATCATTCGTCGGTTTGCAGATGACATGAAAGGTGAGGATGTTGTTCACAGTGAGGAGAATGGGCTCCAGCTACAGTCTAATATCGATCAGATGATAATCTGAGCAGATATTATTGGTGATCGAAGTGAGGTAATACCCTGATGGAAGTATGATAAGCAAAGGACAGACATAATGAATGGTCGGTCCTTGCGCAGTACCAAGGAACACAGGGACATTGGTGGATAAGTACATCGATCCTTGCAGGTGTCAGCACACGTTGACAGGGTGGGGAAGACAACTGAACAGGGAGCCGGGGAGTGGGGAGGGGGGCATATCCTGGTGGGGAGAATTGCAAGAGCTACTTGAGAGAATACAAACTAGTCTGGCAGGGTGTTGGACATTAAACAGTCGTAAGGCAGAAAGAAGATCGAGGCTGGTACACAAGCTAAAGAGAGGAATTACAACAGACAAGAACACAACAGGGAATGGGGAAAAACTGATTATTAAACTGCATTTATTTCAATGAATGGAGCCTGACAGCTAAGGAAGCTGAACTCAGGGCATGGATTGGAACATGGGACTGGGATATTATGGTTATTACAGAAACACAGCTGAGGGAGGGGCAGGACTGGCAGCTCATTGCTTCAAGGTGGAGATGCTACAGGAAGCATCGAAGGGGAGGCAAGAGAGGACGCGTGGTGATGGGTTTTGATTGCACGAATAATCACAGCAGTACTAAGAGTGGATATTTCTGTGGGATCACCCATTGAAGCTATTTTAACGAAACTGAGAAAAAAGTATGGGTCATCACTTTGATACGATTGTCCTACTGACCCTGAATAACCAGTGTCAGACTGAGGAACAAATATGTCAGGAGATCTGAAATATCGATCATAATAATAGCGCTATTATGATAGGAGTTCTGAAAATTTCAAAACCGAGTCTGGGACTGCTAGTGTTCAGCACTTGCAAGGTAGGAATTTGGTAATTGCATTCCAGAAACTTTCAATCAATATGTAAATGGCCTGAAAAGAGAAAGGGCAAGACTTGACCTTCCCTTGGGAAACAAGGTCGGGAAAGGGACTGAGGTGCTCGTGGGAAACCATTTTGCCAACGTGATTACAGTTCTTTTAGTTTGAAAATAGCTATGGAAAAGGACAGGTCTGATCCACAAGTTCAAGTTATAAAATGAGGCCAGACTAATATTGATCCTATCAGCCAGAAACTTTCAACAGGTGACTGGGGAGTCTATTTGCAAGGAAAGGGAAGCCTGGCAAATGAGAATATTTTGCAAGTGGGACAAGTTAAGTGTTCAGCGCCAGCATATTCCTGTTTGTGTGCAGCTCAATGCTGACAGCAATCGGAAACACTGGCTGTCTATTGAGGGTCTGGTCAAGGAAAAGGGGGCACATGTCAGGAATAGCCAGCTGGATCAATGGAATCCCTGAGGAGAACAAGGGCTGTTGGAATGCATTTTGGATGGAAATAAGAAATGAGCAATGAGTACTAAAATAGCCTTTGCAGAGAAGGATCATGAAACCCAAAACTGATTGTATAAATATATTAGGAGTAAACGAGTAACTCGAGACAAAACAGGAGCCTTTAAAAATCACTGAGGCCATCGATGTGTGGAACTGGAAGATATGGCTACGACACTAAACAATGTTTTCACTCCAGACCTTACTATGGACGAAGACTGGGGAAGTCGGGGAACAAGAGTAATATGTTAGGCCACAATTGGCGTACTCTGCAATTCCAGTATCCCCGCTTTAGGAAGGATGTTGTGAAACTAGAAAGTGATCAGAAAAGGTTTACAAGATGTTGCCATGGTTGTTTCTGAATAAGCTGTGGTGATTTTCCGTGGAGCATCGGAGACTGAGGGGTGACCTTACAGAGGTTTATATAAACATGAGGGATATGGATTGGGTAACATTCAAGTTCGTTCCCAGGGATTGGGGAGTCCAAAACTAGACGGCATAGGATTAAGGTTAGAGGGACTGAAGTGACAGCTTTTTCACGCACATGGTGATGTGTGTATGGAATGAGCTAAGAGAGAGAAAGTAACAGAGATTGATACTATGACAACATTTAAAAGGTATCTGGATGGGTATATGAATAGTAAGGGTTTAGAGGTACATGAGCCAAATGATGGTAAGTGGGATGGATTTATTTTGATCTTCTGGTCAGCATGGATTAGTTGGACCGAAGGGTCTGTTTCTAAGCTGTACATCTCTATGACTTGAAAAAAGTGCATATTGCAGAAGAGATGGTGCTGGAGGTTTTTAAACACAAAGGTATGGAGAGCTCCAGGACACTGATTAAGCGCCCGGACACTATGGGATACTGAGGAAGAAATTGTGGAGCCGCTGGCCAATATGTTCATACCGGTGACAGTCATGGAGGGTGGCATCGTGGACAGTGAAGAAGGTTTGCTAAGATTACAAAGGAATCTTTACTAAATAGGGGAATGGGCTGAAAAATTGTAGATGGGAGTTAGTAGAATAAATGAGAGGGAATGCATTTAGCAAAACAAACAATGGGGTAGAGGTTTTATAATTAATGTCAGGGCTTCGGTTAGTGTTTTAGAGCACAGGGACCTCCTGGTTCAGGTACATAATTCTGGAAGTTTGCATCACAGGATGGATAAGACAATGCTTGGCATGCTGGACTATTGCTCAGTCCATTGAGTGGAGGATTTGGGACGTCACGTTGAGATTGTACAGACATTTGTGAGGCCTGTTCTGCAATACTCTGTCCAGTTCTGGTCACCCAGTTATATGAAGGATATTATTAAGCTGCTTGGAGTTCAGAAGAGATTTACCAGGACGTTGCTAGATATGGAGGGCCTGAGTTATTAAAAATGACTGGGTAGACGGAATCATTTTTCACTGGAGCCTGGAGGTTAAGAGACGACCTTAAGGAAGTTTAATTTAAAAAAGAGATACAGATAGAGTTGATGGCAGTTGCCTTTTCCTCAGGATGGGGAAGTCCCAAGAGAATGGGCAACATTTTTAAGGTTAGAGGAGAGAGATTTTTTTTAAAATGACATGAGGGGCAAATTGTTACACAGAGCGTGGTTTGAGTGTGGAATGAACTTCGTGAGGTAGGGGTGGATGTGGGTACAATTTCAACGTTTAAACAATACTTGGATAAGTACGTGAATAGGAAAGGTTTGGAGGGATTTGGGCCAGCAACGGTGTCAGCTGGGATGAGTTTAGTTTGAGATTATGGTTGGTACCAACTGAAGGGTCTGTTACCATGCTGTACGGCTATAACAAGAATATGTTTTTTTCCCATTATTTAAGAAAGGCTGCGATGGAAAGCCAGGGAACGAAAGACCAATTAGTCGGTCATTAGTGGTGGATAAGTTGTGGATGTGATTCTGTGGAACAGGAGTTACATGAATTTGGAAAGTCCAGGACTGATGGAAGATAGTCAGCACAGCTTTGTGCGTACAAAGTCAGATCTCACAAACTTGATTGCTTTTGCTGAAGTGGTGACCATACATTGCCGATACCAACGTCAGTAGGACGTTTGACGGGATTTAGCATGATATACTGGTTCATAAGGTAAGATCACGTGGGATCGGTGGAGCTAGCCAACTGGAGACAAAATTGGTTTGACAGTAGGAGACAGAGGGTGGTGGGAGAGAGTTGTTGTTCAGACTGGGGTCATGTGACCAGCAGTGTGCAATAAGGATGGGTCCACTGATGTGCATCATCGACTTAAACGATTTGGTTGAGAATACAGGAGTCATTGTTCGTAGGTTTGTGGATGATCAAGTTAATAGTGTTGTGGGCAGTGAATATAATAATCAAAGGGGCTCTTGACCAACTGGGTTAGTGGACGAATGAATGAAAAATGGAGTTTAATTAAGGTGTTGTGTTTTGTTAAGACAAACCAAGGAGAACTAACACGGTTTATGGTAGGACCATGGGCAGTGTTGTCGAACAGAGACAGTTACATTGTTCCTTGGAAGTGGTATTACAGGGGGATAGGGCCGGGAAAGCGGCATTTGGCACACTTGCCGTCATTGGTGAGAGCATTGAGGACAAGAATTGGAGGTATTTGTAACATTGTCTTCAACATTTCCCCCTGAGCATGAGAGGCTAAGGGGTGACCTTACAAAGGTTTACAAAAACATGTGGGGCCTTAGTAAGGTGAATAGGCAAGGGTCGGTGAGTCCAAAACTCGTGGGTACAAATGGAAAGTGAGAGAACAAACATTTATAGATGGAGCTGAGGGACAACATTATCCACAGAGGATGGTGCACAGACAGAACGGACTGCCAGGGATATTTGGGAGAAACAAGAATAATGACAATATGTAACAGACTTTTGAGCAGGTACATGGAGAGTTACATGGAAAGGAGAAGGTTTGAAGAGATAAGCGCCAAACGCAGGCAAAAGTGACTTGTTCAGTTTGGGAAATCTGGTCTGCATGGATTGGTTGGATCGAAGAAACCGTTTCCATGCTGCATGACTCTGTCTCCCGTTATTGGAGGAGACTACTGAGATAAGGCATGTTGTAGACACTGAAGCAAGTTACAGCAATAGGGATGGTAATCTGGAATGCAGTACATTTCAAATATGTGGAGAGACTGCAGGGAAGGGAGAAAGTTACAGTGATGGGAACTGATGTAGGAGTTAGACATTTTTGAAGACACTAGTCTATGAGACATGCCATAGGTAGTATTGGAGAGCTAATACAGAACAGAAAGATCGCAGGCAGCATTCCCACCCTCTCGTAGAAGGCCTGCTTTCCCCTCTGTTGTACTGATGTTCACTAAGACAGTGCAGGCCTGGATTGATAACTGACTCACTCACGGTGCGGTCTTAGTCCAACAAAACTTACAGTGGGGGTGGTGATTGAGCCTGGGGTGTATCTGTACTGTGCTCCCACACCAGCACTGTATCTGTGTCATGTCTTGTTTCCTGATATTTGCAGCCCTCTCAATGCTCTCTCTGCTCTGTGCACTGTGAGTGATCTTACCTCTCTGCAGGATTTATTGAAGGTTCAAGATCACCCTGCCCTTTTTCTCTCTGGCTGACCAACCATCTTCAATGTGGTGATGGACGAGACACCCAACAGCTGGGAAGTCTATTGAGTCAGGCACTGCCTGAGTACCTACAGGAGACAGATAAATAGACAGAATGAGAAATTGGACTGGTGTAGTGAGGGTTACACACGGCAAATGGCACTGTGCCCCACAGAGATCTGGAAAATCCCAGTCTCCATCCCTGGCCTGTGTTGCTGCGTCACTCTGGAGTGGAGAATTCTGTTGGCTCAGGATCTGGAGTAGCTGCAAGAGCGAGAGTCACTGACAGAGGCAGCAATTAGACCCATAGTGACGGATACCACATGGAGAGAGACTGAGTGATATCACCAGATTGCTGGAAGATTCCAGGACCAAGCAATTGTTTGGGAAGAATGGGTTTAGCTTCCTGATGCACTGGTGTCAGTGCTCAGAGATGAATAATGAGAGAGCACGTGAAGTGATGGCCTAGTGGTATTATTGCTAGAGCATGTATCCAAAAACTCAGCTAATGTTCAAGGGAGGCAGGTTTGAATCCCACCATCAGAAATGGTGGAATTTAAAATCAATATTTAAAAAGAAATAATAATAATTTACAATCCATAAATACATATGACACCCAAACACTTGCCCTTTCGAGAAGTACATCTGGCCATCCTCACGTGGTCTTCACGACGTACCCACAGCAAAGTATTTGCCTCTCAATTACCCTCTTAAATGGCACAGCAAGCTACTCAGCTCAAGGGCAGCTAGGGCTGGGCAGGAAAGGCTGGCCAGCCAGAGGCACTCATATCCCATACCAGATTTTAAAAAAATAATCCATTCGGATTGTCCCACTGGAACCGTGCTGGGACCAATGTCCTGGCCAATCATGTCGGTAGATTTATGGACAGAGCTTTAAACTGAGAGAGGATGCATGGATATGGTTCAGGTGAAATGAGCTTTCCAAATCCACTGAGAAACAACATGGGACTGTGGCTGCAGACAAGCAGAAAGGAACAGGAAGGGACAGAGTTTATCAAAAACTTGAAACCAGCGAATCGGTTTGTGACAGGAAATTGAGGAGAAGAGTTAATTATGTTATTTTTTGGAATGGACAAAGTCTCTGCAATAAGGTAATGGATTTGTGACAGACATCAAAGAGATTTATACACCAGGGAGACATGGTTCCAGGGCGAACAAAAGGTGAGACATAAATATTCAATGGTTCACAACCTTGTGCAACTCAGGCAAAACGGACAACACTTACAATAATGGATAACAGAGGCATTACAGAGAAAGCATTTGGCATCAGATCATGAGATAGAGTCAGTCTGAATGAAAATTCTGGCTACTAGTTGCCAAAGACACAAGCAGCAGAAGAGTTTTAGCCACCGAACAGCATTTCATTGCTCATCACTGCATTACACAGGAGCTCATTGGAAAATTTTATAAAGGCATTCTGATAGTTTTGGAAAACTTCCTTATTAGTATAATCTGGGACAATCACACGGACAACATTGATATTGGAAGAGGAGTTCGCTTATTCTTTTTTCAGTGTTTCTTTGAAAAACACATTGTGCAACTGACGAGGGACATAACTATCTCAGAAAGCTCGTGTGATGAAACTTAGTGAATGAGTAATGTCACCTTCAGAGATCCGTCGGAAAATTGCGATAAAGTGCAGTTTAAATAAATATAAAGTTTTAAAGTAAATTACAGAAAGGACAAACTACAACTAGAAACAAAAATAGGCAATTACATGAGTTTAAGAGAAGAACTGACCAAGGTAACAGGCTAATCAGACTGAAGCATGTGTCTGTAAATGAACAGTGGAAATTATTTGAAGGGGTAGTGCAAAATACTCAATAAAAGGACATTCCATTTAAACAAAAATCCTCATCAAGAAATTCCTACCGGCCCCTCAATCAGGACAAAATGTATGATATTAGATTATGAGGCTTAGAAGATCACCACAAAGTACTTAAAATCTTGAAGTGATAGTGTGTTTGAGGAGTAAGTTTTAAAGGGACTGCAAAGGGTCTGATAGCAGGAAGAGGGTAGTGGGAAGAGGAATCATTGTCAGGGTTCAATGTCACAAAAGGAACAGCGAGAGGTGAAGGTACTAGAGGTGGTGAGAGTTTTACAGTGAGTGGTCAGGGCCTGAACGGTGTTACAAAGCCAGTACGGATTGCTGCAGCTGGAGGGGTTTGCAGAGGTAGAGAGGGACATATGTATTTTTCTTTATTCATTCATGGGATGTGAGAGTCACTGCCTGGCCAGCAATCTTTGCCCCCAAGTTAATAGCCCAGAGGGCAGATCAGACTTAATCATATTGTTGTGGATCTGGATTCACATGTAGGACAGACCAGGTCAGAATGTCAGATGTCCTTCCCTAAAGGATTCTTCTGACTGATCAACCATGCTTTTATGGTGGCCTCACCAATGTCTTGTACAGACACACAATGACATTCCAACTCCTACTCTCAATGTTCTGCCCAATGAAGGTAACCATCACAAACGCCTACTTCACCAGCCTGTCTAACTGTGGTACCACTTTCAAATAATTGTGTACCTGCATCACTGGGGCACTGATTGACGACACTACCCAGGGCCCGAACATTAACGGTACAAGTCTCACCCTAGTTTGTTTCACCAAAATGGAACACTTCACATTTATCTAATTAAACTCCATCTGCTATTCTTCAGCCCATTATCCCAGCAGTACTGTTTAACCTGTTGTATCATGAATAACATTCTTCACTGTCCACTTTACCACCAATTTCAGTATCACCCAAAAAATCTACTTACCAGGAAATCATATTCCCATCCAAAACATTTAGCCAAATGACAAACAACAGTGGGCCCACTACACCGTTACTCACATGCCTCCAGTCAGAAAAAACTCATGTCTCCAATCACCCACTGTCTCCTACCATCAAGCCAATTTTGTAACCAGTTCATTAGTTCCTGCTGAATGCCATATCCTTTTACACTTATCTGATCGTATTACGCAGTTTACCATATGGAACGTAGAACACACAACAATACAGCACAAGACCCATCGGCCATGAAGCCATGCCAACCTTTTATCTGACTGTTAGATCAAACTAACCTACATACCCTTCATTTTACTGCCATCCATGTGTCTATCCAAGGGTCTATGAAATGTCCCTAATGTATCTGACTCTCCTACCACCACTGGCCGTGCACTCCCCCCAGCCATCACTCTGTGCGTAAAGAACCTTTCTCTGAAATCTCTCCTTAGCCATCCGCCAATCACCTTAAAATTATGCCCGCTCAGAATATCGGTTTTTGCCACAGGATAAAGAGGTATCTCACTATTCACTCTATGTATGCCAAACATCATATTATGCACTTCTACCAAGTCGCCCCTCGCCTTTCTTAACCACCATGAGAAAAGCCTTATCTCCCTCAACCTTTCTTCATAATACATACTCTCCAATACAGGCAGCATCCTGGCAAATCTCCTCTTTACTCTCTCTAAAGCTTCGACATCCTTCCTGTAATGAGGGGACCAGAACTGAACACATATTCCAAGTGGGGTCGAAACAGAGCTCTATAGATCTCCAGCATAACCTCAAAACTCTAAAACTCAATCCCCCAGCTAATGAAAGTCAACACATCATATTCCTTATTAACAAACCTATCAGCTTGGTGGCAAGTTTATGGGATTGATTGACGTGGAACCCAAAATCCCTCTGTTTCAGAACACTACCAAGTATTCTGCCATTAACCCTGTATTCTGCATTCAAGTTCGACCTTTCAAAATGAATCATTTCAAACTTTTCCAGGTTGAACTCCATCTGCCACTTCTCAGCCCAGTTCTGAATCCTGACAATATCCTGGTGCAACCTACAACAGACCTCGACACTATCCACCACTCCACCAATCTCCATGTCATTGGCAAAATTACTAACCCATTCTTCCACAACTACATCCAAGTTGTTTATAAAAAACTCACCATGAGCAGAGGTCCTGCAGCCGATCCCTGCAGAATACGACTGGTCACCGAGCTCCATGCTGAATGCTTCCCATCTAACATCACCCTCTGTCTTCTATGGGCCAGGAATTCTATATCCATACAGACAGGTTTCCCTGTATCCCATGCCTCTGTACTTTCTGAATGAGCCATAAACCTGCTTTATCATTTTCTCAGAGTATTAAATAAAATTTGTGAGGCACGACCTGCCCCTAACAAAGCCATGCTGACTATCTCTAATCAAACTATGGTTTTCCAAGGAATCATAAATCCTGTCTCTCAGAGTCCTCTCCAATAATCTGCACAGCACAGTCATAAGAATGCGATCGCTGTAATTCCCAGGAGTATCCCTATTCCCTTTCTTGAACAAGGGAGTAACATTTTTCACCCTCCAATCATCTGGTTTGACTCCAGTGGACAGTGAGGGTGCAAAGATCATCACCAAAGGCGCATCAATCCACTCTCTTGCTTCATGCAGTCACTTTGGGCACATCCCGTCTGGTCCATTAGATGTATCTATCCTTAAGTTTTACAAAATACTCCGCACATCCTCCTTCTTAACATCAATCTGTTCACATATATCAGGCCTTTTCAAGCTGTCTTAACAAATGACAAGGTCTCCCTCAGTAGTAAATACTGAAGTATAGTATGCATTAAGAACCTCCCCTACCTCCTGTGCCTTCAGGCACAAACTGCATCTACTATCCCTGACCGGCCCTACCCGCACGCTGACCGTCCTCTTGTTTCTCACATAAGTGCAGTATGCCTAACAGTTTTCCTTAATCCATAACAACAAAGCTTTTTCATGCCCCCCTCTAGCTATCTTAAGTCCATTCCTCAGTTCATTTCCTGACTACTTTCAGAGCGTCCCCAGAGTGTGAAAACAGACCATTTGGCCTGACAACTCTATGCTGACCCTCTGAAGGGCAACCACCCCATAACCATTGCCCAGCCTATTACTCTCCATAATGTGTCAATCCTGCACATCCCTGAACACTATGGGTAATTTAGCATGGCTGGTTCACCTAAACTGCACATCTTCAGATGGTGGATGGAAACTAGAGCACCTGGAGGAACCCCACGCATCAATGGGGAGAATTTGCAAACTCCACACGGACAGTCGCCCAGCACTGGAATCGAAATCAGGTCCCTGGTGCTATATGACAGCCATGCTAACTGCTATACCACCGTGCTGCCCCATATAATCCTATACAGATCTCACGATCCTCAACCTCATGTAAGTGTTCTTCTTCCTCTTGACTAGATGTTCTACATTCCTTGGAAAATGCTTTGCTGAAGTCCATGTAGACACAGTTGACTGCTCTGCATTCATCTAATTCTTTGTCACTTCATCAAAGAATCAATCTAATTTGTGAAACAATGTTTTCCACTCACAAACCCATGTTGACCTATCTGAATAAATGCGAGGTAATGTAGTTTGCAAAACGAACAAGGTAGAGCTTATAGAATTAATATTATGGCTTCGGTTAGTGTTATATAGCAGAGGAATCTTCAGGCGGAGGTACATAATTCTTGAAGTTTGCATCACAGGATGGATAAGACAGTGCTTGGCAAGCCTGACTATTGCTAAGTCCATTGAGTGTAGATTTGGGACGTCATGTTGAGATTGTACAGACATTGCTGAGGGCTCTTCTGCAATACTCTGTCCAGTTCTCGTCGCCCCAGTTATACAGAGGGTATTATTAAACAGCAGGGGGTTCAGAAGGGATTTACCAGGATGTTGCTGGGCGTGGAAGGTTTGAGTTCTGAAAAATGGCTGGTTAGTCATTTTTCACTGGAGCCTGGAAGTTGAGAGGTGACCTTATTGAGGTTTATGAAAAATAATGAGGGATATAGATAGAGTAAATTGCAGTTGCCTTTTCCCCAGGTTAGTGGAGAGAGATGTTCAGAAAGAAGACATGCGGGGAAAATTGTTGTACAGAGGGTGGTTTGATTTTAGGATGAACGTTCTGAGGAAGGGGTGAATGTGGGTACAATTACAACGTTTCAATGACATTTGGATAACTCCGGGAATAGGGTAGAGTTAGAGGAATAAGGTCCAGCAACAGGCAGCTGGCAAGAGTTTAGTTTGGTACCAAAAGAAGATTTCCATGCTGCACAACTATGACAAGAATGTGGTTTTATTCCATTAATTAAGAAAGGCTGTGATGGAAAGCCAGGGATCTAAAGACCAATTAGCGAGATGTCAGTGGTGGGTAAATTGTACAAATGATTCTGCCAGACAGGAGTCACATTCATTTGGAAAGGCAAGGATTGCTGAAAGAGGGTCAGCATGGCTTTGTGCGTACAAAGTCAGGTCTCACTAACTTGATGGCTTTTGTTGAAGTGGTGACCATACATTGCCTACATTACCATCATCAGGGCCTTTGGTGGAATTTAGCATGAGATACTGGTTCATAAGATTAGATCACATGTGATCAGGGGGAGCTAGCCAACTGGATACAAAATTGGCTTGACAGTAGGAGACAGAGGGTTGTTGGAGAGGGTTGTTGTTCAGAATGTAAGCCTGTGGTCAGCGGTGTGCTATGAGGATCGGTGCTGGGATGATTTGGTTGAGAATGTAGGAATCATTGTTAGTAAGTTTGTAGATTATCAAATTAATTTTGTAGTGGACAGTTAACACGGTTATTAAAGGGGATCTTGACCAACTGGGCCAGTGAACCAAGGAATGAAAGATGGAGTTGAAGTATGGTGTTAGATTTTGTTAAGACAAACCATAGCTGACTGACACAGTTAATGGGAGGGCCCTGAGCAGTTTTGTTGAACAGAGAGAGAGAGCAAGGAGTGCAGTTACATTGTTCCTTGGAAGTGGCAACACAGGTGGTCAGGGTGGGGAAAGTTGCATTGGGCACACTGGCCCTCATTGGCCAGAGCTTTGTTACATAAGTTGGAGATATTTTTAACATTGTCCTAAATACTTGTATTTGGCAGAGGAGGCTACGGATGACCTTATAAAGTTTTACAAAACCATGCAAGGCCTCAGAATGGTGAATGGCCAAGGGTAAGGGAGTCCAAAAGGAGAGGGCATAAACGAGAGGTGAGAGAGCAAAGGTTTAAAGAGGGAGCTGAGGGGCAACATTATCCACAGAAGATGGTGCAGATTTAGAACGAACTGCCAGGGGCACATGGGCAAAACAAGAAGAATTACAACATGGAACAGACATTTGGGCTGTTAGATGGACAGGTACATGGAGAGGAGAAGGTTTGAAGAGGTAAGGGCCAAATGCAGGTAAATGAAACTCGTTCGGTGTAGGAAACATGGGCACCATGAATGATTGGAACACAGGTTCTGTTTCCATGCTGTATGACTCTGTGTCCAGATAAAGAGGATTAGAGGACCGAAATAAAGCATGTTGTAGACACTGAAGTAATTTACAGCGATAGGGATGGTAATCGGGAATGCAGTACGTTTCAAATATGTGGAGGGAGCATCGGGCAGGGAGGAGGTTACAGCGACAGGAACTGTTATTGGTGATCAAATCTATTGAAGACACTGGTGGACAAGCAATGCCATAGGTACAGTGTTGCAGAGTAATGAGGCTTAGTACAGTGTTGGAGGGAGAACACAGAACAGAAAGATTCCAGGCAGCATTCCCAACCTCTCGTCGGAGGCCTGCTTTAACCTCTGTTGTACTGATGCTCACGAAGACAGCGCAGGCCTGGATTGATAACTCTGAACTCCCGATGCTGTCTCAGTACAACGTAAGTTAAAGTAGACGTTTGAGCCAGGCGTGTGACTGCACAGTGCTCCCCCTCCAGAACTATATCGGTATCATGTCTTCTTCTCCGATGTTTGTAGCCCTCTCATTGATCTCTGCTCTGTGCACTGTGAGTGATCTTACCTCACTGCAGGAGTTATTGAAGGCTCCAGATCTCCCTGTCGTTTGACTCTCTGGCTGACCAACCATTTTCAATGTGGTGATGGACGAGACACCCAGCGGGTGTTCGGTTTATTCAGTTAGGAACTTCCTGAGTACCTGCAGGAGACAGAGAAATAGACAGTAACAGAAATTCGACTGATGCAGTGAGTGTTACACAGGGAGAATTGCAATCAGTCCCACAGATATCTGGAAAATCCCAAACTCCTTCCCTGGCCTGTGCTGCCTCGTCTCTCTGGAGTGGAGAATTCTGTTGGCTCAGGATCTGGAGTAGCTGTAAGAGCGAGAGGCGCTGACAGAGGCAGCAATTAGACCCACACAGTGAGGGATACCACATGGAGAAATACTGAGTGATGTCACCAGAGTGCTGGAAGGTGCCAGGATCACACAATCATGTTAGAAAACTGCGTTTAGTTTCATGATGCACTAGTTTCAGTGTTCAGGGATGAGCAACCAGTGAGCAAGTGAAATGCTGCCCTCATGATACTATTGCTTGAACATGTATCCCAAACTTAGGTAATGTTCAGGAGAGACAAGTTTGAACCCCACCATCAGAAATGGAGGAATTTGAAATCAATATTTTTTTAAAATAGTAATTAACAATCCATAAATAATTATGAGACCACTGCTGATGTACAAAACACCAAACACATGTCCTTTAGATAAGGACATTTTCCCATACTCACGTGGTCTGCACGACATCCCCACAGCAAACCAGAGGACACAGCTAAAAATTAAGGGGTAGATCATTTAGGACAGAACTGAGGAGAAATCCAGAGAGTGGTGGGTGTGTGGAATGTTCTACCTCAGAAGGCAGTTGAGGCCCAGTCTCTGGATTCGTTTAAGAAAGTGTTGGATGGAGCTTTCAAGGATAGTGGAATCACGGGTTATGGAGATATGGCAGGAACCGGATACTGGTTGAGGATGATCAGCCATGATCATAATGAATGGTGGTGCAGGCTCGAAGGGCAGAATGGCCTACTCATGCACTTATTGTCTATTGAAGTGTTTGCCTCTCAGTTACCCACTGAAATGGCCGAGCAAGTTACTCAGCTCAAGGGCAGCTAAGGCTGGGCAAGACAGGCTGCTCAGCCAAAGACATCCACATCCCATACCTGATTTAAAATATAATTCATTAGGATGGTCCCTCTGGAACACTGCTGGGACCAGTGTCCTGGCCAATCCTGTCGGTAGGTTTATGGACATAGCTTAAAACTGACAGAGAGGATGCAGGGATTGGGTTCGGGTCAAAGGAGCTTTCCAAAGAGAAAAGCTGAAGCATTGGAACACCATTGGAATGTGGCTGAAGACCAGTAGAAAGGAACAGGAAGGGTTTTTTCATTAAAACTGCAGATCAGCGAATAGGGTTGTGATAGGAAATTGTGGAAAAGACTAAATTATGTTTTTTTTTTCGGAATGGACAACGTCTCATCAATAAGGTAGATGGATTTATGCCACAGAGATAAAAGAGATTTAGACACCAGGGAGACATGGTTACAGGCCGAAAAAAAGTTGGCATATATTCAATGATTTGCAACCTTGCCAAAACTCAGGCAAAATGGGTAACGCTAAAAATAATGGATAACAAAGCCATCACAGAGAAAGCACTTGGCCTCAGATCATGATGTAGAGTCAGTCTGAATGTAAATTCTGGCTACTACTTGCCAAGGACACAAGCAGCAGAACGGTTTTAGCCACCAAACAGTATTTCATTGCTCATCTCTGCATTAATCAGGAACTCACTGGAATTTTTAAACAAAGATGTTGTGATAATTTTGGGATACATCAGCATTCGCATAATCTGGGAGAGTCGCACTGACAACAGTGATATTGGAAGAGAAGTTCCGAAAGATTTTTTTCAGTGTTGTTTTGAATAACACATTGTGCACTGACTAGGGATGTAACTATCTCAGAGCGATTGTTGTGTGATGAACCTTAGTGAATGAGTAATGTCACCTGGAGAGATCCTCTTGGAAATTTTGATAAAGTGCAGTTTAACTAAATGTAAAGCTTTAAAGTGAATCACTGAAAGGACAAGTTACAACCAGAAACGAAAATAGCCAATTACATGAGTTTGAGAGAAGTGACCAAGGTAAACAGGCTAAACAAACTGAAATATGTGTTTGTAAATGAACAGTGGAAAACATTTGAAGGAACAGTGTAAATACTCAACAAAAGGACATGCCACTGAACCAGACAAAACCTCAGCAAGAAATTCCCACCGGTACCTCACTCGGGACGAAATGTATCATATTAGATTATCAGGCTGAGAAGATCACCAAATATTACTCAAAATCCTGAAGTGAGAGAGTGTTTTAGGAATACGTTTTAAAGGGATTGCAAAGTATCTGCTAGCAGGGGAGGGCAGTGGGAAGGGTAATCATTATCAGGGTTTAATATTACAAAAGGAACAGGGAGATGTGAAGGTACTGGAGGTGATGAGAATGTTACAGAGAGTGGTCAGGACCTGAACGGACGTACAAAGCGAGTACGGATTGCAGCGGGTGGATGAATTTGCAGAGGTAGGGAGGGATATATGTATTTTTATTTATTCATTCAAGGGATGTGGGTGTCACTGCCTGGACCAGCATTCTTTGCCCCACTGCTAATTACTCAGAGGTCAGCTCAGAGTCAGCCATATTGCTGTGGGTCTGTCTTCACATGTTAGCCAGACCTGGTTAGAATATTTGATATCCTTCCCAAAAGGAGGTAAGTGAACCAGACCAGTTCTTCCTACTGATCAACAATGGTTTCATGGTGGTCTCACCAATGCCTTGTTCAGATACAACATGACATCAAACTCCTACTCTCAATGCTCTGCTCAATGAAAATAACCATCCCAAAGGTCTGTTTCACCAGCCTGTCTACCTGTGACACCACTTTCAAATAACTGTGTACCAGCACCGCTGGGTCACTGATTGACAACACTACACAGGGCCCGAATATTCAATGTACAAGTCCCACCCTGATTTGTTTCACCAAAATGGAACCCTTCTCATTTATCTAATTAAACTCCATCTGCTATTCTTCAGCCCACTATCCCAGCGGTACTGTTAATCCTGTTGTATCATAGATAACCTTCTGCACTGTCTACTTTACAACCAATTTCAGTGTCACCCAAAAAAAACTGACTAACCAGGAAACCAATATTCCCATTCAAACCATTTATCCAAAGGACAAACAACAGTGGACCCACTACACCGCTGGTCACATGCATCCAGTCAGAAAAACAACATCACCCTCTATCCCCGACCATCATTCCAAGTTTGTATCCATTTTGCTCGCTCCTCCTGAATGTCTTATCCTTTTACTCTGATCTGAGCTTATTACCCAGTTTACCATATGGAATGTAGAACACAAGACCCCACAGCAATGATACCATGCCAATCTTTTATCCAACTGTAAGATCAAACTATCCAACATACCCTTCATACTGCCATCCATGTGTCTATCCAAGAGTCTATTAAATGTCCCTAATGTATCTGACTTTCCTACCACCGCTGGCAGTGCATTTCACCTCCCCAACTCTCTCTGTGCAAAGACCCTATCTCTGAAATCTCATTAACCATCCACCAAATCACCTAAAATTTATTTATGCCCACTCACAATAGACACTTATGCCATATTATAAAGAAGTCTCTCACTATTCACTCTATGCCTCACATCATCTTGTTCACCATTACCAAGTCGCCCCTCACCCTTCTTCACTCCAATTAGATAAGCCTTAGCTCCTTTAAGCTTTCTTCATAAGACATGCTCTCTAGCACAGGCAGCATTCTGGTAAATCTCCAATTTACGTTCCCTAAAGCTTCCACTGCCTTCCTGTAATGAGGGGACGAGAACTGAACACAATATCCCAAGTGGGGTCTAACTATGGCTCTATAGAGCTGCAGCATAAATTAACGGCTTGAAAACCCAATCCCCCTGCAACTGAAAGCCAACACAACATATTCCTTCTTAACAACCCTATCAGCTTTGGTGGCAACTTTGAGCGAATGATGGACATGGAACCCAAGATCGCTCTGTTCCACACAGCATAACCTCACGGCTTGAAAACCCAATCCCCCAGCAATTGAAAGCCAACACAGCATATTGCTTCTTAACAACCCTATCAGCTTGGGTGGCAACGTTGAGGGATCGATGGATGTGGAACCCAAGATGTCTCTGTTCAACAACACTACTGAGTATTCTGCCTTTAACCCTATATTCTGCATTCAAGTTCAACCTTCCAAAATGAATCATTTCACACTTTTCCAGATTGAACTCCATCTGCCACTTCTCAGCCCAGGTCCACATCCTGTCAGTATCCTGCTGCAACCTATAACCGACCGCTACACTATCCACCACTCCAGCAACCCAGGTCATTGGCAAAATTACTAACCCATTCTTCCACAACCACATCCAAGGAGTTTATAAAAAAAACTCACCAAGAGCAGAGATCCAGCAGCCGATCCCTGCAGGACATCACTGGTCATCAAGCTCCATGCTGAATGCTTCCCATCTATTATCGCCCTCTGTGAGCCAGGAATTCTGGATCCAGACAGATAGGTTTTCCTGTATCCCATGCTTCTGTACTTTCTGAATGAGCCATAAAGGTGTTTTGTCTCATTCTCGAAGGATTCACTAAATTTTGTGATACATGACCTGTCCCTTACAAAGCCATGCTGACTATCTCGAATCAAAGTATGGTTTTCTATGGAGTCATAAATCCGCTCTCTCAAAGTCCTCTCCAATTATCTGCACACCACAGACATAAGAAAGTGAGGTCTGTAATTTCTAGGATTATCCCTATTCCCTTTCTTGAACAAATGAGTGACATTTGCCTTCCTCCAATCGTCTGGTACGACCCCGGTGAACAGCGCGGGTGCAAAGGTCATCGCCAAAGGCGCAGTAATCCGTTCCTTCTCTTCGTGAAGTAACTTTGGGCATATCCCGCCTGGTCCAATAGACTTATTTATCTTTAATTTTTACACAATTCTCTGCACATCCTCCTTCTTAACATCAACCTGGTCACATAAATCAATCCTTTTCAGGCTGTCCTCACAAATAACAAGGTCCCTCTCAGGAGTGAATACTGAAGCACAGTATGCATTAAGGACCTCCCCTACCTCCTGTAACTCCAGGCACAAGTTCCCTCCACTATCCCTGATCGGCCCGACCCTCACTCTCACCATAATCTTGTTCCTCTCATGAGTGGAGAATGCATTACGGTTTTCCTTAATTCTTCCCAACAAAGCTTTTTCATGTCCCACTCTAGCTGTCCGAAGTCCATTCTTCAGTTCCTTCCTGGCTACTTTGAGTGAGTCTCCAGAGTGTGGAAACAGGTAATTTGGCCCAACAACTCCATTGTTTGGGGGAATAGATTTTGGCGAGATGTTCTTCAGAGGGTCCATACGGACACTCTGAAAAACATCCCTCCCAATACTATTCCCCCACCTATTACTCTCCATTTACCCTAACTAATGTGTCAATCCTACACATCTCTGAACACTATGGGTAATTTAGCAGGGCTGATTCACCTAATCTGCACATCTTTGGACAGGGATGGAAACTGGAGCACCTGGACGAACCCCACGCAGACATGGAGAGAACGTGTAAACTCCACACAGAGAGGCGCCCGGGACTAGCATCGAAATCGGTTCCCTGGTGCTGTAAGGCAGCTGTGCTAACCACTGATCCATCATGCCGCCCCCATATAACCCTATAGATGTCGAACGATCCTTGCGTCCTCAATCTTATGTAAGCGTCGTTCTTCCTCTTGACTAGATGTTCCACATCCCTTGGAACCTTGTCAAACGCTTTGCTGAAGTCCATGCGGACAATGTTGACTGTTCCGCCTTCATCGATCTCCTTGCCATCTCCTCAAAAAGTCAATCCAGTTTATGAAACACGGTTTCCCACTCACAAAGCCATGCTGACTATCTCTAATCAGCCCTTGCCTTTCCAAATATATGTAGCTCCTTTCTCTCAGAATCTCCTCCAATATCTTCCCCATCAGTGGGCTCACGGGTCTGTAATTACCTGGCCTTCTCTTCAGCTCTTAAGTGATGGAACAGCATTAGCCGCCCTCCAGCCTTCTGACACCTCACTGTGTGTGTTGATAATACAAATATTTCTGCTAGTGATACTGCAATCGCTTCGCTAGCTTTCCATAATAACCTTGGATCGACCTAATGAGCTACTGAGAGTTGATCTACCTTCATTTGTTTTAATATTTCAGCACTTTCTCTTCTCTGTTGAGAATTCTTTCTAAGACATCGCAACTTATTTCCCAAAGTTCCCGAGCTTCCATGTCTTTCTCCAGAGTAAATACTGACAAGACTTTTTTTTTTGTTTAAGATCTCACCCATCTCCTCTGGTTCCACACATTGGTGACCTTTTTGATCTTTAAGGGGCCCTATTCTCTACCAAGTTATACTTTAGCCCTTATTGAAGCTTGCACAAAGGCTTCTGAAAATTCAAATAAACCATATCTTCCGTACAATTTCCCCCACACCCTTATCTATTCTGCCATTTATATTCACACCAACAAATCAAATCCAACAGGCTCAAAAACAAACTCTCTTCGATAAAATGTGTTTCTAAGGGTCCAGTTATTTTTTATTGAAAAGTCGTTTCTCACTCATTTCAGCATGCTCCAGACTTACTGTCAGGCTAACAGTATTTGTTTTTTTGACTGGAAACATAAAGGGTTGTGGAAGTTCTTGTTTATCAATCTGAAAAAAAAGTAGCTTACTGGGTCAGGAGGTAAAAGAGAAGGCAAATCCAATTCTGCCATTTATTACAAAGGGAATGGAGTCTAAATATAGAGACGTCTTACTAAAACGATGTAAGGTACAAGTCAGACTACACCTAGAATATTACGAACAGTGTGTGTGCCCGAAGGAAAGATATTCTTGTATCAGAGGCAGGCCAGAGAAGGTTCACTCAGCTGATGTTGGAAATGGAGGAATTTTCTTATAAGAAGAGATGGAGTAGATTGAGAATGAACCCCTTGAAGTTGAGAAAAATGAGAGAGAAACTGAATGAAACATGCAAGGTTCTGAAGTGCTTTGACTGGTTAAATGCTGGGAAGTTAGTAAATAGAACAGTGCAGCAATAGGCCCTTCGGCCCACCTTGATATCATTCACAACTCATCCATCTGTATGTACATGGTCCATATCCCTCTGTTCTCTGCTCGTTCATGTTTCTGTCTAAATGCCACTTCAAAACATTACTCATATTTCTGTTTCTATGACCTCGCTTGGCAACTTCCATTATCTGTAAAAACAAAATTGCCTCACGCACCTCATTTACACTTTCTCTTTCTCACCTTAAACCTCTGCGCTCTAGTGTTTGAAACTTACACATTGTAAAAGGAATTCTGACTATCCACATTATCTATCGCTGTTCTGAACGTTATATTCCTGTACCTGGTCGCCTGTCAGCCTTTGATACTCTCACAAAGCAATCCAACTTTGTTCAATTTCCTCTTAACACCTAACACACCCTTAAAAACATAACACAGGTAACATGCTGATAAACCCCTTTCGTACCCTCTCCAAAGCCTCCACATCCTTCCTATTTTGTAGAGATGAGAACTGCACACAGTACTCCAAATGTGGCCGAACAGAAGTTTTGTGCAATTAAAACCTCAGATGCAAACCTTTATACCAAACATTGTGACCGATGAAGGCCAGTGCTCCATTTGCTTTCTTTCCCATCTGAAACACTTCTGTTGCCATTTTTAGGGAGTCACTGACTTGCACCAAGATCCTTCTGTAAATCTATGTCCCTCAGTATCCTAACTTTCTTCTTGACTTTGACATCATCCCTATCTTGTTCAGATTTAACTCAATTTCCCATTTCTCTGCACATCTTTCCAACTGACATTTAACCTCCTGCAACCTTGGATATCCTTGCTCATTAATCCCAACTCAACCAATTTTCATTTCATCTGCAATAATTATATTTGTTACGACCTTTCATTTCAATTGTGTGAGGATCTGTAACCAGGGGGCAGAAAATCCCAGCAAGGGCTCACCCATTTAAGATGGAGATGAGGAGGAATGTCTTCACTCAGAGGGTAGTGACTCTGTGGGAATTCTTGACTGCAGGGGGCTGCTGAGGCTGCGTCATTGAGAATATTTACAGCAGAGATGGTCAGAATTTTATGAATCAGGGAAACAAGGGTTTTGTGGAAAAGGCAGGAAAGTAGAGTTGAAGATCATCAGGTCAGCCATGATATGATTGATGGGCAGAGCATCCTCAATGGGTCAAATGTCGTAATTCTGCTCCAACATCTCAACTCAGTATCTACATTATAGCATTATGGGTCTCTGCTCACAAAACTCCTGTATAATGCGATTATTATTATTTGTTATTACACAACATTTGATCTACAAAAGACAATTTTGTAGATGGTTCCTTAATATGATGTTCTGGAAAAACATCTCGTATACAATCCAGGATTCCATCCATTACACCCTGATACTCATTAGTTATCCAGTGGGGATGGAGACCACTGTCACATACAGTAACTGTACTGCCCTTGCTACAAGTATATTTCGTGTCCTGACCGCAACCATATTGACATTACCATCACTGTCTGGTGCCCATAAAATAATTTCTGCTAACGGTTGCTGCTGCTTGTTTATTCTCAGCTCCACCCAAATAGACTCCAAATTGTGATCTTCAGATCCACATGACTATCTCATTAATGCATTAACCTCCTCCTTTCTTCACAACTTGTTGGTTTTTTGCCTGTCCTGCCTTGATCCCAACAGTCTTTCAATATTCCCTTCCCAGTGATGGTCAGTCTGCAGCTACAACTCCGGAATGACAGTTCCATCATATCTGTTCACTGTCATTCCATCTGCCTTATGACGAATGCAGTGAGTCATTCCTCATTAGGGGGAGGAGGGACGGTCTGTTTAAAGCATGGGTAGACGTTACTGACAGAGTGAGGCTTACATGGGCTCGTGGATGTTCGAGTTAAACAGAGTTACATCTGGTCAAGAATGTCACTGGGATAAACGGGTTTGGGGATTGGAGGAATTTACAGAGATGGAGGGAACTGGATTAGATTCTGGAGATAGGGATAGGGATGGATGTAGGGTAGGGGCAGGCAGTCTGAGAGGCACAGACAGGGGGTGTTTCAGGGAGAAATGTATTGTATATACGAACAGAGATATGGAACGTTGTAGTGACGAAAGACATTTATAGTTATAAGAAGGTTTCCAGGTTCTGAAGGCTCCATAGATAGGAAGGAAATGGAGAATGCCAGGTTACTGGGTTGGAGAGAGTTACACAAATGGGGAGGGTTGCACAAACTGAAAGAGGTTCCTGTTGTCAGGAGGGTTGGGGGGGAGGTTAAATAGATTAAGATCGAAGAATTGGAGAAGGATAAGGAGGTTACAGATGGATGTAGGGATTGGATGAGCTGTCATTGAAAGTGAGTCGTATGGGAACTGGAGAGTCATAATATGATGGTTGATGCGGAGATCGGGAAATCGGCAGGGACTCCAAGGGATTAGCCAACAAGTGAAGATTAAAAGGGCTACATAGATTGGGATGCTGTCAGGGCTGGAAGAGGTTACACAGAAAGGGAGGGCTTTAAGGGCTGTAGATGTTTATGGAGATAGTGGCGGGGCTGAAGCAGTTCGCAGAAACATGAAAACTTTTAGGACAGTACTAATTTACACAGGCTTTAGTTAGTGCAAGAATGGGAAGCTTAATAGGACTGGAGGAGTGAAGAAATGTACAGATAGCAGTGGTGGCTGCAGATGTTAATGGATTATAGAGAAAGTTCCAGGTTAGAGAACGTGTGGTTTTCAGATTCTGACAGCCATTGTACGAAGCCTTGCAACTACAGAAGGTGCTGAAGGGACTGGAACTGGTAAATGTTGGAGGGAGGGTTGTGGAAGCAATTGGTGGTTAGTGATAGGGAGCACTGCAGAGACTGCAGGGGATCGTGAAACGGGGATTTCTAAGAGCACGGGAAATTAACAGAAATAGAAAAAGTGCAGTGCCTGAAGAGGGTTCAGCAATCAGGAGGTTTCAAGGTGCAGGATAAAGTTACAAAAACTGGGACAGTTGTAGGGATTGGAGGAGCATACATAGATAGGGAGGCTTTCAACCCTGTAGGAGGTATGTTACAGAGATGGGGAGAGTTTCACATCTAAAGGGAGTTAGAAAGACCAGGAGCATTTGAGGGTATTGGAGCAGCTTTAACTGTATAGTTTCGCCAGAGATAGAGAGAGTTGTGGAGACTGGCACAAGTGACATAGAGAGGGAGGGTTTTAAGAATAAGGAGGACTTTTCAGAGAAACTGAAGGATGTAGGGATGGAACATGGTGAGAGTCACAGTGACAATTACGGCAGCTCATGAAGGTAACAGAAATAAATAGTGTAGTGATAAGGGGAGCACATTAAAGGTATAAAGATTTCTAGTGACTGAAAGAGATTACATACACAGCAAGGGGAGTAGGGACTACTAGAGCTTACAGAGATTGAGTCTGATTGAGAAAGGAAGAGTTTATTGTCATCATTAGGATCATAGTGACTAAATGCCATGATAGAGATGGTAGAACTGGATGGTATCCACAGCCATGGAGGATGTTAACAGGTGGAGGAGGTTCCTAAGGTCAAGAGCTCCTTGGGAGATTTCACAGATAGTGAGATTCTCAGGTAGGAGCCTGACATAGTTAACAATGCAGGGAGGTTATTCAGGTCTGGAAGGGATTACACAGATCGGGACAGCTCAATAGACTGAATAATTTTTCACAGATACGGAAGAGTTGGAGGAGCTGGAGAAGTTTACCCAGATAGGGACAGATGGAGAGGTTAAAGGCAAATACATTGACATGGAGGGTGGTGTTGGTAGGAGGAGCTTACAGGGATAGACAGGACTGTTGGGGATTACAGGGCTGAAGGAATTTAGTATCTACTGGAGAAGTTTAGGGATGAGGGTGTTAGGGATTGGAGAACCTGACAGAGACAGAGAGCAAAGTGGGGACTAGAGGAGATTCTAAACAGAGGAAGGATTATCGGGAATGGAGGATCTTACAGAGATCACTAATACAGCATGGGCCAGGATTGATACTTGGGATCCCCTGTGCTGTCTCACTGAGGAGCAGTACAGCAGAGGTGAAAGCAGGACCTTCACAAGATGGTGGGATTGCAGCCTAGAATTTAACTGTTCCTTGCCCAGCAGTGTATCTATGTCCTAGATCTCTCAGCCATATTTCCGTTATGGTTGGAATATCGCAGTCCCCCAAGCCAATCAAAGCTCTGTGCTCGTCTCCCTGAACAGTCAGGCATCATGCATGCTAGTCAGCCAACCAAACGCCCCCTTCCGCCCCCGTCTCCACCTCCACTCCCCCGCCCCCCAACCACCAACACCAAGGGACACTGGTGCCCCTCTAGTTCAGATCCAACCCGCCCCCCACTTGTTCAGGTCACCTCTACCCCAAAAGGGATCCCAATGATCCAAGAACTGAAAACCCTTGCCCCTACACCAGCTCCTCAGCCACACATTCATCCGGCCTATCTTTCTATTTCTATTCTTACTGGCACGTGGCACTGGGAGGAATCTGGAGATCACTACCCGCAATATCCTGCTTTTTAACTTCTTACCTAATTCCCGATACTCACTTCACAGGACCCAATCCGTTTGTCTACTTCTGTCATGTGGTCCGATGTGCACAATGACCTCAAGCTGTTCAACCTGCCCTTCAGAATGTTCAGTAACTAATCAGAGACACCAATTACCTGGAACTCGGGAATCAGCACACCACCCTGGCGTCTCCTCAGCAGCCACACAGTCTACTGTCTGCCCCCCTCACAACTGAGTCTCCGACAATGAGACAGGATGTGACAAACAGAGACTGGCATGAACTACCTGCAGACAGGGCTATATTTGGAAAGATTAGATTAGATTACTTACAGTGTGGAAACAGGCCATTCGGCCCAACTCACCCACACCGACCCGCCAAAGTGCACCCACCCAGACCCATTCCTCTACATTTACCCTTGCACCTAACAGTACAGGCAATTTAGCTTGGCCAATTCACCTCACCCGCACATTTTTGGACTGTGGGATGAAACCAGAGCACCCGGAGGAAACTCACGCAGACACGGGGAGAATGTGCAAACTTCACACAGCCAGTCGCCTGAGGCGGGAATTGAGTCCGGGTCTCTGGCGCTGTGAGGCAGCAGTGCTAACCACTGTGCCACCGTGCAGCCCACAGTGGAGTATTTTAAAGTGATACAGTGAGGATCCGTGGCCAGTGTGTTAATAAAGTGGGAATGATAAAGACAGCAAGTCCAGTGAATACTGATCAAGTGATATCGTGAGTTTGATAGAGAATATGCAGTTCAATAACAACAGGTGTAGAGAAGGCAAGGGGACCTTAGAAATGAGGGGCAAGCAATGGCCATTGGTAGACACTATTAAGGAAAGGCCACATGGTATTTTATGAGTATGGTTAGAGGAAGAGGATTCCCAGCTAAAGTGTGGGGCCTGTTGGAAACCAAAGGGAAAATCTGTGCATGGAGCCAGAGGAAGCAGGTGAGGTCTTCAATTAATACTTCCCATCTGTATTCACATCGGAAAAATACATTGTAGCCGGGGATTTCCGTTGGGATGGTGAGATTCTAGAACATGATAAGATGAATAAGGAGGAGGTATTAAATGTTTTCACTGGCATAAAGGTGGAGAAATCCCCAGTGCCCAATGAAATGTATCCCAGGCTGCTATGGGATGTAAGGAACGAGATTGCTGGGGCCCTGGTGGATATATTTAATACTTTGCTGGCCACCGGTGAAGTGCCGAATGACTGGAGGATCTCGAATGAGGTTCCTTTTTTCAAGAAGGGCAGCAGGGATAGGCCAGGTAAATACAGAGCAGAGAGTATGACAGCAGGGGGAGGGAAATCATTGGAAACAGTTCTGAGGGTCAATTAGGGATAGTCAGCACGGATGTGGTAAACGAAGATCCTGTCTGATGAATTTAGTTGAGTTTTCTTTGAAATCATGATTAAAAGTATTGATGATGGCTGTGCAGATGATTTCGATTCATTGGAGTTCACTGTGGCCTTTGACAAGGTCCCACATGAAAGGCGTGTCCAACAGACCAATGGGATCCAAGGCAAGTTGGCATATTGGATCCACAGTTGATGGAGGGTTGGTTTTGTGTTTGAAATTCTTTCACCAGTGGGTGTACCACAGGGATCTGTGCAGGAACCATTGCTGTTTGTATGTACATTAATACCTTGGATGTGAAAGCAGAAAGTATCATTATTAAGTTTGCAGATGACATGAAAGGCGAGGGTACTGTCCACAGTGAGGGGGATGGTCTCAGGCTACAGTCTGAAAGTTGATGCTGGGACAGAATTTGAAGATGGTCATTTAAATAGACAAGGCAGGCAAGCGCACAGCAGGAAATGAGGGAAGACTGATCAATTAAACTACTTTATTTCAACACAACAGGCCTAACAGGTAAGGCAGATGAACTTGGTGCATGGACATGGGACTGGGACACCATAAGTATGACAGAAACACAGCTGATGGAGGGACAGGACTGACAGCTCAATGTTCCAGGGTACAGATTCTACAGGATGGAGAGAACAGGAGATGAGAGAGGAGGGGGATTGGAGTTGTTGATCAGTGAAACATCACTGCAGCACTTAGAGAGGATATTCCTGGGGATTGTCCAGTGATGCTGTAATGGTGGAAATGAGAAATGGTCATCACTTTGATATGACTGCACTACAGGCCCTCAGTAGTCATTGGGAAATTGAGCAGCAAATATGTCAGGAGATCTCAGATATCTGTAAGAATGATAGGGTTGTAATGATCGGGGATTTTAACTTTCCAAACTTAGACTGGGACTGCCAGAGTGTTCAGAGCTTGGATGGGAGGGATTTGTTCGGCATGTTCAAGAAAACTGTCCCAGTCAAAATGTCAATGGTCAGACTACAGGAAGGGTTATAACCTGACCTCCCCTTGTGAAACAAGGTAGGGAAAGGACTGAGGTGTTCATGTGGCAACACTTTGGCAAAGTCACAACAATCGAATTAGTTTGAAAATAGCAATGGAAAAGAACATGGCTGGTTCACAAGTTAATGATCAAAACTGGCCTTGCCTGAATCCAGAAGGTATAAGTCAAGAGCATTTAACAATTGATTGTGGAGGCTATTTGCAGGTAAAGGGACATCAGGCAGATGGGATGCTTTCAAAACGAGAGATAAAATGAGAGTTCAGAGTGAACGATCTTTTCAAATTGTGTCCACACAGATACAAATCCTGTTTTCCATGTTGTGAATGTGTTTTCATTCTTCCTCATTCACCCACAGGGTGTGAGTATCACTGGTGAGGACAACATTTATTCTTCGCCCCTCATTCATTACTGTCTGGCTACACCACAAACCCGGGTGTGATCCCAGCCTCGGGTGTCTGTCTGTGGGCAGTCTGCACATTCTCTCTGTGTTTGCATTTTTATTTCTCCCTCTGACCAAAGATGTACCAGTTACAGGGATCAACAATGGGAAATGCAGGCTTATGGGACAGGGAATACCGTGGAGTCTGGTGGGATGCGCTTCAGATGTACGGTGTGGACTGGAAGGGCGGATTAGACTGCTTCCCCACACGGTGGAGATTCTTGAATTAAGGATCAGCTCATGTTTTTCTGGTCCTGGAGTCTCTCGTAGGCAGGACTGGGTGAAGATGGTAGAAAGCCCTGCATAAGGGACAAGAATGAAAGGGATTGCAGTAAATTAAAGTCATGACTCTGTTCCTGAGGTCAGGCTTGTATTTCATGTTTTATTCGTCGAACGTAAACATCACCGTTTTCGTGTCCCAACCCCCAAGGATGACTAGTTTAAAATATCACCGCCAGCAGCACCTTCTCCAGGTTGAAGTCTTGACTGTGTGGAAGAAACTGATACTGAGCTGATGCGAGCAAATACAGCTGCCACCGGCAGTTTCGGAAACACAGATCCAAACAGTAAAATCATCTTTTAAACCCACCACTGCAAAGTTAAGGGCTCAACACGCTCCACTTGTGCCTCTCCATTGTCTTAGAAAGATGCACCGGAAATCGCTATGATAGGATAAACGGGGAAAACCGTTCCTTTGAGCAGGAGCACACTCAACCGAGGAATTTCTTGCGCCTCTATACCATCAAAGAAGGACTCACCTTGCATCACTGGAGCCAGAGAGTAACTCCGCGCACACATTCCCATCCCCATTTCCGGTTGGATCTGGGTGGCTGTTCCGGTGTTAAGCTAAAATGCTATTGAAGTATACATTTCAACAATATCCTGTACTGTCCCCCGAGTCTTCGATGTTTTGTCGAAATCGATCAATCTCATCTTTGAACTTTCTCATTCAAGGGATCTCCACAGCCTCCGAGGACATCGATCTGAAAGATTCAGCTCATTCTCAGTTCCCGCATATGTGTCACTGTTCGCTGAGTACTGATGTTGTACATTTGCTGTTCTTCCGAACATTTCCTCTGCTAGTATACTTATTGCTGCTTGCAAGCATCCTGATCTGTGGTTACTGTTATCGTGGTTGTTGGTATTTTGCATTGTGACCACAGCAACCTCACGGCACGAAGTGTTCTCTCCGTTGTCCATTTTGTGACACATGTTAAGAAATTAATTGCTTTATCTTCAAATTCCGCTCTCTTCCATCTCTGCGTTTCATATATCAGGATTCAAACACACCCGTTGTCGGAGAATTCCCTGCATCCCACGATCATTAAACCTCCTTTCCGTCCCTCCCCCATTTCTCTGAGGCAATGCACAATCTATCACTCTCTTTCACATTCATACTGTTCTGTCTGTGCTGCTGCTGCGGTTACTGTTGTTGGGTGAACGTGCCCCAATCCCACCATCGGGACCTTCAAACAAGTCGATCCATTTAGATACCGCGGTTGTGAAATCAATCCCCAAATAGCAGCTTTTACTGACATAGGCCAGAGATAATTGGAGCGTCAGGCTCATGGAAATTACCCAGGGCAGTTCTGGTGAAAAGACATTTTATTGGAAAAGATCAGCTTTTGTGGCTTTCTGTGTTGGTCTTGTGGTAATTTCGTAGGACTGATAATCTAGAGACCGAGGTAATAGTCTGGGTACTCGGGCTTGAATCCCACCATGCCATGATTGTCAAATTTGGATTCGAAAAATATCTGCAAGGAAGAATCTAATGACTATTATATATCAATTGACAATTGTTGAAAAAAAATCTGTTCCATTGATGTCATTTCGGATGGAATTTGCTATCCTTTCTTGGTCTGGGCTGCATGTGAATTCAGACTCATTGCAATATGGTTGAGTCTCAACTGCCCTGTGGGCAATTCGGAATTCTGCTTCGCTAGAAGCGCCCTCATACTAATCCAGATATTTTAAAACAAATGCTCATTAGTCTCAAGCAAGAGTGTTGTGTGCAGTTTTGCAAGTCACATAATATCAGGGATGTGATCACACTGAGAAAATTGCAGGAGATATTTACTGGGATACTGTTTGGGCTGAAGCATTGCAGTTGTGAAGAAATACAGGACAGAGTGGAGTGTTTGTCGCATTGTGAAGGAGATGTAGACAAGACATGATTGATTTAGGGCATGGATAGTGTTGACTGAACGAGTTTCCCATTGATGGAGGGTTCGATCAGCAGGGGCCAGAGACTTAAGGAGAAAAACAGAAAGGTTTGAGAAGATGTGCGAAAAAGCTTTATCAGCCAGTGGTTGGTTGGAATTTGGAATACACTGTCTGCCTTTTTTAGAGCGGCAGAAACACTTATAACTGAATAAATATTCAGATGTGAATTTTTGATGCCAAGACATATAAGGCTGTTGGGTCAGCATTCTGAAATGGGATTCAGTTCATGAGGCAGTTGTTTTTGACAAGTGTGGCCACAATTGGTTGAAGGGCCTCCTTTGACACTCTTGTCCTCGGTCGTATAATGGTTAGTGTCCCCGCCTATCACAGGGCTCAATTTTACGCTGGGAACAGAGTAAACGTTTTAAAATTGTCGTTCCGTTCCCATGTGCGGGTATTGATACCTGTCCTTCCATTCTCGATGGGGCATATCACACGAAGGAAGTGCTGCCTGAATCAGTGTGGGAAAGGGCTGCAACTCTCAGGGAGGCAGAGTGTCAGTTAACGGCCAAACACGTGACTTCTGCAAACTTCACCTTGTGACTGTGTTGGAATGAAAAGCATTTGACAGACTTGTTCCGGATTGAAGTATTTACTAGAAGCAGGAAGCTTAGGAAGAAACAACATAAACACATTCAAATATGAGTGCAGATACATTTCCCGCAGCACGAATGAAATTGTAAAAGACAGAGTAGTGTTTTGATACATTAAATTTAGGTTCATTTGTTTTGATCAGTTTTACCTGGGTATAAAACCATTAAAAAACATTACAGCATTTGCTCAGTATGATGGAATATTGTCTCAGTAATTCGCACTGCTGTTCAGAGGGAGGGTTAGGTTGATTGGCAAAGTTAAATTGCCCGCTCATGTCCAGGGAGTGAATTAAGTAAGTTAGGTAATTAGCCATGGGTAACGTGCGGATAAGGTCAGAAGTCACAGGACGTCAGGTTATACTCCAACAGGTTTATTTGAAATCATAAGGGGGAGGAATTCCCTTTCTTCAGGTGAAATATAAGGAAATAGGGAGGGGCGCTAGGTCTGGGTGAGATGCGCTTCAGAGAGTCAACACCGGCTCGATTGACTGAAATGCTCTTTCTGCACTGTAGGATTCTGTGATTCGATGAATTGATAATGACGGTGTTTACTGGGGTGGAAAGCCATTAGAGAAGATGCTGATGGAGCTGTACTGAGGAAGAGATTTTATTCAATTGTCTTCTGGCAAAATTGAGAAGTTATCCCTGAACCAAGGATGTCTTAATGGGTTTTTTTTCAGGTTATGAAATGTTTGGACAGAGTAAATAGGTGAAAATTCCCACTTTTAAGTAAACATCTAGATGTCAGGCATTCAATACCTTTGATAAAACCTTTGAAGGACAAAAAATGATGAGAACAGAATCGCTGTCACTCCGAGAATCTGTTTTTGAAAATATTTGGAAAGGCACATTTGGTGACATACAAGGAATATATTTCACAAGGGGAGAGACAGCGTGTAGCTAGGTAAAGATGCAGAGGTGGGGTGTAGTAGGTCGGAAGTTGCCGGGAAACAATGTCTAAGTGGGTTGACTTTAAATGTAAAGAAATTACTTTAATGTGTGCAGCTGAATATGATTCGGTTCCAAAACTCTGCATTTTGAAGATTTGGCATAATGTTCCACCTAAAGCATTGTAAATGGAACTGAATGGATTTTTATTTATTGTGAAGGGAAGATATTACATAATGAATAGGAAGTGACCAGTTGTTTGGAGATCGACTTCCTGGTTTCATCACATGCTTTAAGGATGTGAGAACAAACACCATGATTTTTGGTTCATTTAATACTCAGTGAAATCTGCCAAAGCAACGAGCAAAAAAACTGGTGGGTTTTCATTTGCATTTTAACCCTCTTTTTTCTAAGCAGTATTTTCCTTAAGCTGAAATAAATTTGCTGAGCAAATTTGAATACAACATTAATCGTGCCAATGAGATATATCTAATTCACTTCTGATTATTACAATGAACATTGTGAGGTTTCAGCAAAATTAAAATGAAACGAACAAATGAGATTTCTTACGATTTAATCCAATTCAGGTTCAGCCATACGAGAAAGGCCATTGAGCGTGAACATTGCCTTTATTTCCCTCTCCATGGCTGCTTCTTCATGTGAGAGACAAAGTGACTGAATAAATTATGAGTCAAATGTAGGTGTAAATATGACGGAAAATTCTTGTCCTGTTTCGTTCTGTCTCAGTTCTGACTCAGAATGTATTAATGACAGCTATTCATTCTGACCAGGATGGCTATTTATTGGAATTTGCTGTTATTATAATTCTATTGAAAGCAGAAACACAATGGTGTGGATTCGATTCCGCTCTGGAACTTTCTCATCCAAGACTTTCACCACATGTAACCTGATGAGGTCAAATGTCACCCCACTACAAAATGTGCAGAGGAGACCGAGAGATTATGGTGATGGGTTATTATACCAATGTGCTCCACATTCACGGGTTCGAGTCACACTCTGGTTGCTAACTTTACACACCGCTCTAGCAGTTTTTCTTTGCACCTCACACCTCTGGTATACACTGGATCGAGAAACTTGTTCTTGCCCTTCACTGCACGGGAGATTTAGCAATAATCGACACCACATTAAAGTCGAAATGAAGAGTGAGAGCAGTCATTCTATTCAATTGTAGATGAAATTGGTGTAATGAGAAGGAACGCATTTTTCTTTCCGCCCTACATTCCATCTTGTCTTTCTATAAATCTACATCGAAACAAAGAGAAAAAAATAACAAGAGATCGGGAGCACAGGTTTATCCAGTGGGGTTGTTCATGAGCATTTTAATCTAACACTTCACCCAAAGATCTGATCAGTATTTCAAACAGTCACTCGGAATTAGAACCGCAGAAAATTTCTCCAATGAAACGAACCTTTCATTCTTTCACCAATTTCTGCTGTGTGTGAATCATGCAACGATCCATCATCCAACGTGATTACTGACTGAAAGCGTGCCAACTGTATAAGATTAAGCAACTTCCTTCAGTAATCACAGCTTCTGTACACAGTCACCTGTGCTGGGCCCAGTATCATATGTTGCCCCCAGGTCGCAGCACATTTTTTATTCCTGAGTTTATGAGCTTTGTTCCTGATCTGTCTGATCTCTTTAATAAACCTTTTCTGTCACTTCATCCCATCCCCTCACAATTCTGAACTTATGAACAAAATGAGGCGTTAGATGAAATGTTAAACCATGTGTAAGTATGCTATTCAGCCCAAGGATTCTGCTCAACCATTCAACGAAATCATGGTTGATCTGATTTGGAGATGCCGCTGTTGAACTAAGTAAAAAATCACACAACACCAGGTTAGAGTCCAGCAGGCTTACTTGGAAGCACTAGCTTTCTGAGCGATGCGCCTTCATCAGGTGATAGTCACCTGACTATCACCTGATGAAGGAGCGTCGCTCCGAAAGCTAATATGCTTCCAATTAAACCTGTTGGGCTATAACCTGGTGTTGTGTGATTTTTAACATAGTTGATCTGATAATCTTGAATTCCTTTCTGCTCACTTAGCTTGACAAAATTTCATCATCTTTCTGATTAACTATCTGGCACAGTTTGAAAATAACCAACCACACATCCTCAACAGCGGTTACTGGAAAATGCCACAGTGTCTTAGATCCCTGAGCAAAGAACTTAATCCTCATTTCTGAATTAAATTGGCAATATCTAATTCTGAGATTATGTCCTCTGGTGCTCTCCTCAGATCATAGGGCTAGCCAACTGGTCGTATCTACCCTGTCAAGATCCCACGAATATTGAACATTTATAATTGTTATTATGTGATTATAAAGTTCCCCTCCTCCTCCTTTGTTTGAAGGAGAATAATCCCAGACTAACCAGTCATACCACGAAGTTCTACTGAATTCAGAGTTAGCAACATACTAGTAAGTCTGCGCTGTCCCTTACATATTATTAAGACAAGTGGAGAAATTTCGGCGAGGAAACGGGTTGAAATTTCTTTCGCAGACGGGAATTGAAACTTGAAATCAGAAAGCGATTAGAACCGAATTAACCCACAGAAGGACCAAATACAGCAAAGATATCTCTGACAAATGATAATCTAATCATATTCGATTGACATTTAATGGCTTCAATGCAACTGAATTTCTCCGTGTAATTGTCCTGGGAGCTAGTATCTAGGAAAAATGGAACCTGACCGTCCATATAAAGAAGTTGATAACAAAAACCTGTCCGTGGGTCGACTTTGTTTGATTATTAACTCAACTCTTGTCTTCGTGAAACCTACATCGTCCGCAACGCACAAATTAGATGTTGAACAGAACTCTCTCCATTTGCCGAGGTGCGTGTAGCTTCAATACCACTGAAGGAACTGGGCACCCTCCACGAGAACACAGTCACTTAACTGTGTATTGTTCAACACCTGAATATTTATTCCCTTAACTGTAAAGGCACAATTTCAGCAGAGTGCACCACATAGAAGATTCACTGGAGTAAGTCTGCCAAGCTTTGTTGACAGAACCTTCAAAGCTCAAAAACTGTACTGACCATAAGGACAAGGTTGAAGATGCACTGAACCTTCACCATTTGCAAATTAGCGTCCAAGGCTCATACCAGCATGACTTGGAGAGGAATCAGTGGTAAATTCATTGAGTGGTGAAGTAGTTTGATGGGCAAAGATTGATACTTCAGCCCTCTATCTTTCATCTTTCAATGTTTAAAAATGTAGATGATTGCATTGACCAGACTTGTGCTCGTTCCTTTAGTTGTTTCCTAAACTGGCGGTTTACAACTCCCCAAATTCACTACCACTCTTTGTTCTGGATTCAATTCCATTCACCATTTTGCCTTTCCACCTGATGGATCCATCCCTGCGGTCCCTGACATTATTCATCAGAGTCAACTGCACGACTATGTATCATCAGTAAACTTCTAAATCATGACTCCTAATAAAAAAAAGTTTGAATTATTTATCTACATCAGGAAACAGTGGTACTTCACTGGGAAAAAGCATCCAAACATGGTTCCTTGCTGCATGGGATGAACAACTGCCATGTTCCAATCTCCAAGGGTTGCTAGCCCAGTATCTCGCCACTACATTTGCAGATGACACAAAGATTGGTGGAGGAGCCAGAAAACATAGAGGACTGTCAAAGAATGAAGGGGAAAATAGATAGACAGAAGAGTTGAGCAGAGAAGTGGCAAATGGTGTTCTATCCAAGCAATTGTGAAGTGATGATTTGGGTAAGTCTAATTCCAGAGCCAAGTATACATTAAACGGAAGAGCCTCAGGTAAACTAGATAAGAAGAGAGATCTGGGAATTCAGGTCCTTTGTACCCTGAAGGTGACTGCACAGGTAGATAGTGTGGTCAAGAAGGCATATGGCATGCTTGCCTTCACCGGATAGGGCATTGAGTATAAGAGCAGGCAAGCCCTGCTAAGATTGTACAAGAGTTTGTTTCGGCCGCGTTTAGAATACTCTGTACAGTTCTGGTCGCCAAATTACCAAAATTATGTGGACGTTTAGGAGAGAATGCGGAGACGGTTTCCGCAGAAGTTGCCTGGTATGGAAGATGCAAGCTCTGAAGAGAGGTTGAGTAGATTACTTCTGCTTTCATTAGAAAAAAAGGAGATTGAGGGGACCTGATTGAGGTCTACAATATCATGAAGGGTACAGACAGGGTGGATAGAGATAAGCTTTTTCCCAAGATGAGGGATTCAATAATGAGAGGTTACACGTTCAATGAGAGAGGTGAAACTTTTAAGGGAGATAGACATGGACAGTATTTTATACAGAGGGTCGTAGGTGCTGGAATGCGTTGCCAGCAGAGGTAGTAGAGGCAGACCTGGTAGATTCATTTCAGGTGCGCCTGGACAGATGTATGAGTAAGTGAGAAGCAGAGGGATACGAATGCTTAGAAATTGGGCAACATGTTTAGATCGTTGATTTGGACCGGCTCAGGCTCGGCAAGGAAGAATCTAATGACTATTATATATCCATTGACAATTGTTGAAAAAAAATATATGTTCCACTGATGTCATTTCGTGATGGAATTTGCTATCCTTACTTGGTCTGGACTGCATGTGGATGAGATTGATCGATTTCGATGAAACATCAATGACTCGGGAGACAGTTTAGGATAGTGTTGAAATGTATGCTTCAATAGCATTTTAGCTTAACATTGGCACAGCCGCCCATATCCAACCAGAAATGGGGATGGGAATGTGTGCGTGGAGTTCCTCTCTGGTTCCAGTGATGCAATAGGTGAGCGTCCTGTCCTTCTGTGATGGTATAGAGGCGCATGAAATTCATCGGTTGAGTGTGCTCTTGCTCAAGAGAATGGTTGTCCTCGTTTATACTATCATAGCGATTTCCAGCGCATGTTTTTAAGACAGTTGAGTGGCACAAGTGGAGCGTGTTGAGCCCTTACCTTTGCAGTGATGGCTTTAAAAATGATTTTTCTATTTGGCTCTGTGTTTCCGACACTGGCGGTGGCAGCTGTATTTGCTCGCATCAGCTCAGTATCAGTTTCTTCCACACAGTCAAGACTTCAACCAGGAGAAGGTGGTGTTGGGGTGATATTTTAAACTAGTCATCCTTGGGGTTGGGACACGGAAACGATGATGTTCACGTTCGATGAATAAAACATGAAATACAAGCCTGACCTCAGGAACAGAGATCATGACTTTAATTTCCTGCAATCCCATTCATTCACGTCCCTTATGCAGGTCATTCTACCATCTTCACCCAGTCCTGCCTACGAGAGACTCCAGGACCAGAAAAGCATGAGTTGACCCTTAATTCAAGAATCTCCACCGCGTGGGGAAGCAGTCTAATCGGCCCTTGCAGAACACACGGTCCATCCGAAGTTCATCCCACCAGACCCCATGGTATTCCCTGTCCCATAAGCCTGCATTTCCCATTGTTGATTCCTGTAACTGGCACATCTTTGGTCAGAGGGAGAAATAAAATCGCAAACACACAGAGAATGTGCAGACTGCCCACAGACAGACACCCGAGGCTGGGATCACACCCAGGTTTGTGGTGTAGCCAGACAGCAACGAACGAGGGGCAAAGAATAAATGTTGTCCTCACCAGTGAAAACCCACACCCTGTGGGTGAATGAGGAAGAATGAAGACACATTCAAAACATGGAAAACGGAATTTTTATCTGTATGGACAGAATTTGAAGGATCGTTCACTCTGTGTAGAAAAAGGGACACTGATTCCACAGAGAAAGCAGGGCAATGTGGGAACTGCTGGAAGGGATTCAATTAATCACAGAAATTGAATCTCAATTAATCAGTAACACTGGGGAAAGACCGTTCACCAGTCCCGTGTGTGGGAAGGGATGACTGAGCAAAACAACCTCCGGAGACTCCAGCAGGAAGACATATCCCATCAGGTGTTTGGTTATGATGTCAATGCGGCTGTTAATCCCAACCAGCTGCCTGCTCCATAGCGTCAGTCAGAGTCATACAGCATGAAAAAAGGCCCGTCAGTCCAACCGATCCATGCTGAACATACTGCCAAACTAATCTAGTCCCATCTGCCTCCTCATATACCCGCTGAGTGGTGATAATGCCCTTGTTGTTTTATTACTGTGTTGTTAATCCAAAACCGAGGTAGTATTTTGGGGACAAAGGGTTCAGGTCATGGCATGATAGATATTGGAGTTGAATTCAATAAGCACCTGGAATTGAAGAGTCTCGTGATGACCTGAAATAGTTGTATGAAAAATCCCATTTGATTCACTCATGCCAGTTCGGGAAGCAAACTGTCATATTCATCTGCTCTGTCCCACATGAGACTCCAGACGGATAATATCATGGTTGACTCTTAAATGCTATCTGGGAAATAACTGACGTAATTAGCAAAAATAAATTTATTTTGAAAATACCACTTTCCCATTCATGTTTGTAATCAATTGTCCATTAAATGTTGCAAACGTACCCTCATCCATCATTTCCTCAGCAAGTTAGTTACACACGTAAAACACCGTCCCTAAAAAAATGCCGCACATGTCTTCTTTTTTTAAAAAAAATCTCTCTCTTTTCATCTTAAACATATGCCCTCTCGTCTTCAAATTCCCCTCCTGGGAAAAGGCCGCTATCGTTAACTCTAAACTTGTCTCTCAATAATTTATAAACTTCTGTCAGGTCACCGTTCAAACCCCTAACGTAGTGTGAAAACAGTCTCAACTAGGAAAAAGTGAGAACTGCAGATGAGAGATCAGAGTCGAGAGTGTTGTGCTGGGAAAGCACAGCAGATCAGGCAGCATTTGAGGAGCAGGAGAATCGACGTTTCGGGGAAGAGCCTGGTGAAGGACACTTGCGCAAAAAACAAATATTCTCCTAATCCTCGGATGCTGCCTTACCTGATGTGGTTTTCCAGCACCCCAATGTCGAATCTGAAAATAGTCTCAGCCTATCCAGCCTTTCATTATAACTCAAAACTTCCACTGGCAACAAGCTTGCATACCTTTTGTGAACCTATTTCAGCTGAATAATATCATTCCCACAACTGGGCGACCAGAACTGGACATAATATTCCAGAAGAGGCCTCATCAATGTCCTGCAAAACTTCAGCATAACATCCCAACTGCTATATACAAAGGACTGAGCAATGAAGTGAAGTAGGTTAAATGCCTTTGAACCATCTTGTCTGTTGGTGATGCAAACTACAAGGAATTTTGCACCTGCACCCGTAGCTTCAGTGTTCTCCAACATACGCAAAGCCCTACTCTTGTTGTTGTACCAAATTGCAATACCTTCAATTTATCCAGATTGAACTCCATGTTACATTTTTCAGTCCAACGACACATTGGAGTAAGATCCTTTTGAGACTTCGATAATCTTCCTCACTCTGTCTACAATTCTGGTGTCGCCTGCAAACCTACAAAGCATGCCTGCAGTGAGTTCCACTGTTTTCTCATATAGACCAATGATTCATATTTACCTGTCGTGGTCGTGATTTAGCAGTGTGCAGATCATACAACAGTTAGTTATGCAATTAACCATGAGGCAGAAAGCCGCAGACTGCAGGGAGATATCAAACAATTGGAAATTAAAATGGTGAAAGCAATTCATTTCCGGCAAGTTGGTGATAGTAAAGCAAGTTCAAACTTCAAACCAGCAGCCCACGCTCCAGTTGTGGCACTCAGCTTCTCAGCAAGATGCACTTAGATTGCTATAAACGGGAAAAAATTTCCATTCTGCCCCGCCTTTGACCAGGAGCACTCCCAACCTCGGAATTGCTTGCGCCTCTAAACCATCAAAGAAATACCGTGCATTCACCAGTTGTGTCACTGGAGCTCTCGAGTATCTGTGCGACCTCCTTCCCATCCCAACTTCCTAGTTGGATCTTCGCGACTGCGCCACTCAATTCCTCTGATTCTGGGGCTGGGAATTGGGACTATGTGGCAGCAGTGGTTACTGCCTTGTGTGGGGAAACTCGTGAAGTAACCGATGTTAAACTGCATTGCTATTGAAGTTTACATTTCAACAAAAACTGCACTGTCTTCGGAGTTTTTGATATTTTGGAGAAATCTATTTATCTCAGCCTTCAGCATATTAATGATGGAATCACCACAGCCACTGGGGGAACTGATATTAAATGGTCTGCCCATTCTGACCTCCCACATATCTGCTACTGTTCGCTTAGCATTGATATTGTGCATTTGGTGCGCTGCCTATCATTTCCTATGATACTGTACTTATTATGCACTGTCAGTTTGCTCGTTTGTGGAATGCTGTGATCGTACAGTGGATGTAATTCTGCGTTGTGGCCGCAGCAATCTCGGTTCGAATCCGAGTCACAGCAGTAATTGCTCTCTCTGCCCCAGTTTTTGTGAAACACAAAGGAATCAGTTGTTTTAACATGGTAATTTTCTCCAAGGTGATGTCTTTTCCCTTCAAATTCTGCTCGCTCACATCTCTGTGTTTCATATGTCAGAATTCAAATCCACCCGTTATCAGAGATTTCTCTGCCACCTTTGATCACTAACTAAACTTTCCGTCCCACACTCCCATTTAGAGATGCCGGTGTTGGACTATCGTGTACAAAGTAAAAAATCACACAACACCAGGTTAGAGTCTAAGAGGATTACCTGAGCACTAGTTTTCGGAGCACTGCTCTTTCATTTCCTATTTCATTAAGGCACTGCAGAATCAAACACTGACTCTCACATTGATACCGTTCAGTCTGTGCTGCTGCGGTCACTGTTGCTGGGTGAAAGTGCCCCAACCCCACGATCGGGACCAGCAGACCAGTTGATCTATTTGCTTACCGTTGTTGTGAGGCCAATCCTCAGGTAGCAGCTTTTACTGATATGGACTTGCGATTATTGGGGGTCAAGCTCAGAAAAATGACGCAGGACAATATTGAGGAGAAGCGAAATCATTTGGAAAGATTAGTTTCACGGTTTGTCTGCAATGGCCGAGTGCTATTACCATTGGACTGTTAATTGAGACACCAAGCAAATGAACCAGGGACCTGAGTTTGACCCAACCATGCCAGGTGTTAGAATTGAGATTCGATAAATATCTGGAATTACGAATCTAATAACACTTATAAATCCATGGTCAATTGTTGAAAAAAACAAAACCATCGGGTTCACTGATGTCCTTTGAGGAAGGAACCTGCCATTCTTACCTGGTCGGGCCTCCATGAGACTCCAGACTCACTGCAATATGGTTGAGTGTCAACTGCCCGCTGTGCAATTAGGGATCGCAATCAATACTGCCGAGCCAGCGACGCCCTCATACTGTAACAGAATAGAAAAAGAAATTCATTCGGCTCTAGCTAGAGTACTGTGTGCAGTTCTGCAATTCACCGTATAGCAATGATGTGTTCGCACTGGGAACGTTGCAGGACAGATTCACGGGGATATTGTCTGGGCTGAAGAGTTTCAGATATGAGGAGAGATTGGACAGTCTGGGGTTGTTTGTCGCCGAGCAGAGGAGTTTGGAGAAGACATGAATGAGATGTACAAAATAATGAGGGATATGGATAGGATAGACTGAAAGAAGCGTTTGTTATAGATGGAAGGATCGAACACTGGGGCCAAGAGATTTCGGGAAAAGGCAGTAAGCTTTGAGTAGATTTGTGCAAACCTTCAAAGCTCAACAGCTGTACTGACTCTAAGGACAAGGTGGGAAAATGCAATGATACGCCACCATTTGCTCGTTCCCCTCCAAGTCCCATAGCACTCTGACTTGGAAAGGTATCAGTGATAAACTCATTGGTGAAACGGTCTTGATGGGCAAAGTTGCATACTTCAGCCTTCCATGTTTTATCTTACAATTTAAAAAATATTGTTTATGCGGAAATCAGACATGTGCTCAGTCCTTTAGCTGATCCCTATACTGATAATAGCTAAAGTTCTACTATCATCCACAGACTGTGGTCAACAATAGAAAATATCCGAAAACTCTCTCAGTCAAATGATACCCCCCAAGATTAGAATGGCGCTGGACAAGCACAGCAGGTCCGGCAGCATCTGAGGAGCACAGAAAATGAACGTTCCAGGCAAAAGCCCTTCATCAGGAAGGAGATTGGGAGCATATTGCATGAAAAGATAAATGGGAGTGGGTCGGGGCTGGGGAGAAGGTAGCTGAGAGTGCTGTAAGTGGAGGGAGGTGGGGGGGTGAACATGAGAAGAAGGTGGAGTGGATAGGTGAGACTGAATATACACAGGTGAAATCGGTCAGGCGGACGGTGATGAGATGGAAGGTGGGAACTGGGGTAAGGTAGGGGGAGGGGAAATGAGGAATCTGGTGAAGTCCCAATTCATGCCATGGGGTTGAAGGGTCCAGAGGCGGAAGATGAGGCTTTCTTCCTCCTAGCAACGGGTGGTAAGGACTAATATTCCTGTTGTGCATCTGCTACTCTACCTAACATCTCCTCTGTCACTGCAATTATTGCTGTTTTTAAACGTGTGTCTCTGCATGACTCAGTGATGGTTTGAATGTTAAAATAATCTGTATTGTAGCCGCAATAAACTCGTTCGAATCCGAGTAACTGCATTTTACTCCTTGTGACTCATGCTGAAGAAACACAGAAATGAATTAGTTGATTTTATATGAAAGCATTCTCAGAGATTATGATTTTTTTCCATCAAACCCCCCTCTCTCACACATCTCTGCGAGTCATATGTCAGGATTGAGACTCACCCATTTTTGGAGAATTACTTCCCTCCCGCAATCACTTACCAACTTTAAGGTCCCCCTCCCATTTCCTTTACAATCACTTTCACATTCATCGCGTTCAGCCTGTGCTGCTGTGCTCACTGTTGCTGGGTGACCATGCCCATCGTTACCTTTAAACCAGTTGATCCATTTGGATCCCGCGGTTGTGAGATCAATCCTCATTCACAGCTTTTACTGACATGGACCAGCGATTATTGAAAAAATAAGGCTCAGGAAAAGTGCACTGGGCAGCATTGAGAAAAATAAACTTTATTCAAAAAACACGAGTTTCTGTGGAGTTTCGCATCATTTATTTCACTTGTTCATCCAGCTCTAGAGACACTATTGTGTGTAGTTATGCAAGTCACATTATAGCAGGGATGTGACAGCACTGGAAACGATGCACGGGAGATTTGCCAGGACATTGTCTGGGCTGAAGAAGAGAGATTGGACAAACTGGAGTTGTTTTTCATAGAGCAGAGGAGATTGGGCGGGGGTGGGTATGATTACGATGTACAAAATGCTGAGGGACATGGATAGAGAGATTGAAATACATTTTTCACTTTGACAGAGATTTCGATCACGGGGGGCTTTCGATTTAAAGTCAGAGGCGGAAACATTAGAGTGAATGTGTGGAAAACCGTTTTCAATCAGTGGGTGGTTGAAATCTGGAACACAGTGTATGCAAGACTCGGAGAGGTAGAAATCCACATAATTTTCCGAAGTATTCAGATGTGAATTTGTGTTGCCAAGACATACAAGGCTATGTGTCAAGTGATTTTAAAAAAAAGTCAGGATAGTTACGCGATTGTTATTGAGCAATACAGATACTCCGTTCTCAGTACGGATTATAAATAACTGTCCTTCCATTCTCGAAGGGACATGTCACAGGAAGAGCTGTGCTGTCTGAATCAGTGTGGGGGAGTACTACTGCTCCCGGGGAGATGGACTGACAGTGATAATGTAAACATGTGAGATCTGTAAGCTGTACCTTGCATCAGTTTTCGAATGAAAATCATTTGGTAGTTTTGCTCTGAAGTGAGGTGTTTACATAGAGCAGGAAGCTCAGGAAGATATACATTTTACTGCCCTTTCCCCACTGGCCCATACCACTGAATACCGGCACTATGCAGAACAATTTCTCGCAGTACACCCTCATCCAATCCTGCTTGAACCCCAGCACTTCCTCATTATGGCACCATTCCACGAAATCCCAGAAGGGGTAATGCTGCTCGTTTGCGATGTCTCTCCTCACTGTGTAAAGTTTCAGTGATTTATCTGCCCAACACACAATTTAGCAAACTGTATTTCCTGCTCACAATGTGATCTCGGCTAGGCTGGGGAGAGAAAAACAGAGCGGGTGACAAACGCTTGTAAACCTACGTTCTGTCTGTAGGCTCAAAAAAGACCATGAACTTCCAGTTTCCTGTCACTGCAACATCCCACTGTGTTCCCATGCCTCCACTTCAGTTTGTTCTGCTGCAGAGCTCTCGCATAGCACAGCATGAGCTGGAAGAGCGGCAACGTATTTCCTAATGAGAGACCGTGCAATCTTCAGTACCCAACATCGAGTTCAATCATTTTATACCCAAGCTTATACACATCAGGTGCAGTGTGCCTGAGCGACAGGACTCGTTGCAGTAACATCCCATGCTGATTCAGACAGCACAGTCCTCGCTGTGACTTCGAGAAGGAAACAGATACTGATCCCCTTGACTGGGAGAGATTGTCTCTTTCCCAGCAGTTCTAAACTTGTCTATCTGTCTCAGATGGCATTATTTGCAGCAGGTTCGCAAAAATAGATGAGCTCTTGTGCATGCCCGATCTCCATTTTCCACACCTTTTCAGAATTCCCATACATCGCACTCCTTCTAACCCCTCACGTGCAGCAGAAGCACGTGGTTGATAGGGAACTGGAGAGCGCGTTCACGTTTCTCTCCCACGACACTGATTGCCAATAGAAGATGGGTTCGTCCAGCTGCCAAACATGGGAGACCGCTCGCGGGGGAAGTGGCTAGCACAGCCTCCGGGAACTGGGAGTCAGAATGGCAAGGAGCTGTTGTTAAAATTCAATGCTGCCTTCACTGCGAAACAACAGAAAAAGCCTTTTTTTCAAACAAAGACACTCACCTGACTTATGGATCATGCTTCTGCTGCGGTTCTGGCTTGTTGGTCTTGTGTGTGATATCGCATCGGATGGGTGATGTAAGTGCGAGAAGTCACACTTGAGCCCTGGAGTTTTGCATCCATTTGTGACTCAGAAAGTATAGTTTTGATGATATCGAGGTCATACCAAGGTACCGAAGCTTAAAGACACACAACATCAGCTTCTTGTAGGCCGTACTAGACGGAGAAATGGATTCTCTAACTTCAAAGGATGCTGATCCTGTTCATGTAGATTTTGCCGAGGGCACGTCCTGTGCGGAGGAACCTGAAGCCTTGATCTTTCCAAAATGTTGTTTTTCTCATGCTGTGATCTGCATGCCCTTGGTTGCTATGATCTGCCTTTACCAATCGCAAACAAAGGTTTTCGCTGCACTCAGATTCATGTAACAATCAATCAATCAAATAAACTCAGTCGATCGAACAACACAGACATTTCCGTATTATTTGGTGCCAACACAGCGAAGGTGGGCTGCATCGCCTCACTTTGCACTGGGACATATTTTGTGATTCTGAGTGAGATCACAACAGAATGCGAGAAGTTACTCACTGGTTATATTGACACAGCCAAAATACATCTGCGCCACAGATTATCACACAATAATAGTGAAGACCTTTTGAAATCATCCTCTGAGGTACATGCCACACGCCAGATGAAAAGCTGAAGACGGTGTGGCTCTGCTATGGTCAGAGTGTCCCAACGGGAGCATATTGGGCTCATAACCCTGAAATTATTGGATTGTAAACATCCTCTGCTCTTTGAAAATTCCACGTTTCAGTGTGTGTAATGCCCCCGCCATTGTTTCGCTATAACAGAGGTCCATTCTACGTAATGCATGTTGTTTTACTTTCCACTTCCTTTCACTAAATGTATCTGAAATGAATATCACTACTGGTACACCCGCGAAATATACACAGGTGAGGAAACACACTTGTGAATATCTGGAAGCTCTTTTCCTGTTCTCTGTCGTTCTGCTCTGATCTGATTCGCAAAATCATTTGGCAGAGCTGGGAATAAACTGGTGATGGTGAGATATATCAGTTGTAGAGTGCTCTCTGAGCATGACGCCCTGCACGTTTTCCCCACGCTGTTTCACACAGCAGTGTCTTCCCGTGAAATGATAAGCCGTGAGTGACAATTAGATTAATGTGTTGGAGACAGCATTACAATATAGACACGGCTCCCCATTATTATGACATATATCACCAACTATGAATAACCACAGAGATATACAAGCGACAGAGAATCGCCATGGACTCGATGGGCTGAACAGCTTCTGTCGGCACGTGAGTGACGCCACACGTTGATGCTGCCAATCTTCCTGTCTCTGGGACAAAGTGGCTGATGATGAAACAAAGTCTCATTGTTAACCCTCCCTTCCACGTTAGACTGTCTGCAGCCCCGCAGCTCAGGGCCGTGGGGATGGCTCTCAGTGATTGAGGGTTTCACTCGGATTGTCTTCATCTGGGACAGGTGGGGCTGAGCTGCTAACAGCTGCGCGATTGCAACAAAGAAACCAATGTCACTGTTACAAAAGCATTTCTGCAGGATTGCTGTGTGAAGATGGATGCTGAACAGCAAACAGACTGCACAAAGATGACCTCACAAAAATTTACCTGAGGGTAGAGAATCCGCAGTACATTTCTGTCTTTCCCACCAGCTCAATATCTTCATTGCTGTCTCAGATAAATGATACTTGGCGGAAGTTCCCAATCAAACTTGCTGATTTCCAGCACTTGAAAGAACTGGCTGTGCCGATGAGAGTGATCTTTAGAGCATATCCGCGTTTGCCTCCCCTCACACTGCTTGCAGGTGGAGGGAAATAGCTGAATATTCTGCCGAGGGAGACATCTTTGTCCAAGTGGAAGAGATAAATAGCACCGTCCCGCGAACAAGGAGATGGAATGAGAAGGCGATATTCTCAAAACACTTTGGTGCTGAGAAATCCGAGAGCACAGTGGGATGTAATTGGACCTGAGCGACTCTCAGCTGCTTTGGTGTTGGAAACGTAAGAGTGTCTAGGGCATGATCTTAGCTTAGCAGCTTGTGTTAATACTGGCATGGGAGAATGTCTGACTTCAATTGCCATCGAGCCTTGGTTGTTTGATTTCACTTTTGCCCGGTCGTCCGATCAATTATTTGATAAAATAATGAAAATCATTAAGTTGCACCCCTTTAAATACTGTTGAGGTTTGGGGTCAGAAGTGTCATTGTGGTGGGCATGGCACAGTACCACATGTGGTGAAAGTGAAACAAGTGTTAGGGGATGTTCACACACAGAATCACACTCTGAGTAAATCAACCATCTGGATATTAGCACAGTTCTGGGTATGAAAATTTAGGGAGTGTGGACGTGAAATGCTTGGAAACAGCGCTGAACAGGTTGATGGGAATGGTGTGGTATATGAGAAATGTCAACAATAAAGGTCATTTGGAAAGTTGGGACAGTTCTCCTTGGAGAGCAGGACGCCGAAAGCTGGCCTTGTTAAACCTTTCCAAGACATGAGTGGGTTAGGCAGAGGAAATAAGGAAGGGAGAATGCTCCTCACGCCTGCAAGGATTGAGAACGAGTCGGCAGAGTTTTAAAGTCATTAGTAAAAGAAGAATAATGAACATGAGGAGAAATGTTTTCACATAGGGAGTGGTAAGGGTCTGTAAACCACTGCCTGACATTGACATAGACGCAGTTTCAATCGAGTTATTTAAAAACTAATTCGATGTTTATGTTAAAAGTAAAAGTGTGCAGAGTTACAGGGAGAGGGCAAGAGAATGATACCAAAAGAACAACACATTTATCGCTGTGGAGAGCCAGCACAGCCAAGGTGACACATTTGTGATTCTGAGTGGAATCACAGTTCGACCAACAGAATGTAGGGAGTTAGACCACGGTATATTGGCAAAGCCGGGACACATCTACACAATTGAATCTTAGCGAGCACGTACATGTCACAGGGAGGATGACGCTGTCTGAAAATCCTGCAGGGTGTCCTGCGGTTCAGACACAACACACTTCACTATTGCAGGGTCGCCAAGCAGCCTAAACTGTTGGATTAAGTTCCGGTTAGGCAGGCGGTGTCGGTACGAATCCCAACATTGCAATTTCTGCATCAGCTGCAGTGTGTTAAAGTGACGTGGGCAAAGCCAAAAAAAAAAGCAGAACAGCAGGTTAGCATCTTTGAGAGTTGCCTGCAGCGTGGGAGAGTGCAGACTCTCTCAAAGGGGTCAATGTCCGTGCGGTCATGACGTGATCGCCTCCCACACTATAAATCATAGGCTCAAGCAGCACTACTGCTGCTTTAGGTTCCAGGCAAGTTGAGTTTTTACTGGAACCAAATGGAGACTGTGATTTCATTGCTGTTGTGGAACAAAGTCCTGCGGTGACTCTACTCGTCGTTATTTGATGTTCTGGCGCATGGGATAATAATTGTGATGTCATATGTTCTTAAATTTCTCTCATTTCCTTCATTTCCTTCCTGGAGACATCGGAAGGGAAAGGTAATCTAATCGAGACTGTGATTGGTGAAATTCACTTTTCAATGGTCCATTCTTATTATGTTCTTTCTTTCTCTCCATTCAGCACTTTCTGGGAAGTGGTGGTGCACTAAGATTCCAGTATGTTTGGAAGAGTAGTTTGGGATTGCCCTGTTTTTAGTTGTGAGATTATTTTATGGCTCATGCCCCCGGACTGTCTCACATTTACCATTCATGCTTCGCTGTGTCTGAAAATGCATTTGGTTTGCCAGTTTTGTTTGTGTTCCGTGTTCAATACTTTCTGGTTCGCGATTCGCTCAATATATTACGAGTTACTAGGGTTTCTGAAGTAACTTCCAACAGCAAAAATCCTCAACTGAGGATCTGGGAGTATTACACTGAGTATGGTCAGTCGAGGTAAAAGTAAGGAAGTCTTTCCGTTCTGCAGTGTTTTTCAATACTACCTTTCCCGTGAGCCTTCGAACAGACTAAACGATCGGGCCACAGCGAGCGATGACAAGCAAGGAAAATTGGGCATTGTTTGGGAACAAGAATTCTTTGGAGGGAATACAAAACAAGGGAGTGAGGATGAATAAGATTTCTGAGAGGGAACTTGAATTAGGAGCGGCCGAGAATGGATGTTCTGAGAGAAAATGGGAAACAGGAGGCGGAGTGAATGAGAAGCACTGTTGGCAGGATGGGAGATCTGAGGCTGAATGGAAAATATAGGTGAGTGGGAATAGGAATTCTGAATAGGAATGGGATACAGGGGAGTGGGATGAAATAGAAATTCTGAGAGGTAATTGGAAATGGCAGTGGCAGAGAATGTGAATTCTGAAGGAGAATTGGAAATAAAATGTGGGAAAGTACAGGAATTCTGTGAAGGCATGGGAAATATGTGTGGGCGCGGTGAATGAGCAATGGGAACAGGGTCTGGGTTGGCTGGTTTTCGGAGGGTTGATGTGGACACAAAAGGCTAAAAGGCCTGCTTCGATATTTTCCCGAATCTCTGATTATCGATGTCTGCTCCAGCTCCGATTTTCCAGTGCAGAAACCTCGTCAATGCCTTTCTTACTTCCAGATTTGACGACTGTAATTATTCGACGTGTTCTATTCCAGAAAGCCGGTTTGTGAAGGATAGAACGAATCATTGCACCACTTATGTTGATGTACATGATTATACATTGAAGGCAAGCGATTTGTATTCCTTTAATTACAGTTTTTGAGAATTTCAATTTTAATTGCTCCATTAATGGAAGAGCCTTCAGTTACTAGGAAAGTGACCTCTTTAATTCCCTCCCTGAACTTTGCTTCTGTCTATGTCGCTTTCCTCCTTCAATACACTCAAACTGTATGAAATATTTCACATCTGGCCTTGGATCTCTATGAGGCTCAGTAATATGTTTTATTCTACTTCCGTGGAGCTACTTGGTTTGTTTTATCACATGAAAAATTTGTTTTAAATGCAAAATTTAAAAATAGAACAGGAAGAAAAGAGGTGACTGCGAAAGAAACCGTTCACAGTAAATTTCAAAAGTGATGAGAATGCTTGAAAAATCGCAACTTTAAGATATGATAGATGTGTACAAGCACTTCTTTAAAAAGAAACACTATTTGATAGGTATCATCCATGAGATTAATTGGCACGGAATATAAGGCAGGGATGGCAACCTGGATTTAAACAGAAGGGTGGAAATTTGAAAAATGACTTGGGGAAGTTCCAGAGTGGTTCATGTAAGTAGTGGTTCTGGTAGGGGTTCCTTCTCAGGGCACTTTTCATTTCGGTGTTAATTTCATAATTTGATGATGTGCCAAGCATGTGGTGTTGAAAATCAGAAGATTGTAAAATAAGAAGCACGATTAGTGTTTTGGAAAAGTTAAGGAAGCTCTAATGACCTGTAAGAAGAAGCAGGAAATTTTTATAGATGACAGGGCGACTTGTGTTGGCGGGTGCGTGTGTGGCAGTGTTTTTCTTTTACATTTTAGATGAAAATTACCAGTAGCAATTGTAATTTGAGTGGGAGCAGGCTTGGGGCTTTGTAACAGCAGGTTCATAGGGCAATAAAATCTTTTACTCAAAAGCGGTGCTTTTTAATATGGAGCGAATAGAATTCAAGAACTTAGGAAGTGAGATTGTTCAAAACCCCACCCCACATAATTCTGGATGGCCTAGTAGTGGTGTCACTAATCCACCTAATCGCACATCTTTGGACTGTGGGAAGAAACTAGAGCACCCAAAGGAACAGGGGAAATGTGTCAACTCCACACACAATTGCTCAAGAGAGGAACTGAACCCTAATACATAGGGCTGTAAGGTAGCAGTGCTAACCACTGAGCCACCATGACACCCAGGGGTACGTTTAAAATCAATCTCCTTTCTTATCAGCCATTCTTCCTTTTTCATAAACTTGGAAAATAATGTGAGACGGGAATTAATGTTTGCTTTCTTCTCTGGTGTTTCAGTTTCCTTCCTCAAAAGTCCCTGAGAGTACATCAAAGCCAGATGGCCAGTTAATCAGCCCCAGAGTGTGTGCGCATGGCAGACCTATTCTTAAATCCCACCAAGCATTTGACAGTTGTTGTGATCAACCTGTTTCTGTGACACAGTCAGACAGGACATTTCAAACATGACCAAGATTCATAGACGTTTCCTCAAGTCATTTGGTGTGCTTCGAAATTCAAACACAATGTGCATTTATGTTTACAACGTAGCATGGCTGAGAATATAGCACAACACTGATGTATGGTGATCCTGGAGCCTTTTGTTTTGTGTGAAAGTGAGAATAGCACCTGATTTGGGCTTGCTGTAGGATTCAGGAAGGGAGTTTTGTTATAATTTACTTGTGGGTTGTGGGCATAACTAGGTGTCCAGTATTTATTTTCCATCCATAATTGTCCACAGAGCCGTTAGGTATGAGTCAACCACATTGCTGTTGGTCTGGAGTCGCATGGAGGGCACACCATGTCAGGATGGCAGTTTCCTTCTGTGAAGAACATTAGTGAATCAGATTTTTTTTATCTGACAATCGACAATGGATTCATGGTTTTCATTAGACTCTTAATTCCAGATTTTTTTTTATTTTATTGAATTCGAACTCGACCACCTTGCGTGGTGGGATGATGACATGAGTTCTGTCACTGAAGATTTTCCCTCTAGTCTTGCTTATTACAGTATTGTCAGCACCATTGAGGCCGACAGCTCAGAGTAAGTCAGCATAGGTGTGCTAGATTGTCTATTAACATCTAATTATGTCAATTTCCTTTGGAATCTCTTGAGTTAAAACAATAAGAGCTGAATACTGATACAAGACTGATTTCAATGGTCTGTAACATCGGTCATGTCGCATCTCTGTTAAAATTGGAGAAAGAATCGGACCAGCTTTTCAAAAAAAAAGCATACAACTGAAATATTCAACAAAGAAAAATCAGCTCAAAATATTTCTGACTCTCCAGCTGTATCCCTTTGCCACTCCAGCCTCCCATTTGCTATCCTCAGCTGGACCAAACCCTTTATATCTCAGCAGCGTATTCCAGCCTTGAGTGAACCCAGCATTTACTGACCACAAACCTGCCTCTGTAAAGTTACATGTATCCTGCCTCATCATCCATAACTCTCACCAACAGTCTTGATATTTCCATTCTCTGCTAGTCAGATGTTTCTTCTTCAACTCCATAAATGTGAGCACTTCCAAAAGTCTGCTGCCTGTATTCTGGAAAGAGCTCTTATAGTGAAAACTATCCGCCTGTCCTCATTGACTTTTGCCTCCTAATCTTCTACCTTCTCCAATCTAATTGTCACATTTTTGAAAGGTTCCATGATGAATCCCTGCCTTACTTTATAACTTTTAGTCTAACATTGTCCTCCAACCTCTTGTGGTATTAAGTTCTCTGATTGTTGTACCCCTTCCAGAGTTAACCTAAATTATGACCATATATAGTAGCCTGATTGCAGAATTCCTTTCCAAATCCCATTCCTCTCCTGTCCTACAAATGCACATCTATTGCAAGGTTTTAGTCTCTAGCTTCTCATTTTGGCTTTTTCCTCATTATGGTTCTAACCAGAATGGCACCATACTTACCGATGCTGACTGTCCAGATAGTTCTGCTGTGTGATCGGCCTGTGTGTACAGTGACACTGCAAGTCTGAGTCGTTGATGTGTCTGGCGACATCGTGGCCCCCAAGTGGTCAGCGTGTCCATTGCGCGAGGGTTTTGTCAGCGGCACCGCAGATTTGATTAAAGTTGTTGAACAGGTTGTGAGAAGTGTGCCCAAGTGTAATGCATGTTTGCATATATCTATTATCCGCTAATGTTAGTGTCCAAATTGAGTTTGTTTGTAATCAGATCTGTTAAAATCCATTGGGTGGATCTTCTACAGAAACTACATCGTGCCAAGAGTGATATTGAGATCAGTATCCGTGCACTGAGGGACGAACTTAAAAAGTACTAGACCATTGTGGACAAGCTGAAGAAAGAACAGAAGAAGCGTCAAAAGGAGCGATTAAAAGCACAGGAGGCCAGCCTCATCAAACTACTACAGGTGAAATTGAACCCACCACTACGCTGCAGATTTCAGCTGGGGATGTTTGGAACATGCAACCTTAAAGAGATAGCAGTTCCGAACATTTCACAGGTTTCCATAATGCGTTCCCAAAACCAAATCAACATCCAACTCCTTTAATTAAAAATTATTGACGGCTATGAATTTTTGTTCTTTACATCTTAAGGTAAAGTGATCAAGCAGGTTTCCTTTTTTGTTTGCATTTTTTCTCCTCCATGAATAAGAGATTGTATATTCTGCTTAACGTTCATTCAAGCCTTTTTCTTCAAATTTCTCTCTTCCTACTTTCAAGAGCTTCCTTTTTCCAATTTCGTCTTGTATATTCTAATCTTATACTTCCTTCTTCCTGACCAATGTCTCACTATTCTTTAATAAATCAGCTTTGGGGCCTCTTTTTTCTTAAATGCTGCATATAAGGATTGCTTTAATGTTGAATGGTGTGTGCAAGGGTTTGAGAGGAATATCCGGAATAAATAAACTTGTTTTTGATGACATTCAACCAACTCTGCTTTTTGTTATCCCTGTCAATCTTTCTTAATTTTGTGGTTAACAGATTTTACAGATCGCTAAATTTAGATTTGTTCATTCAGAAAATAATTTGTGATTTGTCTTGGGCAGTTAGCAAAGTTGTGTCATGCGTATTTCTTTACACCCCAAAGTTTAATTTCATTTTCTCACCATGTTGCTTTCAGTCCTATGATGGGTTTATTAAGAAGGTCCAAGCTGAAACCATTAAAGATCTTGATGTTGCCAGCTCAAGTTAAACCAAAACGCAGTATAAAACTCTGTACTCCACTGTTACTGAGAAAACAAAGATTAAACCACGCTCTCAGCAGAGATACCTTCAGTAATTGATGTTAATTGTATAACCTTATGAAGGGATGCCTCTTGTATTTCTCATTAAAACCCTAGTGGGACACCTTTTTTGCCAAATTAGTTTGTGACGAAATGGTTCTTTACTTAAGGAGATGAAGACATTTACAGAGACTTTACAACAGAGAAACGGGCCTTATAGCGCAACCGGTGAGTGCAGATATTTAGTCTCCATAGTAGTAAACTCTTACTTTGTCTCATCCTATCAGTGCATCTTTCTGTATGTTTCTCCATGAGCTATTTATCCAATTTCCCCTTAAACATATTCATGATATTCAACTTAAACATTCCTGATGCTAAATGTCACGTTGCTCCATGTTGTCACCTTTGTCAGGGAAGAATGTTTTGTTTTGAATTTCTAATTTGATTCATTATTTTTAACTTCCTGTTCAGGTCAGCCTCATAAGTGAAAAAAATCTCCCTCCATGCAGTTTCAGCACCTTCATTTTTAAAGTTCTCTATCAAATCTCGTTTTTAAAGTTTTCCATCCAGTCACTATGGGTGGCACGGTGGCAAAGTGGTACAGTGGTGAGCACTACTGCGTCACAGCGCAAGAGATCCGGGTTCAATTTCCGCCTTACGCAACTGTCTGTGTGGAGTTTGCACATTCTCCCTGTGTCTGCCTGGGTTTCCACCGGGTGCTCCGGTTTCCTCCCACGGTCCAAAAATGTGCAGGTAAGGTGAGTTGGCTATGCTAAATTGTCCATAGTGTTAGGTGAAGGGGTAAATGTAGGGGAATGTATCTGGGTGGGTTTGCTCTTTGGAAGGTTGGGGTGGACTTGGGCCATAAAGGCCTGTTTCCGCACTGTAAGTAATCTAACCTAGAACTATCTTAGGGCCCTGGTAGTGTTGATGATTTTAAAAAAGCAATCACGGGATGCAGGAATATAGTTCCTTGAAAGTGGAGTTGCAGGCAAAAAGTGTGATGAATGCGGCATTTGGCATGCTTGCCTTCATTGGTCAGAAAATTGACTGTAACGGTTGATGCAAGTAGAAAGTCCCCTGAGCTGGATGGGATTTATCTGAGGATTTTCTGGGAAGCTAGGGAGGAGATAGCAGAGCCTTTGGCTTTGATATTTGAATCGTCATTGTCTACAGGTTTGGTACCAGAGGACTGGAGGATTGCAAATGTTCTGCTCTTGATCAAGAAGGGCACGAGATATGACCCCAGGCAATTATAGCCTTCCTTCTATTGTAGGAAAGGTTTTGAAAGGATAATAAGAGATAAGATTTATAATCAAATCGCAAACACCAATTTGATTTCAGATAGTCAACATGGTTTCATCAAGGGCAGGTTGTGTCTCACAAACCTGATGGACCTTTTTTGAGAAGGTGACAAAGTATGTAGATGAGGGTAGGGCAGTTGACGTGGAATACATGGACTTCAGTAAAGCCTTTGATAAGGTTCCACATGGTGGGCTGTTTGGGAAAATACAGAGACATAGAATTGAGGGTGATTGAGCAGTTTGGTTTAGAAATTGGCTTCTGAAAGAAGGCAGGGAATGATGATTGATGGAAAATATTCAGGCTGGAGTCCAGTTACTCGTGGTGTGCCACATGGATCTGTTTTGGGACCACTGCTGTTTGTCTTTTTTTTATAAATGACTTAGCCGCAGGCACAGGTGGATGGATTAGTAAATTTGCAGATGACATTAAAGTCGGTGGAGTAGTGGACAGTGTGGAAGAATGTTACAGTTTGCAGAGGAACTTGGATAAACTGCAGAATTGGGCTGAGAGGTGGCAAATGGAGTTCAATGCAGCTAACAGTGAAATGCACTTTGGGAAGAATAACAGGAAGGCAGAGTACTGGGTCAATGAAAAGATTCTTGGTAGTGTGGGTGTGCAGAGAGATGTTGGAGTCCATATACGTTGATGCCTGAAAGTTGCCACCCAGGTGGATAGTACTGTTAAGGCGGCATACGGTGTGTCAGGTTTCATTCGCAGAGCAACTGAGTTCCAGAGCTGCAACTATACAAAACGCTGGTGCAGCCATACTGTGTGCAGTATGTGTGCAGTTCTTTTGCCCATATTGTGGGAAAGATGTGGAAGCATTGGAAAAGGTAGAGAGGAGATTTACCAGGATGTTGCCTGGTCTGGAGGAAAGATCTTATGAGGAAAGTTTGAGAAACTTGAACCTGTTCTCATTGGCGGCAGCTAAGAGGGGATTTGATAGAGACATACAAGATGATCAGACGCTTCGAGAAGGTAGACAGTGAAAGGCTGTTTCTTAGGATGATGACATCAGTGTGCACGAGGGGGCATAACTACATATTGAGATAGATTTTAGACAGATGTCAGAGACAGGTTCGTTTCACAGAGACTGGTTAGGTCATGGAATGCACTACCTACTAATGTAGTAAACTCAGCCACATTAGGGAGATTTGAACAATCCTTTAGATAAGCACATGGGTGATTTTGGGATAGTGTAGGGGTATGAGCTGGGATTAGTTCACAGGTCGGCACAACATCAAGGACTGAAGGGCCTGTTCTGCGCTGTATTGTTCTATGACTATTGTGCTACAAGAGATTTCTGCTGTCTTAAACAGAGTGACGGATCTTGTATTGTGGGCTTACGAAATGTCTCTGATTTCTAACAAACATGTACAGGTAGAGCCAGGGCAATAATAAGATGCTGCAACAGGAGGGGAACAGGTAACTCCTTACAAAAGCCTACTCCTTCTCACCTATTTTCACCTCCAAAACTAAACGCCTTCCAGAAAATCATCACGACATCCCACTACAACACTTTGCCCCACAATCGTGGTATCTGGCTGATACCTAGGAGTGCAACAGTTTGTACTGGGACCCACTGGGGCCCTGAATCACTTGGTAAAGACTACAATCATCTGAGCTTTGAGAGCCCCACCACATCGCATGCATTTTCTGTTGTTTTAAATTTGTTTTTTTTTCCTAATGAAACTGTTCAAAGTTGTTATTACACACACCTGCACAAGCTGTGAATTGCTTACCAGGGAGGGCTAAGCAATGGGGTTCAGGTTCTAGCCTGTCCCCGTTGCTCAGAAGGGAAGGGTGGAGAAGAGCAGAGCAATAGTTATTGGGGACTCGATAGTTCGGGGAACAGAGAGGCAGTTTTGTGAGGGCGAGAGAGACTCACGGTTGGTATGTTGCCTTCCAGGTGCAAGGGTACGTGACGTCTCTGATCGTGTTTTCCGTGTCCTTAAGGGAGAGGGCGAGCAGCCTGAAGTCTTGGTCCACTTTGGCACCAACGAGATAGGTAGGAAGAGGGCTGAGGATGTTAGGCAGGCTTTCAGGGAGCTAGGTTGGAAGGTCAGAGTTAGAACAAACAGAGTTGTTGTCTCTAGTTTATTACCCGTGACACGTGATAGAGAGTCGAGGAATAGGGAGAGAGAACAGTTAAATGCGTGGCTACAGAGATGGTGCAGGAGGGAGGGATTGCGGTATCGGGATAACTGGGGTTCTTTCTGGGGAAGGTGGGAGCTCTATAAACAGGATGGTCTACATATGAACCTGAGGGGCACCAGTATCCTTAGGGGGAGGTTTGCTCGTGCTCTTGGGGGTGGGTGGTTTAAACTAACTCTGCAGGTGCATGGGAAACTAGACTGTAGCTTTAGGGTACAGGACCTGGAGTGTAGGGAGGTTAGGAACATGGCATCAATCTCAAAGGAGGGTGCCTGTAAACAGGAAAGCGGCATGAAGTGTGTATACTTCAATGCAAGATGTATACGAAATAAGGTAGGTGAACTTGCAGCGTGGGTTGGCACCTGGGATTTCGATGTTGTCGCTATTACAGAGATATGGGTAGAACAGTAACAGGATTGGCTGTTGCAGGTTCCAGGGTTTAAATATTTAACAGGGTCATAGGTTGGGATTAAAAGAGGGGGAGGTGTGGCATTGCTTGTCAAAGATAGTATTACAGCAGTGGAATGGACGATGGATGAAGACTCGTCATCTGAGGTAGTTTGGGCTGAGATTAGGAATAGGAAAGGTGAGGTCACCCTGTTAGGAGTTTTCGACAGGCCTCCTAATAGTCCTAGAAACATAGAAGAAAGGATTGCGAGGATGATTCAGGAGAAGTGTGAAAGTAATTGGGTGGTTGTTATGGGGGACATTAACTTTCCAGGTATTGACTGGGAAAGCTATAGCTCGAGTTCGTTAGATGGGTCGGTGTTTGTCCAATGTGTGCAGAGGGTTTCCTGACACAATATGTAGACAGGCCAACAAGAGGTGAGGCCATACCGGATTTGATTCTGGGTAATGAACTAGGCCCGGTGTTAGAATTGGAGGTAGGTGAGCACTGTGGGGACAGTGATCACAATTCGGTGACTTTTACTCTCGTGATGGAGAGGAATAAGTGTGCACTGCAGGGCAAGAGTGAAAGCTGGGGGAGGGGAAATTATGATGCGGTGAGGCACGACTTAGGATGCGTGGCTTGGAAAAGTAGGCTTCAAGGGAAAGGCGCAATTGATATGTGGAGCTTGTTCAAGGAGCATCTACTGAGTGTCCTAGATAAGTATGTACTTGTCAGGCAGGGAAGAAAGGGTCGTGTGAGGGAGCCGTGTTTTAATAAGGAATTGGAATCCCTTGTTAAAGGGAAGAGGGCGGAACATGTAAAGATGAGGCGTGAAGGTTCAATTGGGGCGATTGAGAGTTATAAGGTAGCAAGGAAGGATCTGAAAGAGAGCTAAGAGCAGCAAGAAGGGGGCGTGAAAAGTCCTTAGTTGGTAGGATTAGGGAAAAACCAAAGGCTTTCAATAGGCACGTCGGGAATAAAAGAATGACAAGGGTAGGAATAGGTCCTGTCAAGGATAGTAGTGGGAAAATGCGTGTGGAGGCTGAAGAGATTGGGGAGACTCTGAATGAATACTTTTCATCAGTATTCACTCGGGAACAGGACATTGTTGTCGATGTGAATACTGAGTCACAATTAATTAGAAATGATGGCTTTGAGGTATGTAGGAAAGAGGTGTTGGAAATTCTGGAAAGGGTGAAAATAGATAAGTCCCCTGGGCATGCTGGCATTCATGCTAGGATACTCTGGAAAGCAAGGGAGGAGATTGCAGAGACATTGGCCTTGATTTTTATGTCCTTGTCGTCTCCAAGAATAGTGTCAGGAGACTGGAGGATAGCAAATGTGGTTGCGTTGTTCAAGAAGGGGAGAAGGGATAACCCTAGTAACTATACCCCGGTGAGTCTCACTTCTCTTGTGGGCAAATTCTTAGAGAGAATTGTAAGGGATAGGATTTATGAACATCTGGATAGGAATAATGTGATCAAGGATAGGCAGCATGGTTTTGTGAAGGGCAGGTCATGCCTCACAAACCTTAATGAATTCTTTGAGAAGGTGACTATTGAGGTGGACGAAGGTAAAGCGGTAGATGTGTATATGGATTTTAGTAAGGAGTTTGATATGTTTCCCCAGGGTAGGCTACTGCAATAAATGAGGAGGTATGGTATTGAGGGTGAGTTGGAGGCTTGGATTAGGAATTGGCTGGCTGGAAGAAGACAGAGGGTAGTAGTTGATGGTAAAGGTTCATCTTGGAGTGCAGTTGCTAGTGGTGTTCCGCAAGGATCTGTTTTGGGACTATTGCTTTTTGCATCTGGAGTATTGTGTGCAGTTTTGGTCGCCATACTATAGGAAGGATGTGGAGGCACTGGAACGGATGCAGAGGAGGTTTACCAGGATGTTGCCTGGTATGGTAGTAAGAACGTATGAGGAAAGGCTGAGGCACTTGGGGCTGTTTTTATTGGAGAAAAGAAGGTTTAGGGGTGACTTGACAGAGGTGTACAAGATGATTAGAGGTTTAGATAGGTTTGACCATGAGAACCTTTTTCCACGTATGGAGTCAGCTACTACGAGGGGGCATAGCTTTAAATTAAGGGGTGGTATTTATAGGACAGATGTTAGGGGTAGATTCTTTACTCAGCGAGTCGCGAGTTCATGGAATGCCCTGCCAGTAGCAGTGGTGGACTCTAGCTCTTTATGGGCATTTAAACGGGAATTGGATAGGCATATGGAGGATACTGGGCTAATATAGGTTAGGTGCGCTTGGATCGGCACAACATCGAGGGCCAAAAGGCCTGTGCAACGCTGTATTTTTCTATGTTCCATGAACCCAGGTCTTTCAGTCTAAGATGCGGGATATTTTCACCGCATCACAAGGCATCGACTCGAACTTCCCTTGTCCCTTCGCTTGCTGATTCTGGATTAGTTGTGGTGGAAGAGCACAGAAGTTCAGGCAGCATCCAAGTAGCTTCGAAATCGACGTTTCGGGCAAAAACCATTCATCAGGAATAAAGGCAGTCAGCCTGAAGCGTGGTAGATAAGGTAGATGAGGGTGGGGGTGGGGAGAAAGTAGCATAGAGTAAGCAAATGTGGCTGTGGTAGCGTGTTTGTTTCAAGACATGGTTGAAGAGCTTCAGGGCAGAGGAAATGACCTGGGAGTTGCAGTGGGAGAGGGACTCCCTGAGATTCTTGTAGAGAGAGGGGGCAAACTTCTTCAAGGCAGGCTGCTCAGGGATCTGTAGGTTAGGGTGGATTTTGCCATGCCAAATTATCCTTAGTGTTCAGGGATGTGAAGTTTAGGGTGCATTGGCTGAGCTAAATTGTCCCATAGTGTTCAGGGATGTGCAGGTTAGGGTGGATTGGCCATGCTAAATTGTCTGCATTAGTGGTGCTGGAAGAGCACAGCAGTTCAGGCAGCATCCAAGTAGCTTCGAAATCGTCGTTTCGGGCAAAAGCCCTGCATCAGGAATAAAGGCAGTGAGCCTGAAGCGTGGAGAGGTAAGCAAGAGGAGGGTGGGTGTGGGGAGAAAGTAGCATAGAGTTATTCCTGATGAAGGGCTTTTGCCCGAAACGTCGATTTCGAAGCTACTTGGAAAATCTGGTTTCCAACATCTGCAGTCATTGCTTTTACCTCGTTGCTTTTAACCCTACTGCGAATCCTCTTGCAAGGATGCCTGCCTTGAATAAGTTTTCCTCCTCTCTCTACAAGAATCTCAGGGAGTCCCTCTTCCACTGCAATTCCCAGGTCATTGCCTCTGCCCTGAAGCTCTTCAACCATGTCGTGAAACAAACTCGCTATTACAACAACATTTGCTTACTCTATGCTACCTTCTTCCCACCCCTACCCTCCTCTAGCTTATCTCTGCACGCTTCAGGCTCACTGCCTTTATTTCTGATGAAGGGCTTTTGCCGAAACGTCGATTTCGAAGCTACTTGGATGCTGCCTGAACTGCTGTGCTCTTCCAGCACTAATAATCCAGAATCTGGTTTCCAGCATCTGCAGTCATTGTTTTACCTTAGCTTGCTGAGTCATGCCTGAAACATCTCGGCAAATGGGTGGAAGGGGCGGAACTGGAGGACCGAGCAGCGGCTGGTCCTCCAACCAGAGTGAATGAGGAGCTGAGTCAAAGAATTCTCGGGGAGTGAACTCTTCAGGATTGGTAAGAAAGCAAATTGTTTTGAACGATTAATCGATCTTACTACATAATGGAGCATTAAATCTCTTTCATAAATCAATGTGAGATTTTAAGAAAGAGTTGAAATGTCAATCTGATAACGTATATATTTCCAATGGATTTACACAACTCGAGTAAGAAACTTACTTTCAAACTCCCGGAATGATTGGTAATTTACATTCCTGACCGGTATGGTTGAGTGGAAAGGAACAATCTGTTCTCATGCTAAACATCTCTATTGCTGTAACTCGACAGAGCCATTGTTAATGTCTAATAATTCACCCGTAATTCTGTGCAGATATGAATATTCTCTATAAACTCACCGATAACCTCAGACGCACGCGCAGTTTGGTTTCTATGCAGTGCATGCGCAGTATCATATTCGTCATGACAGAGAGAGAGACATGGATCTGCTTCAGAATGCAGCGCTCAGCCGGTGTGTGGGAGTCTCGCTCGGAGAAAGGAGGGGAGATACTTCACAAATCCTGAATAAAAGTTAAAAACCCCGAAACCTCCCCCCCCCCCCAAAAAGGTCTCTGATCAGGGAAGCGGCCCAGGGTCACGGCCTCCATTTGTTTGTGGGAAGAGGGAGAGCGGGCCTCAGGTCCGCCATCTTGAGAAGGTCAGGAGGGCGGGATTTCGGGGTCTGTGGAACAATCAGAGGAAAGGGAAGTCCCATTGTTATTGATTAATTCCACGAATACAGCTTCACTGGGCGATACCGCAGGAATATCCTCTCTCAGTCCTGCTGTGATGTTTCACCCAGCCATAATCAGCACCTCTCCTCCTCTCTCAGCTCCCCCTTCTGTCCTTGCTGAAGCATCTGTCCCCTGGAACATTGAGCTGCCTGTCCTGTCCCTCCCTCAGCTGTTGTTTCTGTAATACCTGTGATATCCCAGTCCCACCTTAGATTACTTCACTAAAGACAGGAATGCACCCGATGGATTTTTCTTAACATCAGCAATTGTTTAATACTCACTTACAGGGTTTTAATTACATCATTTTTGAAGCATTTCATTCGCATTCAATCATTTGCAATGGCGGTATTTGAACCTGTATCAAGAGAACCTTTGCTCAGTTTCTGTATAAATTGCCTCACAATAATGCCCCAAGGCCATAACTTCGTCTGCTCACAGGTTGCGCATCCCAGTGCAACATGAATCAAAACTCTTTCTTCCCGCACAATTTCTGATCCTGAACTCTGGTGATATCACTCAGTATCTCTCCATGTGGGATCCCTCACACTGTGGGTCCAATTGCTGCCTTTGTCAGCGTCTCTGACCCTTGCAGCCACTCCATATCCTGAGCCAACAGAATTCTCCACTCCAGAGAGATGAGGGAGCACAGGCCAGGAATGGAGACTGGAATTTTCCAGATCTCTGTGGGCTCAGTGCCATTCTACATGTGTAACCTCACAGTGTCAGTCTGATTTCCCATTCTGCCTATTTCTGTGTCTTCTACAGGTAATCCGGGAGTTCCTGACTCAATAGATTTTCCAACAGCTGGTTTGGAAAATGATTGTTCAGCCAGAGAGACAAAGGTCAGGGAGGTCGGGAGCCTTCAATAAATCCTGCCGTAAGGTAAGATCACTCAAACTACACAGAGCAGGGAACAATTAGAAGGCTCCAAACATCAGCTAACAGAACATGATATAGATATAGTGCTGGAGGGGGAGCACAGTACAGACACACCTCAGGGTCAATCAACACCCCTACTTTAAGTTTTATTGTACTGAAACAGCATCGGGAGTTCCCAGTTTTCATCCAGGCGTGTGCTGTCTTGGTGGGCACCTGGACAACAGAGGGGAATGCAGGCCTGCAAAGAGAGGGTAGTAATGCTACCTGGGATTTTTCTGTTCCCTATCCCCTCGACAACACTGTATCTATGTCTTGTCTTGTGGACCAATGTCTTCAATAATTCTAACTCCTATAACAGTTTCTATCTCTGTCATCCCCTCCCCTCTCACCAATTACTTGACACATTTGAAACCTCCAGTCCAAACGACCACCCATAATGCTGTAACTTGCTTCAGTGTCTAAAATATGCCTTGTTCAAAGTTTGTGAGAAGATTTGTAGCTCGGGTGCTCGTAGTTGTGGTTCTGTTCGCCGAGCTGGGAATTTGTGTTGCAGACGTTTCGTCCCCTGTCTCGATGCCTTGTCTCGATGGTCTCCTCCTCCAACAACTGGAGACATAGGGTCTGTTTCTGTGCTGCATGACTCTTTGTTCGAGGTTTCCTAAATGGAATGATTTGCATTTGCCTGTGTTTGGCCCGTATACCTTCAAATCTTTTCCTCTCCATGTACCTTCCCAAGTGTTTTTTCCGTGTTGTAATTGCCTTGTTTTTACCATTTCCTCTGACAGTCCATTCCATCTACGCACCATCCTCTGTGGAATATTTTGCCCCTCAGCTCCCTCTTTAAATGCTTGCTCTCTCACCTCACGTTGATGCCTCTAGCTTTGGACTCACCTACCCTTGGCTATTCACATTATTTAGGCCCTACATGATTTCATAAACATTTATAAGGTCACCCCGTGGCCTCTTCTGCCTGGGAGAAATATTGACGACAATGTTACAAATATCTCCAACTCATGTACTCAATCCTCTGGCCACTGATGGCAAGTGTACCAAATGCCGCTGTCCCCACGCTGTCCCCCTGTGATGCCACTTCCAAGGAACAACGTAACTGTACCCCTTGATCTCTCTGTGTTCGACAACACTGCCCAGAGTCAAACCATTAACTGTATTAGTGCTCCCTGGTTTGTCTGAATTAAATCCAACACCTGAATTAACCTCCATCTTTCATTCCTTGGCCCATTGGCCCATCCCTTTCGATGACTATATTCCCTGCCCACTCTTCCACTAATCTTGGTCTCCACCAAACATAATAACACGGACTCCTGTATTTTCACTCAAATCGTTTATATAAATGGTGCACAACCATTGTCCCAGCACCAATTCTGAAAGCACACTGCTGGTCAGAGGCCTCCAGTCTGAACAACAACCCTCTCCCACCACCCTCTGTTTCCCACTGTCATCCCATTTTGTATCCAGTTGGCTAGCTCTCCCTGATCCCTTGTGATCTACCCTGACTAACCAATGTATCATGCTACATCCTGAACAAGGGTTTGCTGAAGCCAGAAACAACGTCTGTTGCTTTGCCTTCATCTATCTTCTTGGTCACATCTTGAAAAACCTCAAGTCAAGTTTGTGAGACATGTTTTCCCACGCACAAAGCCATGCTGACTGTCTGTAATATGTCCTTGTCTTTCCAAATGCATGTAAGTCCTAACTCTCAGAATGACCTCCAACAACTGACCCACCATGATGTCTGGCTCATCAGTCTGTAGTTCCCTGGCTTTCTCTTGCAGCCTTTCTGAATTAATGACACAATATTAGAATCGTTGTCAGAGAGTCATACCGCACTGTTCAGCTAATGCTAACCATCCTCTAAAACTGATCTCGTCCCACCTGCCTGTTCTGTGACTATATCCCTTCAAACTTTTCGTATTCCTGTTGTAATTGAAATGTCTTTTAAAAATTGTATTTGTCCCCATGTTTACCCCTTCCTTGGGAAGTTCATTCCACATTCAACTTACTGTCTGTGTAACAATGTGCTCCTCATGTATTCTTTTTTAAATGTCTCTCCTCTTACAATTAAAAGTGTAGCTCCTCCTCTTGAAACGCCCCTGCCCATGGGAAAACACAACTCTCATTAAATCTATCTATCCCCCTCACTATTTTATAAACGATTATGAGGTCATCTCTCAACATTCAGGTTTCAATGAAAAAATACCAACCTATCTAGCCTTTCGTTATAACTGAAGCCTTCCATAACCAGTCACATCCCAGTAAATCTCGTCTGAACCCTCTCCAGCTTACTAGTATCATCCCGATAACTGGACGACCAGAACTGGACACAGTATTCCAGAAGAGGCTTCACCAATGGCCTGTATAATCTCAATGCGACTTCCCAACTCCTATATCCAAAGGACTTAGTAATGAAAGCAAGTGTGGCAAGCGCCTTTTTAAAACGATACTGTCTCTCTATGTGGCAAACTTCAAATGTAATGTACCTGAACCCCGGGGTCCCTCTGCTCTACAACACGACTGAAGGTCCTACCATTAATTGTGTAAGTCCTGCCCATTTTGTTTGTACCAAGTGCATTACCTTGCATTTATTCAGATTGAATTCCATCTACAGTTTTTCAGCCATTCACACATTTCATCAGGATCCCTTTGTAATCTCAGAAAACCTTCTTCACTGTCCACAATGCCACCCTCCAGTCTAACAGCCCAACACACGTCGCTCTCTATGGTACAAATATCTCTGCAAGGGGCCCTACAATGTCTTCACCAGCTTTCCACAATGTCCTGAGGAACATTTAATCAGATCCTAGGGATATATCTACCTCTGTGTTCTAAAACTTCCAGCACATCCTCTTCGATAATGTGGACTCATTTAAAGACAGTGAGTCATAGAGATGTACAGCACAGAAACAGATCCTTCGGACAAACTCCTGCATGACATACCTAGTCACATTTGCCTCAATTTTATCAATATCCCTCTAAACCCTTCCTATTCATATACCCATCCACATGCCTTTTAAATGTATTTCTATTAGCCTCCTCTATTTCCTCTGGCAGCTTATTCCATACACTCTGCAGGAACCAAATGTCCTTTAGGCCCCTTTGAAAAGTTCCCCCCACACTTTAAAGCTATGTCCTGTCGGTTTGGCATCCCCCAGCCCTGAAAAAAAGACCTTGTCTGTTGACCCTATCGATGACCATCATGATTTTAAACACCTTTATCAGGTAACTCCTCAGCTTCCCATGTTCAAGTAAAAGCAGCCCCAGCCTATTTAGGCTTTTCCCAGAAGCGCAAATCCTCCAACCCTGGCAACATCCTTGGTCATTTCTTCTGAAACTTTCATGTTCCACAAAATCTTTCCGATGGCATTGAGACCAGAATTGCCCACAGTATTCCAATAGTGGTCAGGCCAATTCACTGAGCTTCTCAGTCTTTATCAACAGTAACTTCCAAAGTGAAATATTTGTTTCGGATCTTGTAGTTTCACACATCGTTGCCCTCATTGATCATTAAGGAGACCGGGTTTGTCCCGAGCTCTTCTTTTGCTCTTAATGCACTTGTAGAGTCTCTTTGGATTCTCCTTAACTTTCTCTGCCAAAACTATCTCATTCTCCCTTTTTGCAGTCCTGATTTCCATCCTAAGTGTATTTCTACAGCTCCGATGGTCCTGAAGGATTCCTTTCAGTCAGCCAGTTATATCTGACATGTGTCCCCTTTCTTTCTTGACCAGAGCATCGAAATTCAGCCAGTGTTTCCAAATTCTGTCAGCAATGAGCTGCAACACTAACAGGAACATACTGGCGCTGAACGCTCCTTTTATCTCGGTTTTAAGATATTCCTACTTGCCAGACTTCCCTTTACCTGCAAATAGCCTCCCCAGATCTACTTTAAAAATTCCTGTCTAATACTACCTTGCTCCATTGTATAATTTGAAGTTGTGGACCAGGCCTGTCCTTTTCCATCGCTATTTTCAAACTAATATAATTGTGGTGACTTTCCAAAGTGCTCCCCCACTAACACCTCAGTCCCCTTCCCTACCTTGTTTCCCAAGGGGAGGTCAGGTTTAGCCCCATTCTCCAGTTGGGCCATTTACATAATTACTGGGAGTTTCTGGAACAGGCTTAACAAATTCCTTTCGTCCAAATGCTCAACACTGCAGCAGTCCCATTCCAGGTTTGGAAAGTTTGAAATCCCCTACTGCTACAAACCTAATATACTAACAGATAGCTGAGATCTTCTGACATATTTGCTCCTCCATCTCCCATTGCCTATCACTGTAGTACAATCAAAGCAAACTGATGACCAATTTTTATTTCTCAGTTCCAAAAATGTTGCTTAACTGGGCGATCCTGCATGAATACTCTAGAAGTACTGCTGTGACGTTTCCCCCAATCAAAACCAGCAGCTCTCCTCCTGTTTTGTCTCCTGTTCTATCCTTCCTGTAGCCTGTGTCCCCTGGAACATTGAGCTGCTGGTCCTGTCCCTCCCTCAGCTCTGTTTCTGTAATACCTACGGTATCCCAGTCCCATGTTCCATCCATGCTCTGGGTTCATCTGCCTTATCTGTCCGGCCATTTGCATTGAAATAAATGGAGTTTAATTCATCAATTTTCCCTCATTGTCTGCTACGTTCTTGCCTGCCTTGCCGATTTATATTGCTCACATGAACATCTGTACAGCCTTAAACTTCTTTCTCGCCTTATGACTGTTATGGGTCCCACACCCCTGCAGGACGAATTTAAATCGTCTCGAGCAACTCGAGCAACTCTCCCCGCCAGAATATGGGTCCCCTTCCTGTTCCCAGATCAGGTGTATTCCCCACCCTGTCTACCTGTGCTGACAACTTCAGACTTCCAGGGACTTGCCCACCAAGGTCCCTGTTTTCCTCAGTGCTCCAGGAGGACCTCCCATTCATGATGGATATCGTTCGTTGATTAGACTTCCCACATTACATTACCTCACAGTGATCAGAAGTAAACTCCAATTGTCATTACTCTGCTCAGTTTATCATCTGATCGGAATCAGACCGCAGCCTGAGACCATCCCCCTCACTGTGGACAACACCCTCACCTTTCATGTCTTCTGCAAACTTACTAATGATTCCTTCTGCTTTCATATCCGAGATATTAATGTACATAACAACCACCAAGCGTTCCTGCACAGATCCCTGTGGTACATCCGCTGGACAAAGGCTTCCAATCATAAAACAACCCTCCACCAATTGTGGATCCAATTTAGCAATTTGCCTTGGATCCCATGGGCTCTTCCCTTTTGGATCAGCCTTCCATGCGGGACCTTGTCAAAGACCTTAATGAACTCCATGTAATCCACATCATCTGCACTGCCCTCATCAATATCAGAGGATAGTCGTCAAGCAAATCCATATAGACAATTCCTAACGTATCCCTATCCTTTCGAATGTTGATTCATCGTGTCTCTCAAAACTGTTTCCAATACTTTGCCTCCCCCTGCTGTCATACTATCTGCTCTGTAATTTCCTGGCCTACCCCTGCTGCCCATCTTGGACAAATGAACCACATTAGCGATCCTCCAGTCATTCAGCTCTTCACCTGTGGCCAGCAAAGAATTAAGTATATCCACCAGGGGTCCAACGATCTCCTCCCTTACCTCCCATAGTCGCCTAGGATATATTTTCCTGTTACTGGGTATTTCTCCACCTTTATGCCTGTGAAAACATTTAATGCCTCCTCCTCATTGATCTTAATATGTTCCAGAACCTCACCATCCCAACTGAAATCCCCGGCTACAATGCCTTTCTCCTGTGTGAATACAGATGGGAAGTATTCATTGAGGGCTCTCACCTACTTACTCTGGCTCCATGCACAGATTGTCCCTTTGGTTTCTGACAGGCCCCACTGCTTAGTTGGGAATCCTGTTACTCTAACTGTACTTATTAATTACCTTGTGGCTTTTCCTTAACATTATTTGCTAAGGATATTTTGTGACCGTTGTTTACTTGTCCATTTTTAAGGACCAGCATCACCACCTCCCCCCGCCCCCCCCCCCCCCCCCCACTCTACTTTTGGATGGCTTCGTCTGTTTTTATGTACTGTATTTTCTTTATCAAACTCACAATATTGTTTGATCAGTATTCGTTAGATGTGCCGTTTGAGCCATTCACTCCTCGCAAAACACATTGTTCCTGAATCCTCACTGTATCACCTTAAACATCTCCCGTGTTCCAAACAGAGACTCCGTCGAGTGTAATTCCTTGCAGTCTAGGCATGCCAGACTAATGATAACGTCAAGTGACAGTGATAATCTTATGATAAATGGCCTCCCCAAGTGTTGATAAATTGCTTCTGTATTATCCTTCTCTCTTTTCATAATGGCTTTGAAGCTAACAGTTATGGTCTCTGTTCTCAAAAAAGCTCCATAAATCCTTATCTCTATCATCTTGTCCTAAACCTTCAGACCACCCTGTCTCAAACATTCTTCAGTCATATCCAATTTCCCCATCTGTGCACCTTCCTCCAGCCTGGAGAGCACATGATATCACTGTAACCCTCTCCAGTCCCCACAGCACTCATGCATTCACCTATTTACAATGGTGGGTTTTGAACATTGCCAGAGTTTCTGGATAAATAGCACAGCAATAGTACCACCAGGCCATCACTTCACCTTCTCACAGGTTTCCCACCCCTGAGCACTGACACCAGCGGCACCATGAATCAAAACCTTTTCTTCCTACACAATGGTTTGATCCTGACTCCATTCTGCACTCTGCTGATATCACTCAGTATCTCTCCATGTAGTATCCTTCACTGTGAGTCTAATTACTGCCTGTCATTATCTCTCGTTCTTGCAGCTACTCCAGATATTGAGCCAACAGAATCCTCCTCTCCAGAGAGACACAGTCGCATAGGCCAGGGGTGGTGACTGGGATTTTCCTGGTCAGTGTGGCAATTATTACTATTCTGCGTGTGTTTCCATCACCCTAATTTCAGAGTCCGTCTATGTCTCTGTCATCTGTAAGTATTTAGGATAATCCTGACTCAATAGACTTCTCAAATTCTGGTTGTCTCATCCATCACCTCATTGAAGATGGTTGGTCAGCCAGAGAGATAAAGGTAAGGGAGATCTGGAGCCTTCAATAAGTCCTGCAGTGAGGTAAGATCACTCACAGTACACGGAGCAGAGAGCAACGAGAGGGCTCCAAACACCGGCTAACAAGACATGACATAGATACAATGTTGGAGGGGGAGCACAGTACAGACACCCAAGGGTCAATCACCACGCCTACTGTAAGTTTTGTTATACTGAGACAGCATCGGGAGTTCCCAATTTTCAATCCAGGTCTGTGCTGTCTTGGTGAGCATCAGGAAAACAGAGAGGAAAGCAGGTCTCCCACGAGAGCATGGGAATGCTGCCTGGGATTTCTCTGTTCTGTATTTTCCCCAACACTGTATCTTTAGGATGTCTTGTGGACCAGTATCTTCAATAAGTTTTAACTTGTGTAACAGCTCTTAGCTCTGTTGTGTCCTCCCCTCTCTACAGTCCCTCCCCATAATTGAAATGTACTGCTTCCAGACTGCCATTCCGAACTCTAACTTGCTTCAGTCTCAACAACATGCCTTGTCTCGATTGCCTCTTCCACCAATAACTGGAGACATAGAGTCCGGAAGCATGGAATCAGACCCTTCAGCCCAACCTGTCTGTGCTGACCAGGTTTCTTAAACTGAACGAGTCACATTTGACTGCGTTTGGTCCATGTCTGTTCACACCTTCTACTCTCTATGTACCTGCCCAAGTGTCTTTTCCATGTTGTAATTGTACTTGTTTCTCCCATTCCCTCTGGCAGTCTGTTTTGTCTCTGCACAATCCTCTGTGGATAATGTTGTCCCTCCGCTCCCTCGTTAAATCTTTGCTCTGTCACCTCCTGTTTTGGGCTCACCTACCCTTGGCTATTCACCTTCCTTGTGGCCCGCATGGTTTTACAAACCTGTTGTAAGGTCACCCGTGGCCTCCTATGTCCCAGAAGAAATATTGAGGGCAATATTACGAATAGCTCCAATTCATTTACTCAATACTCTTTCCAACTTATGTAACAAAAGCGCTGGCCAATGACAGCAAGTGTGCCAAATATCCCTTTCTCCACCCTGTCCACCTGTGATGCCACGACCAAGGAACAATGTAACTGTACCCCTCGGTGTCTCTCTCTATTCGACAACACTGCCCAGGGCCCTGCCATTAACTCTGCTAGTCCTCCCTGGTTTGCCTAAACAGAATTCAACACCTGAATTCAACTCCATCTTTCATTCTCTAGCCCACTGGCCCAGTTGATCAAGATCCCCTTCAATAAATTTTGGTATCCACAAACATAACAACAGTGACTCCTATTGTTTTACCTAAATAGTCTATGTAAATGATGTACAACAGTGGCCCCAGCACTAATGCTTACAGCACACTGCTGGTCAGAGGCCTCCAGGCTGAACAACAGCCCTCTGCCTCCTTCTATCAAACCCGTTTTGTATGCAGTTGGCTAGCTCTCCATGATCCCATGTGATCTAAACTTACTAACCAGTGTACCCTGCTCTACCCTGTCAAAGGCCTTGCTGAAGTCAGAAACGTCTATTGCTCTGCCTTCATCTACCTTCTTGATCACATCTTCAACAAACTCAGTCAAGTTTGTGAGACATGTTTTCCCACGCACAAAGCCACTTAACTGTCTGTAATCAGTCTTTGTCTTTCCAAATGCACGTAAATCCTATGTCTCAGAATGATCTCCAACAACTTACCCATCCTTGATTTCTGCCTCCTCAGTCTGCAGTTCCTTGGCTTCCCCTTGCACTCTTTCTTAAAGAAGGACACAGTATTATTTTCATAGTCATGTAGTCATACAGCACGGAAACTGACTGTTTTGTTGATGGCGACCATAATCTAAAACTAATCTCGTCTCTCCTGCCTGTTCATGGATCACATCCCTTTAAACCTTTCCTATTCCTGTAGTAATCCAAATGTCATTTAAACATTGTAATCGTCCACACATTCACCCTTCCTAGGGAATTTCATTCCACACACAAACCGCCCTCTGTGGAACAGTTTGCCTCTCATGTTTTCTGTTTTTAAATGTCTCCCTTCTAAGCTTAAGAAATGTAGCCCCTCGTCCTAAAACTCCCTTGCCCTTGGGAAAAGACCAGTCGCATGAACTCTATCTATACCGCTCATTATTTTATAGATTTCTATACGGTCATCTCTCAACCTCCAGGCTCAAGTGAAAAATGTCCCAGCCTTTACAGTCTACATTTATAACTGACACCTTCCAGACCAAGAACCATCCTGGTAAATGTGATCTGCACCCACTCCAGCTTAATAATATCCTTCCTATAACTGGGTGACCATACTGGGTGCAGTATTCCCGAAGAGGCCTCAGCGATTTCCTGTACAATCTTCACACGACTTCCCAACTCCTAACCTCGAAGGACTGAGCAATGAAGGCAAGTGTGCTAAGTACCTTTTGTGACCATTCTGTCTCTCCTTGTTGCAAACTTCAAAGAACTATGCACCTGAACACCAAGATCCCCCTGATCGACAACACTACCAAAGACCCTACCATTAATTGTAATAGCTCAACCCTTGCTGGTTGTAACCTAATTGCACTACCTCGCAGTTACCCAAATTGAACGCCATCTCCAGTTTCTTTAGCCATTCACATATTTAATCAACATTTCTTTGTAATCTCAGAAACGCTCCGTCACTGCCCACAATGCCACCCTCCAGTCAGCCAGCCCACCACACGTGGCAATCAATGACACAAATATCACTGCTCAGGACCATACAATTTCTTCTCCAGCTTTCCACCATGTTTTGCAATACACTTGATCAGGTCCTAAGGGTTTATCTACCTCTACGTTTTAAATCTTCCAACACTGCCTCTTCAATAATGTGGACTCATTTCAAGACATTGCGTCATCGTGATGTACAGCACGGAAACTGACCCTTTGGTCCATCCCCTCCATGATGTTTCTCATCCCATTTGCCAGAACTTTGCCAATATCCCACTAAACTCATCCTATTTATATACCCATCCAGTTGCCTGCTAAATATATTTCTATCGGCCTCCATCATTTCCTCTGGCAGCTTATTCCCGACACGTGCCACCCTCTGCAGGAAGCAGCTGTCCCTTAGGTCCCTTCTAAATCTTTCCCTTAAAACTTAAAGCTGTATCCTGTAGGTTTGTACTGTTGCCCACCCCACCCCACCCCCCACCACCACCACCCAGGCTGGAGAAAAGATCTCATATATTGACCCTATCCATGCTCATCATGACTTTAATAAACCTTTACAAGATAACTCCTCAGTCTCCTATGTTCAAGTGAAAATAATCCCAGTTTATTCAGCTTTACCCTGTAGCTCAAACCCTCCAACCCTGGCAACATCCTTGTTTGTTTCTCGTGATCCTTTTCAAGTTCCACAACATCCTTCCGATGGCAATGAGACCAGAATTGCACACAATATTCCAGTAGTGGACGGGCCAAACACTGAGCGCCCCAGACCTTATCCACAGTAAGCTCCAAAGTGAAATATTTGTTTAGGATCTTGTAGTTTCACACGTCGTTGGCTTTATTGATCATTAAGGATACAGTTTTTGTCCCTAGCTATTCTTTTGCTCTTAATACACTTGTAGAATCTCTTTGTATTCTCCTTAACTTAAACAGATTAAGTTATTTCACCCCCCCCCACTTTTCTGTATTCTTGATTTCCATTCAAAGCGTATTCCAACAACTCTGATGCTTCTCAGATATTCCCTTGATTCAGCTGACTCTACCTGACATGTGCTCCCTTTTCCTTGACCAGAGTCTCAGTATACAGCCCGTGCTTCTGAATGCTGTCAGCATTGAGCTGAACACTAACAGGAACAGGCTGGTGCTGAACGGTCCTTTTATCTCACATTTAAAATATTCCCAATTGCCAGAATTCGCTTTCACTACTAATAGCCTCTCTAATCAACTAAAATAAGTTCATGCCTAATACTATGAAGATTTGTCTTGATCTATTTTATAACTTTAACTTTTGGACCAGGCTTGTCTTTCTTCAAAGCTATTTTCAAACTAATAGAATTGTGGTCACTTTGCCGAAGTGCTCCCTAACACCTCAGTCCCGTTCCCTACCTTGTTTCCCAGGGGCAGGTCAGGTTTAGCTCCTTTCTCCAGTTGGATTATTTACATATTGACTGGAATCCTGTTAATGGACTCACTGAACTCCATGATAACCATATCTGCACTGCTCTGAGAAATATTTTTAGACACCATTTCAGAAAACTAAACTGAATTCATCAGACAGGATCTTCCTTTACCAAATCTGTCCTAAATCCATTCATGCCTTTTCAATGTTGATCCATCCTGTCCCAATGTTTTCCCAATATCCCTGTGGCCAGCAAGGTATTAAATATATCCATGAGGGTCCCTGTAATCTCCTCCCTTATCTCCCATGGCAGACAGGGATACATTTCTTTCGGCACTGGGGATTTCTCCCCCTTTATGCCTGTGAAAACATTAAATACCTCCTCCTTATTGATCATAACATTGAACCTCATCATCCCGACTGAAAGCCGCGGCGACAGTGTCTTTCTCCTATCTGAATACAGGTGGGAAGCATACATTGAAAACCTCACCTACTTCCTCTGGCTCCATGCGCAGATCGTCCCTTTGGTTTCCAACAGGCCGCACCCTTTAGCTGGGAATCCTCTTACTCTAACTATAGTCATAAAATACCTTGTAGCTTTTCCAAACTAGTGTCTGCCAAGGAGGTTTCATGGCTATTGTGTACCCATCATTTTTTAAGGACCCCTTGCTCTCTCTATTGTTGCGAAGGGATTCACCTGGTTTTATTGCACTGTATTTTCTTTGCCAAACTCACAATATCACTTGATCAGTATTTGCTGGACTTGCTGTCTTTGTCATTCACTGTTCATGATCCACACTGGCCCTGAATTCTCACTGTATCACTTGAAAATACTCAAACTTTCCAATTGAAGTCTCGACTGCAAATAGTTCCTCCGAGTCTGTTTTTACATCCTTTCTAATGCTAGTAATAATGATCAGTGATCGTGATATTGAAATGATAAGTGGCCTTCTTCAAATTTCGACACATAACTTCTGCACGATCCTTAGCTCTTTCCATCATGATTTCAAAACATGCAGAATTATGGTCATTATCCCCAAAAAACTACCTAATCTTTATCTCTGTCAACTTGTCCAGTACCTACAGCCCACCCTGTCTCTGTAACATCATCCAGCCCTTGCCACCTTCCCCATCTGCATACCTTCCACAAGCCTTTCCATCACATGATATCACTGCAACCTTCTCCAGTCCCCACAGCACTTCTCCATCCTATTCTACAGCACCTACTCCCTTGAACCTTCTACCATCCCTATAAACCTCCTTACCTGTACAAACCCCTCCAGCTCCCAGAGCCTTTCCTGCCCATCCTCCTTTTGTGTAACATTATGAAGCCACGTGACCGTTCCCCAGATCTGTAACATTGTCATTTCTCTGCAATCTTGTCTATCTCTGTGACGTCCTCCCATTACTACACGCCTTCTTAACTCTGTAACCTCCTGCAGTCACTAAAACCATCCGTGAATGTGTACCATCCTATTGAGGACTGTCACCTATTCCAGTCCCAACAACTCACTCTCCCTGTAACCGTGGCCAGTCTGAAGAGTCCTTGCTAATTCTGCAACCCATGGTATTGATAACTTCATCCAACCTCGATAACAGAGAAGAGAGGAATGAGAAGGCTCCAAACCTCTGTTAACAAGACATGGCATTGATACAGTCCTGGAGGGGGAGTACAGAACATGCCCACCCCACGAACAAACATCACCCCCACTTTAAGTTCTGTTGTACTAAGACTTGCAACTCTCCAACACTGCATCTATGGCATATCTTGTGGACCAGTGTCTTCAATAATTTGTAACTCCTATAACGGTTACTATCTCTGTAACCTCCTCCTATCCCAATCGTCCCTCCACATATTTGAAATGTACGGCATTGCAGACGGCCAACCCTATCACTGTAACTTGCTTCAGTGTCTACAACATGCCTTATCTCAGTAGTCTCCTCCTCCAATAACAGGATACAGAGTCATACACCACAGAAACGGTTCCTTCGATCCAACCAGTCCATGCTGACTAGAGTCCCTGAACGATTTGCGTTTCCCTGCATTTGACCCAAATCCCTTCATACCATCTCCTCTCCATGTACCTGCCCAAATGTCTTTTAGATTTTGTTATTGTAATTTGGTCTACCACTTCCCCCAGAAACTCATTTCATACCTGCACCATCCTATGTGTGGAAAATGTTCTCCGCCAATCCCTTTTCAGTCATTCTTCTCTCACCTTATATTTATTCCTTCTAGCACAGAGAGCATGAGAGCGCAGTACAGGCCCTTCGACTCTCGATGTCGCGCCAACCTGTGAAACAAATTTGAAGCCTAAGTAGCCGACACTATTCCATTCTTGTCCATGTGACTATCCAATGACCTTTAAAATGCCCTTAAGGTGAGCAGATCTACTCCTGTTGCTGGCAGACCTGAGGATAGTCAATACAGTGTGTGAATAACCCTGGGACCTGAGGATAGTCAATACTGTGTGTGAATAATCGTCTGGACTGATGATGGTCAGTACTGTGTGTGAACACTCCTGTAGCCTGTGAATCGTCAGTACTGTGTGTGAACAAACCTTTGCCTAAGGATGTTCAATACAGTATGTGAATACTCCTATGGCCTCAGGATACTCAATACTGTGTGTGAATTAATCTTATTGCGTGAAGATGTTCAATACTGTGTGTGCATAATCCTGTGGCCAGAGGATGGTCAATACTGTGTGTGAATACTCCTGTGGCCTGAGGATGGTCAATACTGTGTGTGAATAATCCTGTGGCCTGAGGATGGTCAATACAGTGTGAATAATCCTGTTACCTGAGAATGATGAATACTGGGTGTGAATAATCATGTGACATGTGAATGGTCAAGACTGTGTGGGAATAATACTGAGGCCTGAAAATGATCAATATGGTTTGTGAATAATCCGGTGTCCTGAGGATTTTCAATACTACTGAACTACCTTGTGGCCTGAGGACAGTCAACACTGTGTGTGAATAATCAGTGATCTCCGAATGGGGATTGTATGTCTGAATAATCCTGTGGCCTGAGAATGGTCCATACAGTGTGTGAATAATCCTGTGGTCTGGGGATGGTCAATACTGAAGTAAATAATCCTGTGACTTGAGGATGGTCAATACTGGGTGGGAATAATCCTGTGGCCTGAGGATGGTCAATACAGTGTGTGAATAATCCTGTGGCCTGAGGGTAGTCAATACAATGTGTGAATAATCCTGTGGTCTGAGGATGGTCAATACTGTGTGTGAATAATCCTGTGGCCTGAGAATGGTCAATACAGTGTGTGAATAATCCTGTGGCCTGAGGATGGTCAATACTGAGTGTGAATAATCTTCTGGCCTGAGGATGGTCAATATTGGGTGTGAATAATCCTGTGGCCTTAGGATGGTCAATACTGGGTGTGAATAATTCTCTCTTGAGGATGGTCAATACTGTATGTGAATAGTCCTGGGATCTGAGTTTAGTCAGTACTGTGTGTGAATGTTATCGTGGCTGAGGACGGTCAATGCTGTTCGTGAATAATCCTGTGGCCTGAGGGTGGTCAAGACTGTGTCTGACTAATCCTGTGGTCACTGAAGTGTTGTTTTTTGATAAACAATTGGTTGATCCTCTCCATCATATGTACCTCCCCATTGCTGCAAACCCCTCCATCTGCAGCAATCCGTCCTGACTTTGTAACACCGTTCAGTCCCTGACCAATCTCTGTAACAATCTCACCACCTCCAGCACCTTCACCTCTCCCTGTCCCTGTCGTGTCATTAAACCCTGACAATGAATTCCCTTCCCACAGCCCTCCCCCAACTAGCATACCCTTTGCAACCCCTTTAAAACTTACTTTAAAGCACTCTCTCACTTTAGGATTTTAAGTACTTTTTGGCGATCTTCTACACCTCATAATCTAATATGATTCATTTTGTCCTGAGTGAAGGACCGGTGGGAATTTCTTGCTGAGGATTTGTCTGTTTCAATTGAATGTTCTTTATTTTGAGTGTTTCACACTGTTCCTTCAAATATTTTCCACTGTTCATTTACAGACGCATATTTCAGTCTGTTTAGCCTGTTTACCTTGGTCAGTTCTCCTGTCAAACTTATGCGATTTGTTATTTTTGTTCCTAGTCGTAGCTTGTCCTTTCTGTGATTCACTTTAAAACTTTAAATTCCTTTAAACTGCACTTTATCATAATTTCCCAGAGGATCTCACCAAGTGAGATTACTCATTTACTAAGCTTCATGACACAACGGTCGATCTGACATAGTTACATCCCGAACCAGTTGCACACTGTGTTATTCAAAGAAACACTGAAAAAAAATCTCTGTACTCCCCTTTCAATATCACTCTTGTCAATGTGATTGTCCCAGATGATGCATATATTGAAGTTTTCCAAAATTATCACAATATCTTTGTTAAAAAAATTCCAAAGAGTTCCTGTGTAATGCAGTGATGAGCAATGAAATGCTGTTAGGTGATCTAAAAGTGTTCTGCTGCTTGTGTCCTTAGCAAGTAGTAGCCAGAACTAAAATTCAGACTGACTCTACTTCATGATCTGAGGCCAAACTCTTTCTCTATAATGCCTTTGTTCTCCATTATTGTTAGTGTTAACCATTTTGCCTGAGTTTCTGCAAGGTTGTGAACCATTGAATATTTATGTCCAACGTTTGTTCATCCTGGAACCACATCTCTCTGGTGTCTAAATTTCTTCTATCTCTGTGTCAGAAATCTATCTATCATATTGATGAGGCTTTATCCATTCCAAAAAAAAAGTTTACTCTTTCCCACAACTTCCTGTCAAAAACCGATTCACTGTTGTGCGACTTGAGTTAAACTCTTTCCCTTCCTGTTCCTTTCTGCTTGTCTTCAGCCAAATCCCCATGATGTTCCGATGCGTCAACTTTTTTCTTTGGAGTTGGAAAGCTACTTTCACCTGAACACTGTCCCTGCATCCTCTCTGTCAGTTTAACGCCCTGTCCATAAACCTACCAACATGATTGGCCAGGACACTGTACCCTGCATGGTTCCAGTGGGACCATCCCAATGGATTAGTTATTAAATCAGGTATGGGATGTGGGCGTCTCTGGCTGACCAGCCTTTCTTGCTCAGCCCTAGCTGCCCTTGAACTGAGTAACTTGCTCGGCCATTTCAGAGGTTAATTGAGAGACAAGCATTTTGCTGTGGAGATGCCGTGCAGACCACGTGAGGATGGGCAGATGTCTTCCTCGAAAGGACAAGTGTTTGGATATTTGTACATCTGCAATTGTTTCATACTTATTTATGGATTATTATTATTTTAAAAACAGTTGATTTCAAATGTCTCCATTTCAGATGGTGGGATTCTAATCTGCCTCCCCTGAATATTAGCTGAGGTTTTGGACACATTCTCTAGCAATAATACCACAAGGGCATCACTTCACCTGCTCACTGGGTGCTCATCCCTGAGCACTGATACCAGGGCATCATGAAGCTAAACCCGCTCCTCCGACACAATTGTGTGATCCTGACATCCTCCAGCAATCTGGTGCTCTTACTTAATATCGCTTCATTTTCCAAATCTCTGTGGGGCTCAATGCCATTCTCCCTGTGTAACGCTCACTACATCAGTCTAATTTCCCATTGTGTCTATTCCTCTATCTTCTGTAGGTACTCAGGAAGGTCCTGACTAAATAGACTTCCCCACTGCTGGGAGTCTCGCCCATCACCACATTGAAGATGGTTGGTCAGCCAGAGATACCAAGAGCAGGGAGGTCTGGAGCCTTCAATGAATGAGTGAGGTAAGATCACCCACAGTGCACAGAGCAAAGAACAATGAGAGGGCTCCAAACATCGGCTCACAAGACATGACATAGTTACAGTGTTGGAGGGGAGGCACAGTGCAGCCACACCACACGCTCAATCCCCACCCCTACTTTAAGTTCTGTTGTACTAAGACCCACTACTCTGCAATACTGTATCTATGGCATGTCTTGTGCACCAGTGTCTTCAATAATTTGTAATTCCCACAACAGTTCCTGTCCCTGTAACCTCCTCCCTTCCTGATAGTCCCTCCACATATTTGGAATGTACTGCATTCCAGACTACCACCCCTATCTCTGTAACTAACTCCAGTGTCTACAACATGCCTTATCTCAGTAATCTCCTCCTCTTTAACTGGATACAGAGTCATACACCACAGAAACGGTTCCTTCGATCCAACCAGTCCATGCAGACCAGAGTCCCTGAATGAGACGAATTTCACTGCTTTTGGCCCATATCCCTTCAAAACTTCTCCTCTCCATGTACCTGCCCAAATGTCTTTTACATGTTGTTATTGTACTTTTTTCTACCACTTCCCCTGGCAACTCATTCCATACCTGCATCATCCTGTGTGTGCAAAATGTTCTCCTCCAAATTCTTAAAGTCTTTCTCTTTCACTTCATATTTATGTCCTCTAGAATATAGAACATGACAACGCACGACCGGCCCTTCGGCCCACAATGTTGTGCCAACTTCTGGAACCAATCTGAAGCCCAACTAACCGACACTATGCCAGTCTCGTCCATATGCCTATCCAATGACCATTTAAATGCTCTTAAAGTTGGTGAGTCTACTACTGTTGCAGAAAGCGCGTTCCACGCCCCTACTACTCTCTGAGTTAAGAAGCTACCTCTGACATCTGTCCTAAATCTGTCACCCCTCCCTTCAAAGTGATCTCCCCTCATGCTAGGCATTGCCTTTCAAGGGAAAAGGCTCTCAAACCTTCTCACCCTGTGATTATCTTATATGCCTTAATTAATTCGCCTCAAACGTTTTCTCTCGAACGAAAACAGTTCAAGTTCCTTGGCCTTTCCTTGTAAGATCTCCCTCCAAACCAGATAACATCCTAGTGAATCTCCTCTGAATCCTTTCCAAAGCTTACACATCATTCCTGTAACGTAGTGACCTGAACTGTACCCAATACCCCAGGTGTGGCCACCCATGAGTTTTGTACAGCTGCAGCATGATCTCATTGTTCCGAAACTCACTCCCTCAACAATAAAAGCTAACACACCAAGTGCATTCTGAACAAACTTATCAACTTGAATGACAGTTTTCAGGGAACAAAGTACGTGGACATAGAGATCTCTCTGTTCATGTACACTCCCAAGAATCTTACCGTTAGCCCAGTACTCTGTGTTCCACTTACTCCTTCCAAAGTGAATCACCTCACACTTTTCCATATTAAACTCCATCTGTGACCTTTCAGTTCAGCTGTGCAGCTTATCTATGCCTCTCTCTAATCTACAACATCCTGCATCACTATTCACAACTCTACCAACCTTAGTGTCATCTGCTACTTTACTAACCCATCCTTCAATGCCCTCATCCAGGTCATTTATATAAATGACAAGCAACAGTGGAACGAAAACACATCGTGGCATTAATGCACTAGTCACTGAACTCCAGGATGAATATTCCTCATCAACCACTACTCTCTAACTTCTTTCAAGCTCTGAGTCAAGTTCTGATCAAAACTGTGAAAGTACCCACAATCCCATGCCTCTGTATTGCCTGCAATAACTTACCGTGGAGAACCTTAACAAACGCCTTACTGTAATCCAAAAACACCACATCAACTGCTTTACCCTCATCCACTTCTTTGGTCACCTTCTCAAAGAACTGAGAGGTTTGCGAGGCACGACCTCCCCTTAACAAATCCGTGTTGGCTATCCCTCATCAACTTTTTCATCTCCAGATGAATACAAATCCAATCTCTTTCAGCCTTTCCAACAATTCACCCAGAATCAAAGTAAGGCTCACAGCTCTATAATTACCAGGGTTTTCTCTGCTTCGCTTTGTGGACAAGGGGACAACATTTGCCATCCTCCAGCCTTCTGGTACTAATCCTGTAAACAATAACATAAAGATCAAAGCCCAAGGCTTGGCAACCTCCTTCCTGGCTTCGCAGAGATTACGAGGATAAATCCTATTCAGCCCAGGGGACTTAGCTAGTTTTACACTTTGCAGCATTGCTAACACCTCCTCCTTCTGCACTTCAATCCCGTCTAGTTAAGGACTTCACTATCCTGGAGTAAAGGTGTTGGCTAATCAACTTACCTGTATCTCTCATGGTTTTCTAAACTTTTGTATGGTTACCCCTCAGCCACCTACGCCCAATGGAAATACGAAGGACGATCATACAAATATGTGTTCTTGTCAACGCCACTACTTTGCCACAATGTTCTCGGATACACTTGTTCAGGACCTGGGGCGTTCTCCACCTTTGTGTTCCAAGACCTCCAGCACTACCTCTTCTGTAGTAGGGACTCTTTGCAATGCATCACTGTTTCTTTCCCTTTGTTTCCTAGTCTTTGTCCACAGTACGTTCTGTCATGAAATAATGATTTAGTGTCGCGCCCATCTGCTGTGGTTCCATGCAGCGATTGTCTCACTGGTCTTTGAGGGGACCTATTGTCTCTCCATTTACTTTTTTGTCCTTGTATGCTGTAGAACACACTTTGCAATCTCCTTAACCTTATTTGCCAAAGCTATCTCAATTCCCCATGTTGCTTTCCAGCCTATCCAGCCTCTCCGTTTCTGTCAAACCCTCCAGTATCAGTAATATCTTCGTCAATCTTTGCTCTAATTACAGTTTCAGCAAATGCTTCCTAAATCAGGATGATCAGAATTCTACACAGCTTTCCAAAGCTGTGCTGACTATCCCATATGAATTCTTGCCTTTGCAAAGGCATGTAACTCCTGTTCAGCAGAATCAGTTCCAACAACTTACGCATCACTGACATCAAGCTAATTGGTGTTTATGTCCCTGGCTTTGCCTCGCAGACTTTCCTAAATATTGGCACAACATTGGCCACCCTCCAGGCTTCCAGCTCATCAACAGTGGCTGTAGTGATAGTAAAATCTCTTTAGGGTACCTCACAATTTCTTCCTGAGCTTCCCAAAATATCCAGGAATATACTCGATTAGTTCCCAGGGATTTGTCTACCTTTTATGGATTTTAAAACCTCCAGTACCTCCTGTTCTGTACTGTGGACTCTTTTGAAGACATCACTGTTTATTTCCCTCAGATTCCCAGTCTTTCTTCACAGTAAGTTGAAACATGAAACTTTCGTTGAGGATCTCAGCCATCTCCTCTGTTTCCACACTTGGTTGGCCCCATGGACCTTTAAGGAACCATATTGCATCCGTATTTACTGTTCAGTTGTTAATATACTTGTATTTTCCTCATTTGATCTGGCGGAGCATTCTGTGGTCCCCTTTGGTCCCTCCTGATTTCTCACTTAAGTGTATTACTCAACCGGAATGTTCTTCAATGGATTCCTTAATCCAGCTGGCTATATGTGACACGTGTTCCATTTCTCTTGATCAGAACCTCAATATCTCCAGTCGTCCAGTGTTTCTCACTTGTATCAGCATTATCCTACACACTAACAGGAGAAAAAAGGACACTGATACCACAGAGAAAGCAAGGCAATGTGGGAACTGCTGGAAGGGATTCAATTAACCACAGAAATGGAATCTCATTTAATCAGTAACACTAGGGAGAGACCGTTTACCAGTCCCGTGTGTGGGAAGGGATCACGAAACAAACCAACCTCCGGAGACTCCAGCGGGATTACATATCCCATCAGGTGTTCGGTGATGCTGTCAATGCTGCTGTTAATCCCAACCAGCTATTTGTTCCATAGCGTCAATCACAGAGTCATACAGCATGTAAACAGGCCTGTCAGACCAACCAATCCATGCTGAACACACTGCCAAACTAATCTAGTCCCATCTGCCTCCTCCTGTACCCGCTGAGTGGTGATAATGCCCTTGTAGTTTTATTACTGTGTTGCTTATCCAAAAAAACAGGTAATATTTTGGGGACAAAGAGTTCAGGTCCTGGCATGACAGATAGTGGAGTTGAATTCAATAAGCACCTGGAATTGAAGAGTCTCGTGATGACCTGAATGAGTTGTGTGGAAAATCCCATCTGATTCACTCATGCCAGTTCGACAAGCAAATTGGCATATTCATCTGCTCTGTCCCACATGAGTCTCCAGACAGATAATATCGTGGTTGACTCTTAAATCTCCTCTGGGAAATAACTGATGTACTCGGCATGAATAAATTTATTTCAAAACTCCCACTTTCCCATTCATGTTTGCAATCAATTGTCCATTAAATGTTGCAAACATACCCTCATCCATCACTTCCTCAGCAAGTTAATTGCACACGTAAAAAAAATGCCTCACGTGTCTTTTTTAAAATAAAATCTCTCTATTTTCATCTTAAACATATGCCCTCTTGTCTTGAAATCCCCATCCTGGGAAAAGGCCGCTATCGTTAACTCTAAACTTGCATCTCAATAATACATAAACTTCTGTCAGGTCGCCGTTCAAACCCCTAACCTAGAGTGAAAACAGTCTCAACTAGGAGAAAGTGAGAACTGCAGATGAGAGATCAGAGTCGAGAGTGTTGTGCTGGGAAAGCACAGCAGATCAGGCAGCATTTGAGGAGCAGGAGAATCGACGTTTCGGGGAAGAGCCTGATGAATGACACTTGCGCGAAAAAAAAAAAATTCTCCTGCTCCTGAGATGCTGCCTTACCTGATGTGGTTTTCCAGCACCCCAATGTCTAATCTGAAAATAGTCTCAGCCTATCCAGTCTTTCATTATAACTCAATCCTTCCACAGGCAACAAGTGTGTATACCTTTTGTGAACCTACTCCAGCTGAATAATATCATTCCTACAACTGGGCGACCAGAACTGGACATCATATTCCAGAAGAGGCCTCATCAATGTCCTGCAAAACTTCAACATAACGTCCCATCTACTACACACAAAGGACTGAGCAATGAAGGGAAGTTTGTTAAATGCCTTTGAACCACCTTGCCTGTTGGTAATGCCAATTACAAGGAATTATGTACCTGCACACCGAGCTTCCCTGTTCTCCAACATACGTAAAGCCATACTCTTTTTGTTGTACCAAAATGCAATACCTTCCATTTATCCAGATTGAACTCCACGTTACATTTTTCAGTACAACGACTCATTGGATTAAGATCCTTTTGAAACTTAGATAATCTTCTCCACTGTCTACAATTCTGGTGTCGCCTGCAAACCTACGAAGCATGCCTGCAGTGAGTTCCACTGTTTTCTCATATAGATCAATGCTTCATATTTACTTATAGTTGCTGTGATTTAGCAGTGTGCAGGTCATACAACAGTTAATCATGCAATTAACCATGAGCAAGAAAGCCGCAGACTGCAGGGAGATATTAAACAATTGGAAATAAAAATGGTGAAAGTAATTCATTCCAGGGAAGTGGATGATAGTGAAGCAAAATTAAACTTCAAACCAGCTGCCCCAGCTCCAGTTGTGGCACTCAGCTGTCTCAGCAAGATGCACTGTAGATTGCTGTTATTATAAACTGGAACAGATTTTCCCTGCTGCCTCGCCTTTGACCAGGAGCACTCCCAACCTCGGAATTGCTTGCGCCTCTAAACGATCATAGAAACACCGTGCATTCTCCGGTTGTGTCACCTGAGCCGTCGAGTATCTCTGCGACCTCGTTCCCATCCCGATTTCAAGTTGGTTCTTCGCGAATGCGCCACTCAGTTCCTCTGATTCTGAGGCTGGGAACTGGGACTATGTGGCAGCAGTGGTTACTGCCTTGTGTGGGGAAACTCGTGAAGTAACCGATGTTAAACTGCATTGTTATTGAAGGATACATTTCAACAAAAGCTTGGTAACAACAATGACTGTAGATTCTGGAAACCAGATTCTGGATTAGTGGTGCTGGAAGAGCACAGCAGTTCTGGCAGCATCCGAGGAGCAGTAAAATCAATGTTTCGGGCAAAAGCTCTTCATCAAGAATACAGGCAGAGAGCCTGAAGGGTGGAGAGATAAGTGAGAGGAGGGTGGGGGGTGGGGAAAACGTAGCACAGAGTAGAATAGGTGAGTGGGGCAGGGGATGAAGGTGATCGATCGGGAGGGAGTGTGGAATGGATAGGTGGAATAGAAGATAGGCAGGTAGGACAAGTCAGGAGAAGTCATGGGCATGGGGACAGTGCTGAACTGGACGTTTGGAAATGGGGTGAGGTGAGGGAAGGGGAAAGTAGGAAACTGTTGAAGTCCACATTGATGCCCTGTGGTTGAGGTGTTCCGAGGTGGAAGATGAGGCGTTCTTCCTCCAGGTGTCTGGTGGTGAGGGAGCGGCGGTGAAGGAGGCCCAGGACCTCCATGTCTTCGGCAGAGTGGGAGGGAGAGTTGAAATGTTGGGCCACGGGGTGGTGTGGTTGATTGGTGCATGTGTCCCAGAGATGTTCCCTAAAGCGCTCTGGAAGGAGGCGCCCAGTCTCCCCAATGTACAGGAGACTGCACCGGGAGCAACTGATTCAATAAATGATATTGGTGGATGTGCAGGTAACGAAAGCTGCCCTGTCCCCAGAGTCTTTGATGTTTTGGAGAAATCTATTTATCTCAGCCTTCAACACATTAATGATGGAATCAGCACAGCCACTGGGGGAAACCGATGTTAAACGGTCAGCCCATTCTGAGTTCCCACATATCTGCCACTGTTTGGTCAGCACGGATATTGTGCATTTGGTGCTCTGCCTAACATTTCTTATGATACTTTACTTATTACGTGTGCTTAGTGTGTTCGCCTGTGGTTTGCCGTGGTCGTATAGTGGTTCGTGCTCTGCATTGGGGCCACAGCAACCGACATTCGAATTTGAGTCACGGCCGTAATTGCGCTGTGTCCCAGTCTTTTGTGAAACACAAAGGAATCGGTTGGTTTAAGTTTTGATTTTTTCCAAGGTGTTTTTTTTTCCTTCAAGCTCTGCTCGCTCACATCTCTGTGTTTCATATGTCAGAATTCAAATCCACCCATTCTCAGAGATTTCTTCCCTCCTACGATCACAAACCAAACTTTCCTTCCCATACCCCCCTTTTATTAATTGGGAGATGCCGGTGTTGGACTATGGAGTAGAAAGTTAAAAATTATACAACACCAGGTTATGGTCTTACAGGTTTTATTGAAGCACTAGGTTTCGGAGAGCTGCTCTTTCATCACGTGTTTGCGGAGTCATTACCTATTTCACTAAGGCATTGCAGAATCTAATACAGACTCTCACATTGATACCGATTAGTCTGTGTGGCTGGGGTCACTGTTGCTGGGTGAACGTGCACCAACCCCACCATCGGGGCCTGCAGACCATTTGATCCAAATGGTTACCACTGTTGTGAGATCAATACTCATGTAACTGCTTTTACCGATATGGACCAGATATTATTGGCGGGGGGGCAGCTCAGGAAAATGGCACAGAACAGTATCAGGGAAAAGCGACTTAATTGGATAAGATCAGTTTCACTGTTTTTCTGTAATGGCCGAGCGCTATTACCACTGAACACTGAACTGTTAATTCAGACACCAGGGACCTGGATTTGACTCCGACCATGCTAGGTGGTAGGATTGGGATTTAATAAATATCTGGAATTACGAATCTAATAACTTCTATATATCCATGTTCAATTGTTGAAACAAAATAATCTGACGTCATTTAAGGAATGAAACTGCCATTCTTACCTGCTCGGGTCTCCATGTGACTCCAGAGTCACTACAAGATGGTTGAGTCTCAACTACCCGCTGTGCAATTAGGGATAGCAATCAATACTGCCGAGCCAGCGACGCCCTCATACTGTAACAGAATAGAAAAATAGGTTCATTCGGCCTTAGCTAGATTACTGTGTGCAGTTCTGCAATTCAGAGTCCTGCATGGATGTGATCGCACTGGGAACGTTGCAGTAGAGATTCACTGGGATATTGTCTGGGCTGAAGAGTTTCACTTGTGAGGAGAGATTGGACAGACTGGGGTTGTTTGTCGCCGAGCAGAGGAGATTGGAGAAGTCATGACTGAGATGTACTAAATACTGAGGGATATGGATAGGATTGACTGAAAGAAGCCTTTGTTATTAATGGAGGGATCGAACACTGGGGCCAAGAGATTTCGGGAAAAGGCAGAAAGGTTTGAGTAGATTTGCGGAAAGGGTCAGAGAGGCGGAAATCATTCTAACCTTTAAAAATATTGAGATGTTAATTTGTGATGCCAAAACATATAAGATTATGGGCTAAACGATGGACCTTGACTCAGGTCGTTTAGCAGTTGTGTTGGACAAGTGCTGCCACAACAGGCTGAAGGCTCTCCTTCGATGATGTTGTCCTCTACAGTATCGTGGTTAGTGTCCCCTCCTGTCACAGGGCTCAATTCTCCGGTGGGGGCATCATGAATGTTTGAAACCTGTCGCTCTGTTCCCCGGTGAAGGTTATTCATGCCCGGCCTTCCATTCTCGATGGGACATGTCACATGAAGGACAGTGCTGTCTGAATCAGCTGAGGAAGGACTGCAGCTCCTGGGGAGACAGAGTGTCAGTGACAGTGCAAACATGTAACTTCAGCAAACTGCACATTGTGTTTGTGTTGCAATGAAAACCATTATATAGAGTTGTTCCTGATTGATATGTTTATTTAAAGCAGGAATCTGAGGAAGAAAACAGAATAAACCCATTCAAATCTGGGTGCAGAAACATTTTCAGCAGATCTACTGAGGTTTTACAGCGTAGAACCGCGTTTGGATGCTTTGAATTCGGGTTGGTGGGCGCAGCTTGCTTTCACTAGACGGAGTTGCCAGTGTGTAAAGCCAGAGTGATACAGATAGTGTTCAATGTGATGGTACATTTATCCAGTGGTTCGCACTGCTCTTAAGTCTGTAGGTTAGGTGGTTTGGCCTGTTAAATTGCGCTGATGTGTCCAGCGAGTGAATTCAGTAAGTTAAATGAGTTAGCCACGGGTAACGCAATGATAAGTCCAGCAGCTACGCGATTTTATTCCAGCTCGTTGATTTGAAATCACAAACCAGAGGCCTGCGGGGATAGAGACGGGAGCTAGGTCTGGTTGAGATGCTGTTCAGAGTCTCCCTGCAGACCTGATTGACTGAACTGCACTTTCTGCATTGCAGGGAATCTGTGATTCTATCAGAGAGGACACTGCCAGCGTTTACTGGGCCGCAAAGACATTAGAGACGATGCTGACGGCGTTTAGTGGGGATGGAGTTTTATTTATTTGTGTTTTGGAAAATTTGACACTGAACCAAGGAAAACCGAATGGAAGTTTCCCAGCGTATTTGAGGTTTGGAGAGAGTAAATATATGGAAAATTCAATCTTTCAAGTTCGTATATTTCTGAACGGCAGGCTTTCAAAACCATCGATGAAGGACAAATAAATGATGGGAGCAGAATTTCTGTCACTCAGAGAATCCGTTTCCAAAATATTTGGAAAGGCACATTTAGAGACAAACAAGCAGTGAATTTCACCAGGAAAGAGACAGCCTGCGGCCAGGTAAAAGTGTAGAAGTGTGGTATGGGGGGTAGAAGGTGCGAGGAAACAATATCTAATTTGGACGACTTCAGATGCAAAGAAATATCGGAAACGTCTGCAGCTGAGTAAGATTCAGCCAAAAAAACCTCAGAGTTTTGAAAGATTTCTATTAATATTCCATATGAAGCATTATATGTGGAACTGAGCAGATTTGGCATATTGTCAAGGCAAGCTATTCCATAATGAATAGGAAGTGACCAGTCTCTTAGAGATCGATTTCCTGCTTTAATCCCATGCCTGAAAGGTGGGAGGACGATCGCCATGATGTTGGGTTCATTTGATATCCACTGAAATCTGCCAACGTAACTGAGCATCAAAACTGCCATCTTGCTTTGTAGTTTAATATTCTGTTTTTCTCATCAGTATTTTCTTTAAGCTGAAATAAATTCGGAGCAAAATTGATCACAACATTGAGCGTTCCAATCATATAAATCCAATTCACTTCCGATCATTGGAATGAACAGAGTGAAGTTGCAGCAAAATTAATAAAACGAAACGAACAAAACTGAATTTCCGGGAATTTTACCCAGTTCAGGTTCAGCCATATGAGAAAGACCATCAAGCTAAAACATCACCTTCACTTCTCTCTCCATGTATACTTCTTCACGTGAAAGAGAAACTGTCTGAAGTAATTACGCATCAAGACTAAATGTGCGTGTGAATGTGACGGGAATTTCATGTTTGCTGGTTCATTCTGAGACAGATCCGTCTCGGAATAAATCAAGGACAAGGTATTCCTTCCAAGGACATGGTCAATCCCTTGGATTTTGCTGGTATTATTGTTCTGTCGAAAGCAGAAACATAATGGTGTGGATTCGATTCCGGTCAGGGAATTTCTTATCGCATAGGAGCACCATATGTGATCTTGAAGGGGTCACATGTGAGCCCCTTTGCAATGGGCTGAAGTGGCCCAGAGGTTAAGGCTACGGGTTGCTCTTCCATTGCGCATGTGTGGATTTGAATCCTTCTCTGGCTATTACTTCGATCAAACGCAGCTGTGGTTTCCCTTTGTGCCTCACATCTTTAGGATACATTGGATGGAGAATCTTGCTTTTGCCCTTCATTGCACCGGGGATTTGTGATAAATCGGTACCTCATCAAAGTCGAAGTAAAGCAATTTGTTTCTGTTGTAAGTGACATTGGGATAATGAAAAGGAGGGCAACGTTTCTTTCCTCCTTTCATTCCATCTTCACTTTCTCTGAATTTACATCGAATGAAAGGGGAACAAATAAGGAGAGATCGGGTGCAATAGTTTATCCAGTGGGCTTGTGAAGTTTAATGCAATACTCCATACACTGTTCTGATCAGTATTTTAAACAGTCAATTGAATTGGAACCGCAGAAATTTTTTCCAATGAAACGAATTTTTCATTCTTTCACAACCTTTTGCTGTGTGAATCATACCGCGAACCATCATCCAGCGTGATCACCAAGTTGGCAACAATATTAGATCCACCAATTTTCTTTAGCAATCACAACATCTGCACCTACCCATCTGTGGTGTGCCCAGTGCCATTTGTTGTATCCAGGCCACAGCACATTTCTTTTCATGAACTTATGAGCTTAGTTCCTGATCTGTCTGATCAGTTCGAGAAACCTTTTCTATCACTTCATCCCATCCCCTCAGAATTCTAAAGGTATCAATAAAATAAGGCATTAGACCAAATGATGTAGGATTGCAAATCGTCCTTTCAGCCCATCGAGTCTGCTCCACCATTCAACGAACTCATACTGATCTGATAAGCCTCAACTCCATTCTCCAGCATTGCCTCGACAAAGCTTCATCATCTTTCTGGTTAATTATCTGTCTGGCACAGTTTGACAATACACAACAACTCAGCCTCAACAACAATTTCGGCAAGGAGTTCCACCGATTCACTGGCCCCTGAGCAAAGAAATTACTCCGCATTTCTGAATTAAATAGGCTATATCTAATTCTGAGTTCACGTCCTCTGGTGCTCACCTCAAACCAGAGGGTAAACCACCTGACCGTATCTACTATGTCAAGATCCCATGAATATTGCACGTGTATAAATGTTATTATGTGATTATGGAGCTCCCCTCCCTCTCCTTTGTTTCAAGGAGAATAAACCCAGCCTAACCAATCATTCCACGAAGCTCCGTTTTCTCCAGTGTTGACAACATATTCATTAATCTCTGCTGTCACCTGCAGCGTCCTTACATATTATTTCAGCAGGACGAGACATTTATGCGAAGAAACGGTTGAAATTTCAAGCACAGACGGGAATTGGAACTTGAAATCAGACAGTGACTGGAATCAGATTGGTCCACACAAGGACGAAATAGAGTAATGATCACTCTGACAAATGAGAATCTAATCATATCTCATTGACATTCAATAACTTTACTGTAAACAAATTCCCCCGTGTATAGAAACTGGCTACATAAACACTTTGACAACAATAACATGTTCTTGAGACATTTTTTGATTATAAACTCAACTCATTGTTCAGTGAATCCTATATCGTTTGCAAGGCACAAATGAGACGAGGAATATAACTCTCTCCATTTGCCTAGATGGGTGTAACTTCAATAACACTTAAGGAACTGGACACTTCCACGACAATGCAGTCACTTGAGTGTACCCTCTTCAACACCTGCAATATTCATTCCCTTCACCGCTAAGGCGCAATTGCAGCAGAGTGCACCAACTATAATTTGCACTGGAGTAAGTCATTCGGGCATTTTTGACAACCTTCAATGCTCAACAGCTGTACTGACTATAAGGACACGGTTGGAAGATGCAACGAAACGCCACCATTTTCAAGTTACCCTCCAAGGCCCATAGCACCCTGACTTGGAAAGGAACCAGTAAGAAACTCATTGGTGAAACGGTCTTGATGAGCAAAGTTGCATACTTTAGCCTTCCATCTTTTATCTTACAATTTTAAGAAAAATGTTGATTTATGCTGTGACCAGAGTGGTGCTCAGTCCTTCAGCTGTTCCCTAAACTGGTGGTTGCTAAAGTTCTGCTATCATCCACAGCCTGTAGTCAACAGTAGAAAATATCCGAAAACCCTCTCAATCAACTGACTCCCCTTCAGATTAGAGTGGTGTTGGAGAAGCACAGCAGGTCAGGCAGCATCTGAGGAGAAGGAAAAATGGACGTTTCAGCCAAAAGCCCTTCATCAGGAATGAGACTGGGATCACATGGGATGGAGAGATAAATGGGAAGGGGGTGGGGCTGGGGACAAGGTAGCTGAGAGTGCTGTAAGTGGATGCGAGTGGGGGGTGAACATGAAATGTCAGAGAAGTAGGTGGAGTGGATAGGTGGGAATGAATATGCACAGGTGGGACAAGTCAGGCGGACGGAGTTGAGCTGGAAAGTGAGAACTGGGGTAAGGCAGGGGGATGGGAAATGAGGCAACGGGTGAAGTCCAAATTGATACCATGGTGTTGAAGTGTCCCGAGGCAGATGATGAGGCTTTCTTCCTTCAGGCATCGGGTCGTGAGGCAGTGGCGATACAGGAGGCCCAGGACCTTCATGTCCTCGGGAGAGTGGGAGGAGGAGTTGAAATGTTTGGCCATGGGGCACTGGGGTTGATTCTTGCGGGTATCCTGGAGATATTCTCTGAAGTGTTGTGTGAGAACACATCTCCTGTCTCCAACTTAGAGGAGACCGCATCGGGAGGACTGTATACAAGAAATGGCATGTGTGGAAGTGCAGTAGAAATTTTGATGGATATGGAAGCCTCAATTAGAGCCTTGGACAGAGGTGAGGAGGTAGATGTGGGTGCAGGTTTTGCAATTCCTGCAGTGACACGGAAATTTATATTTCCCTCCCCACCCCTATCCACTTTTCACAAAGACTCTTTCCTCCACGACTACCTAGTCAAGTCCACGCCCTCCAATGACCCACCCTCCCCTCACGGCACCTTCCCCTGCCACCACAGGAATTGCAAAACCTGCACCCACATCTTCCCTCTCACATCCTTCCAAGGCTCCAGTGAGCCTTCCACATCCATCAAATATCCGTGTGCACTTCCACACATGTCATTTATTGCATCTGTTGCTCGCCATGCGGTCTCCTCTACATTGGGGCCAACAGACACATTCTCGGAGAGCACTTCAGAGAACTTTTCCAGGGAACCCGCAAAATTCGACTCCAACGCCCCATGACCAAAAACATCAATTAGCACGTCCCCGACTCTCCCAAGGACATGCAGTTCCTGGGTCTCCTCCAATGCCATTCCCTCACCACCAGACGCCAGATATTCCACCTCGGGACCCTCAACCCCAGGGCATCCACGTGGTCTTCACCAGTTTTCTCATCTCCCCACGGCCACCTTATCCGAGTTCCAAATTTCTAACTTGGAACCATCCTACTGACCTGTCCCACTTGTCTATCTTCCTTTCCACCTATCCGCTCCACCCTCTTCTCCGACCTATCTCCTTTAACCCATCTCTATCCACCTCTTGCACTCTCAGCTAAATTCTTCCCAGATCCAGTCCTCCCGTTTATCTCTCCACCCTCGAGGCTCCCAGCTTTATTCCTGATGAAGGGCGTTTGCCCGAAACGTTATTTTTTTCTGAAACTCGGATGCTGCCTGACCTGCTGTGCTTCTTCAGCACCACTCTAATCTTGATTCTGATTTCCAGCACCTGCAGTACGCACTTCCGTCCATCTGATTCCCCTGTCTATTGATCTTGAATAGGCTGTTGCGAAAGTTCCAGCATCGTTTCCCTGCTTTAATATTCCCACCTGCGATCAAGAACATCGAGACCACTTGATCCCTTGTCCAATCAACTTCAAACATTCGTGAATGTCTACTCTAATTTCTCTTTTATTACTTTAAACCACTCAGTATTCACACTTTTCTCATTATGAGTCCTCAAATTCATTATCACCCACTTCACTGGATTGAATTCCTTTCAGCACATTTTCTTGCCAATTGTTTCCAATCTCCCTGCAGTCTATGGCTTTCTTCCTCATGGTTAAAGACATAACTAATTGGTACCTGATTTGCAAACTGCGAAATGATGGCCACGACAAATAAGTAAAAATCCTTGACCTGTATGAGAAAACAATAGAACTCATAGAAGCCATGGTTCATAAGCTTGCAGAGGACAGCAGAATTGGAGACTGTAAAGAAGGTGATCTAAGGTTCCAGAAGGATCTTAATCCATTGCGTCTTTGGGCTGAAAAATGTCACATGAAGTTCAATCTGGATAAATGGAAGGTATTGCATTTTGCTACATCAAATATTAGTAGTGCTTATACAATTAATGACCGGCATTGCATCGTGTTGTGGAACACGGAGGCCAGGAATGCAAGTACATAATTCATTTTAATTTCCTTCATAGATAGACAGAATAGTTAAAAAAATGTCATCTTGCCTTCGTTGCTCTGTCCTTTGAGCGAAGGATTGGTACGTTATGTTGAAGTTGAATAGGACATTGGGTGATGCGTCTTCTGGAAAACTGTGTTCAGTTCTTGTCGCCCAGAAATAGCAAGGAAATTATTCAGCGGGAGTAGGTTTAGAACAGGTATACCAGAGTATGGCGAGTGGGGAAGGTTTGTGTTATAACGAAAGGCTGGATAAGCTGAGACTACTTTCACTCGAGCACTGGAGTTTGAAAGGCGACCTGATAGAAATTTATAAATTATTGAGAGTTCGGCTGGAGTTAACTGTAACTGTCTTTTCTCCAAGGAGGGGCACTTCAAGACGAGAGGGCAAATGTTTAAAGTGAAAAGAGGGATTTAAAATAAGACATGAGAGGCTTTTTTTTAACAGAGGATGGTTTATGTGTGCAATTCACTTCCTGAGGCAGTGATGAATGAAAGTACATTTACAATATTTACAGGATATTTGGATCGATAAATAAATTGGAAAGTATCAGTGGGATTAACAAAAGCTATGCATTCATGCCTCGTACATAATTTATTGCCCCGAGGGAAGTTCAGAATCAACCACGATATTATGGATCTGGAATCACATACCAGCCAGACCAGATAGGTAAGGCAGTTTCCTTCCCTATCAGGCATTAGTGAATCAGATCTACTGATTCAATATCATTATTAGACTCTAGGTATTTATTTAAATAAAATTCCAGCATCTGCCATGCCAGGGTTTGAAGCCGTGTCCACAGAATTTTATCTGGACATTCATATTAACAATGCAGTAATAATATCACAATGGCATTATTAACCCTCAGCAGTTACAAGAGCCGTCAGATGAGACTAGATTAGTTTGGCATGATGTTCGGTATGAGCTGGTAGGAGTGAAAGGCCTGTTTTCATGCAGTGTGAGTCTATGACTTTGACGCTATGAAACTGGCAGCTGGTTGGGATGAACAGCAGCGTTGACAGTTTAATAGATCTCCTTCTGGGATATGTAATCTTGCTGGTAAATCTGGAGGTTCTTCTGCTCATTGAGCCCTTCCCATACACGGGAGATTGAATATTCTGTCCCCAGTTTGACTGAGTAGATGAGTTTCCACTTCAGCAGGTAATTGAATCCCGCATTGCCCTGGTTTCTCTGTGATATTGGTGTCTTTGTGTCTACCCAGGATGAACGATTGGTTGAAATTATGTCAACGCAGACGTAAGTCCCGTTGTCCATGTTGTGAATGTGTTTTTATTCTTCCTGATACACCCACAGGGTGTGGATATCGCTGGTCAGGACAGCATTTATTGTTCATCCTGATTCGCTGCTGCCTCGCTGCTCGAGAGACATGGATTCGATCCCAGTCTCGTGTGACTCTGTGCAGTTTGCACATTCTCTCTTTGCTTGTGTGAGTTTCCACCCACAGTCTGTAGGTGTGAAGGTTACTGGGATCAGTCATGGGAAATGAAGGGGAATGGAATACGTATGGAGTGTGGGTCTGATAGGATGTGCTTCAGAGGGATAGTGTCGACTGCAAGGGCTGAAGGCCTGCTTTCCCACACGGTTTTCATTCTCGGATTAAGGGTCAGCTATTTTGTTCAGGTCCTGGAGACACAAGTAGGCAGGATTGGGTAAAGATGGTAGCATCCCCTGTATAAGCGACATGTATGAATGGGATTGCAGGAAATTAAAGGCATGTTCTCTGTTCCTGAGATCAGGCTTCCATTCCAGGTTTTATTCATCGAACTTTAACATTACCAGTTCCGTGTGTGAGTCCCCAAGGATGCCTAGTTTATTATATAACCACAACACCACCTTCTCCAGGTTGCAGTATTTATTGGGGACAAGAAGCTGATTCTGAGCTGATGCGAACAAAAGCAGATGCCAATGTCAAAACCAATGATGCAAATACGAAAATGAAATATCAATCCTTGCAACCCCAAAGTTAAAGTCTCCACACGCTTTAGATGCGCCAATCGGCTGTCTCAGCAACATGTACTGTTTGTGGTCATAATATTATAAATTGGGGCAAGTATTGCCTTCCGCCCCGCTTTTGACCAGGAGCTGTCCCAGCCTTAGAAATACATGCGCCTCTCTCCTGTCATTCCATCCCAGTTTCCAATTGGATCTTCGTGCATGCTTCACACAGTTTCTCTGATTCCAGGTCTGGAACTGGAATGATGTGTGATTGCATGCAGCAATTGGTCCTGCCTTGTGTGGGCAAAATGATGAAGTAGCCGATATTCAAATATAATGCTTTTGAAGCATACGTTTCAACAATATTCTGCACTCTGCCAAGAGTTGGAGAGTTTCGTGAATCCCATTCTCCTGTACCCTCATTCATGGAATCTCCACAGTCTCTGGGGACGCTAAAGTTAAAGATTCGGTTCATTCTGCGTTCCCAAATGCCTGTCGCTAAGTCCTGATATTGTACATTCATCCTGACATTTCCTCTGCTCCCATATTGGTTGCAGTTGAGAAGTGTGGTCTGTGGTATGCTGTAACCGTTTTGTAGTTCGCATTCAGCATTGTGATTGCAGCGACCTCAGCTCGAAACCACAGCATGGCGGTCAGTTCTCTCAAAGTTGTACTTTTGGTGTAACACGGTCAGAAATTAATAGTTTTTACAAGACAATATTCTCCGAGGCGATGATCTGTTTTCCATCGAATTTTGCTCTCTGATATTTCTCCCTTTCATGTGTCAGGATTTTAACCCAAAAGTTCTCGAACTCTCCCAAACTCTCTTTTCCATCCCTCATCCCATTTCACTGAGGCATTGCACAATCTAACATACACTTTCACGTTGTTACCATCCAGTCTGTGCCGTTGCTCTCACTGTTGCCCCAATCTCTTCATTGGCACCTTCAAATCATTCGATCCGTTTGGATACCTTGGCTGTGAGATCAATTCTCTTTTAGCAGCTTTTACTGACATGGACAAGAGATTATTGGAGTGTGAGGCTCAATAAAAGGGCATAAGGAATAATTGGGGAAAAGAGACTCTCTTGGAAAAGATCCCCCATGAGGGCTTTCTGCGATAGCCTAGTGATATTATCGCTGGATTGTTAACACAGCAAAGCCAGGTAATATTCTGGGCAGAAGGGTTGGATTCTCACCACACCACGATGATGATAGTATGTGAATGCAATAAATGCCTAGAATTAAGAATACGTTGTCTGAAAAACCCATGTGTTTCACTGATGTCCTTGAGGGAAGGAAACTACCGTCCTTATCTGGTCTGGCGTCCACGTGACTCCAAACCGGAAGGCAATAAATGCTGCAGAGCCACCCCGATGCTGTTACAGAATAGAAATATGTTCATTCGGCTCAGTGCTAGAATTGTCCAGGGATGAGATCGCACTGGGAACGTTGCAGGAGAGATTCACTCGGATAGTGTCGAAGCTGAAATTGTACATTGAAAAATACCTTGATTGTTTGCTAAGTCTCCGATCTGTTAGAATGACCATGTGAGCTTCACTTCTTTCAAATGTAAAGTGCAAAACTTTTTTATTTGAAAGTTTCATTCTCAGGTGAAGTTTAACAACTGGTGTCTGCCCCCATGTGCTGCTGTCTGTTCCATAATGTTTAGAATGATTCTAATTTATAAAAATGAGTTACCAGAGACTTACATGGATTCATGCAGTTTTTGAGCAAAGTACAATGTAATTCTGCAAGTTCAAATTCACCCCACAGACGTATGTGTGTGTGTGTGTGTGTGTGTGTGTGTGTGTGTGCACACGCGCATGCGCACTCGTGTGTAGGAGGGTCTTTGTTTGTAGATAGGACAATGGGATCACCTGCACTGTGACATGAATCAAATGACCATGGGTACCGAATTTAGCTATCAGTCTCTGCGGGGGCACTTTTAGCTGCTGCCTGTTCCGAAGACCGCCTTAGAGGATTGTCACCCAAAGATCCGAAGTCGAATGTTCTGGATCACTGAAGTGTTCTCCAACTGGGAAGGGGTACACCTGTCAGTTGATTGATGTGCAGCGCCCGTTCCATTGCTGTCGCCTCTGCTCAGCTTCACCAATGTACCATGTCTTAAGGCATTCTTGCCTGCAGCATGTTGTTTCTTTAGATGAGCGTCATTCTAAACATTATGGCATGGACGCAGCACACAGGGGCTTGCACCTTCAACATATTATCTGTGCTGACACTAACTGGTAAAGTCCACCTGAGAATGTAACTGTTAAAATAAAGTTTTTCGATTTACATAAGAAAGAAATGAACCTTACATAGTTATTCTAACAGATGGAAGACTTAACAAGCAATCAAGGTATTTTTCCAATGTATAATTTCAGTGACATTACACTGTAACCTTTCGCTATAAATTCTATACCTTACCACTGTGTACTCCACAGCCACCTGATGAAGGAGCAGCTCTCCAAATGCTATTGCTTCCATTAAACCTGTTGGACTATGTCCTGGTGTTGTGCGATTTTTAACTTCGTATAAAAATGCGGATCTCACAATTAAAATAGAGACGATGAAGCATTTATTCTCTCAGACAGTTCTGGATCAGTGGACTTTCTTGGAGCAGACGGCGGTTGAGGAAGTGTCATTAGGTGTAATGAGGCTGAGATCGGCAGATCTTCCAACAGCAAAGGCATCAAGCATTATGGCGAAAGGCAAGAAAGTGCAGTTCAAGGTTATCAGATCAGATATGAAACCATTCAATAGCGGAACAGACTTGGTGGTCTGAATGGTGACTATGAGTTCCTAAAATTGTTGGCCTGAATATGAAGCTGCAAAACCGACCTGAGTAAAATGTGCCAAATTTAAAACAGCGTGGTCCCCCGGAGCACTGAGCCGAGGTGAAATGTACAAAGAACAACACACAAAGGGCAGACAATATTGGGTCATTGATCCGTCGTGATCAGTATACCAAGGTAAACAGGAAAAACGATATTCAGTATCTACATTGAACCTGGCTCCACGAGGCATGTAGTTAACTCTCACAAACCACTGTTCCCCTTCCGTTTTCCTGACGCCCGCTCCGTTCTTGTTTTAAACTGATTGAACTTCAGGCAATTGCCGATGACACTGCTGATGTGGAACTGTAGCATATAGAATATAGAACATGACAGCGCAGTACAGGCCCTTCGGCCCTCGATGTTGCGCAGCCCTGTCATACTAATCTGAAGCCCATCCCATCTACACTATTCCATATACGTCCATATGCCTCTCCAATGACGACTTAAATGCACTTAATCTTGGCGAATCTACCACCGTTACAGGCAAAGCATTCCATGCCCTGACTACTCTCTGAGTAAAGAAACTACCTCTGACATCTGTCTTATACCTTTCTCCCCTCACTTTAAAGTTCTGACCCTCGTGTTTGTCGTCCCCAAACTTGGAAAAAGACTCTCCCTGTCCACCCTACCTAAACCTCTGATTATCTTGTATGTCTCTATTAAGTCACCTCTCAGTCTTCTCTCCAACGAGGACAGCCTCAAGGCCCTCCGTCTTTCCTCATAATACATTCCTTCCATACCAGGCAACATGCTATAAAATCCCCTCTGCACTCTTTCCAAAGCGTGAACATCGTTCTGAAAATGCAGGACGAGAACTGTTGACAATACTTCAAATGTGGCCGTACCAGATCTCTGTACAGCTGTAGCATAACCGTCTGATTCCAGAACTCAATCCCTCTATTAATAAAAGTCAAAACACTGTTTTCCTTCTTAACAAACCTGTCAATCTGGGTGGCAACTTTCAGGGATCTGTGTACATGGACACCGAGATCTCTCTGCTCATCTGCACTCCCAAGAATCTTACCATTAGCCCAGTACTTTGCATTCCGATTTTTCCGTCCAAAGTGTATCACCTCACACTTGGCCACATTAAACTCAAATTGCCACCTCTCAGCCCAGCTCTGCATCCTATCTATGTCTCTCTGCAACCTACTACATCCTTCGTCAATATCCACAACTCCACCGACCATAGTGTTGCCCGCAAATTTACTAACCCACACTTCTCAGCCCTCATCCAGGACATTTATAAAAATGAAGAATAGCCCTGGACTCAACATCGACCCTTGCGGAATGCCGCTAGTAACTGGACACCAAGATGAACATGTTGCATTAACTGCAACACTCTGCTTTCTTTGAGCGAGCCAATTCGTGATTCAAACTGCTATGTCTCCCACAATCCCATTCCCCCACATTTTGTAAAATAGCCTACTGTGGGAACCTTATCGAACAGCTTGCTGAAACCCATATACACAACATCAACCTGCTCAATCTCATCTACCTGTTTGGTCACTTTGTCAAAAAACTCATAAGTTTCGTTCGGCACGACCTACACTTTACAAAACCATGCTGACTGTCCCTGACCAGATTATTCTTTTCTAGTTGATTATAAATCCTATCTCTTATAATCTTTTCCAACGCTTTTGCAACAACTGAAGTGAGACTCGCTGGTCTGTAATTACCAGGGTTGTCTCTACTACCCTTCTTGAACAAGGGAACCACATTTGCAATCCTCCAGTCCTCAGGCACTAATCCTGTAGATAATGATGATTTCTATATCAATGGCACGGGCTCGGCAATCTCTTCATTTGCTTCCCAGAGGATTCTAGGATAGATCCCATCTGGCCCAGAGGACTTGTCTATTTTCACACTCTACAGTATTTCTAATACCTCTTCCTTGTGAACCTTAATCTCTTCGAGTCGAGATGCAAGTATCTCTGTATCTTCCTCGCCAACATTTTTATTTTATATAGTGAACACTGTCGAAAAATATTTATTTAGTATTTCCCATGTCTCCTCTGACTCCACACACAACTTCCCACTATTATTCTTGATTGGCCCTAATTTAACGCTCGTCATTCTTTTATTCCTGACATACCTATGGAAAGCCTTAGGGTTAACCCTGATCCTATCCGCCAACAACTTCCAATGTATCCTCCTGGCTCTCATGTCTCCTCCTGGCTCTTCTGAGCTCTCTTATTAGTTCATGCAGGGAAACGTTTCTGTCTGCTGCACATCATTCTGCTTCGAAATATCAAGCAGTATTTCATATTGATTACAGAAAAAGTTAACCTTTAACAAGACATGACAGTGAAATCACTGAATCCTCATCACTATACTACCAGGGAAGATTTCTGTTAAAATCACCCTGGACACCAAGAAATTCGCCATTCTATTCTCCCATCCTCTGTGCGTGATCCCCTCGGCCCTATTCCGGTCTTGTTGGTTGGTTTACAATACTGAGGCTATCCAATCATCTTTGCATTTCAGTTTCTAAAGGATGAGACCTTCTCTCTGAGCTGGCAATGTGCTTGCTCAGTGGTGATAAAACTGTCCTTGTAAACTAGAAAAGTGCTTGAAAAAGGCCATACCTGTTTTTCATTCCATAACTTGAGGCAAACCGTTTGGCAGGACAGGAAATAGCGGGCGTGAGCAGTGATCAAGTTTGGCAGCAAGAACGAGGTGAGGCAGTATAAACTACAGAGGAATGGGGAAACAATGGGCAAGGAACACTGGGACGGGAGGGGCTGAATGCTTCCTTTCTTTGCTGTAACCAGACATTGGTGTTGAACTCAGAAATGGGACAATATCAGACAAGTCGGTGAAATCTTACTTTCTGCTTGTTTTCTCCCGAGGCCTGTGTCATACTTGGGGAAATGTGTCTGTGTGTTTCACTCTATGGGTAAAAATGGGGTTCAGTTCCCATCTCAACTTTAATCCCACTTATTGTGTTTTACGAGATTAAAACGTTTCAGAGAAATTAGCATTCAGGTGAAACATAGAACATAGAACATAGAACAATACAGCACAGAACAGGCCCTTCGGCCCACGATGTTGTGCCGAACTTCTATCCTAGATTAAGCACCCATCCATGTACCTATCCAAATGCCGCTTAAAGGTCGCCAATGAATCTGACTCTACCACTCCCACGGGCAGCGCATTCCATGCCCCCACCACTCTCTGGGTGAAGAACCCACCCCTGACATCTCCCCTATACCTTCCACCCTTCACCTTAAATTTATGTCCCCTTGTAACACTCTGTTGTACCCGGGGAAAAAGTTTCTGACTGTCTACTCTATCTATTCCTCTGATCATCTTATAAACCTCTATCAAGTCACCCCTCATCCTTCGCCGTTCCAACGAGAAAAGGCCGAGAACTCTCAACCTATCCTCGTATGACCTACTCTCCATTCCAGGCAACATCCTGGTAAATCTTCTCTGCACCCTCTCCAAAGCTTCCACATCTTTCCTAAAGTGAGGCGACCAGAACTGCACACAGTACTCCAAATGTGGCCTAACCAAAGTCCTGTACAGCTGCAACATCACCTCACGACTCTTGAATTCAATCCCTCTGCTAATGAACGATAATACTCCATAGGCCTTCTTACAAACTCTATCCACCTGAGTGGCAACCTTCAAAGATCTATGTACATAGACCCCAAGATCCCTCTGTTCCTCCACCTGACCAAGAACCCTACCATTAACCCTGTATTCCGCATTCTTATTTGTTCTTCCAAAATGGACAACTTCACACTTGGCAGGGTTGAACTCCATCTGCCACTCCTCAGTCCAGCTCTGCATCATATCTAAGTCCCTCTGCAGCCGACAACAGCCCTCCTCACTGTCCACAACTCCACCTATCTTTGTATCATCTGCAAATTTACTGACCCACCCTTCGACTCCCTCATCTAAGTCATTAATAAAAATTACAAACAGCAGAGGACCCAGAACTGATCCCTGCGGAACTCCACTTGTAACTGGACTCCATGCTGAATATTTACCATCTACTACCACTCTCTGACTTCGACCGGTTAGCCAGTTTTCTATCCAATTGGCCAAATTTCCCTCTATCCCATGCCTCCTGACTTTCCGCATAAGCCTACCATGGGGAACCTTATCAAATGCCTTACTAAAATCCATGTACACTACATCCACTGCTCTACCCTCATCCACATGCTTGGTCACCTCCTCGAAGAATTCAATAAGACTTGTAAGGCAAGACCTACCCTTCACAAATCCGTGCTGGCTGTCCCTAATCAAGCAGTGCCGTTCCAGATACTCGTAAATCCTATCCCTCAGTACCCTTTCCATTACTTTGCCTACCACAGAAGTAAGACTAACTGGCCTGTAATTCCCGGGGTTATCCCTATTCCCTTTTTTGAACAGGGGCACAACATTCGCTACTCTCCAGTCCCCTGGTACCACCCCCGTTGCCAGTGAAGACGAGAAGATCATTGCCAACGGTACTGCAATTTCCTCTCTTGCTTCCCACATAATCCTAGGATATATCCCGTCAGGCCCGGGGGACTTGTCTATCCTCAAGTTGTTCAAAATGTCCAACACATCTTCCTTCCTAACAGATATCTCTTCTAGCTTATCAGTCCGTTTCACACTCTCCTCTTCAACAATACAGTCCCTCTCGTTCGTAAATACTGAAGAGAAGTACTTGTTCAAGACCTCTCCTATCTCTTCCGACTCAATACACAGTCTCCCACCACTGTCCTTGATCGGACCTACCCTCGTTCTCGTCATTCTCAGGTTTCTCACATACGCATAGAATGCCTTGGGGTTATCCTTGATCCTATCCGCCAGGGATTTTTCATGCCCTCTCTTAGCTCTCCTAATCCCTTTCTTCAGGTCCCTTCTGGCTATCCTGTATCCCTCCACTGCTCTGTCTGAACCTTGTTTCCTCAACCTTATGTAAGCCTCCTTCTTCCTCTTTACTAGACATTCAACCTCCCTCGTCAACCAAGGCTCCCTCACACGACCATTTCTTTCCTGCCTGATCGGTACATACATATCAAGGACACGTCGTATCTGCTCCTTGAAAAAGTCCCACATTTCCACCACATCCTTCCCTGACAGCCTATGCTCCCAACGTATGCTCCTCAAATCCTGTCTTACAGCATCGTAATTTCCCTTCCCCCAATTGTAAAAACTTCCTTGTTGTGTGCACCTATCCCTCTCCATAACCAAGGTGAAAGTGACAGAATTGTGGTCGCCATCACCAAAATGTTCACCCACTAACAAGCCCACCACTTGTCCCGGTTCGTCAGAGCTTACAAGGTTACAGACCAAGTGCTGGGAAACAAGATGAAGGGACCCGGTTCTGTGCTGTAAACACTCCATAATTCAATCATTTTTGAGGGGAAACATATCTGCAGTGACATAATTCCAAAAACTGTGTTATGAAGAAAAGGTGCAACGGCTTCTGCCCTCATCCCTGGTGGTCTCGTGGTTAGTATTCAGCGCTTTAACTGAGTGGCCTGGGTTTCATTACCGTTCAGGAAATCAGGACTTCTGGTTCCTGATGCACAGAGCGCAGCTCTACCAGGAACCTGTTTCATGCCTTAGATCAGTCAATACCCCAGCTCATCAAAGAAGGGAAAAGTGCCTTCCCTCTCTCTGCACAGTCAGACAGTTAATCCTTCATTCTCCTCTGATTCCACTTTCCAAAGAATTTCAAAATATTGTCAAAACTGAGTCTCAGCTGTTTCTTTTCTGTGCTTTTCATCCATTGGAGCTGCAGCGATTAAGTGTGTTGGTTTCTGAAAACGAAACGTCCCTATGAGCAATGTATTGGGCTATTCCAAGGTTGCCTTCTGTGACAACGGTGGGACATGACTGATGTTGTCTATGATATGGAAGATCCAGTGTTTGAGTTGAGTACACAAAGTTAAAAATTACACAATATCAGGCAGAGTCCAGCAGGTTTATTTGGAAGCACGAGCTTTAGGAGAGCTGCTCCTTCATCAGGTGGATGTTTTTCTGCAGAAACTTGGTGTGTGTGTCAATATGCGCGATCTTTTGGAAGATCATCTGGACTTTAACCGACCGTTCGTGGTGTCGACGGTACCCATGACGTGGAGGTGTTGGTGTTGGACTGGTGTAGATAAATTTAATAATCACACAGAGCCATTTTAGATTACAAAAGTTGACAAACACCTGATGAAGAAGCAGTGCATGGAACACTGGTGCTTCCAACTAACTCTATTCGATACAATTTGGTGCTGTGTGATTTTTACTCTGATAGCTGTTGGTAATGTTTAACTGATCAAAGACAGTGAAAGAACTTTCGTTCGTGGAGATGAAAATTTCAAATATTATCCACCTCAGCATATCAAATGTGATTAGGTTGGATTTGTGATGAATCTCCACAATGCGCTTGCGCAATGCAAAAGTCGAACTTACAACCGCCTGATCCGCAGCCAGCTATACAAATGGTTGCACCAATGGCCAGATGCACAGCTGAGATTTCACACGCTGCAGAGCTGTGGTGTTAACAAGGACATGAGCAATAACAGTAACAGTCACAAGGTGAACAAAGAACAAAGATAATCACCATCATTGATTCACTTCAAATTGTCCTCAAAAAAACGAGCATTCACAATCTGATCAGCCAATCAATGAGGTCACGGCCGATCTTGGAAATTGCAACTGACTTTGCTGCGTTTTCACCATAATTTGAGGTAAACTCCAGCCTAATCATAACATCGCATATTCCCATTAATTTTCATCTTTAGATAACGGTAATGACCTGTCCGAATTTGTAGGAAATGAGTGAAAACGTCCTTCCGATGACGTAATCCAGTGCAGAGTCGGCCAGAAATGAAAAGGCAAAGACAGGAAGCATCACTCCCATGTGTATAGACACTTTAAATCGCAAGGTTTGTGAAGGTTTGTAACTCAGGTTGAGGTTTAAGGTGCAGGTTTGCTCGCTGAGCTGTAGGTCTGATACCAGATGTTTCATTACCTGGCTAGGTAACACCATCAGTGGCGACCTCCATGTGAAGCGAAGCTGTTGTCGCTTGCATTCTATTTATATCTTTCTCCTGGATGGGGTTCCTGCGGTTTGTGGTGATGTCATTTCCTGTTCGTTTTCTGCGGGGTTGATAGATGGCATGTAGATCTATGTGTTTGTTTATGGCGTTGTGGTTGGAGTTCCAGGCCTTTGGGAATTCTCTGGCATGTCTTTGCTTAGAATGTCCGAGGATCAAGGTATTGCCCAAGTCCAACCAGACTACCAAAAATCCATAAACTAGGAGCCCCGCTCAGACCCATAGTCTCATTACCCGGAACACCAACTTACAGACGGGCCAAAGAACTACACGCAAGACTGAAATGCCTCATAGAAGAGTCACAGCACTACATCCACTCCACCCAGGAATTCCTAAAAATCATCAAAAACACCAAAATAGTGGAAGAAGAAGCAATGATCTCATTCGACATAACAGCACTGTTCACCTTCATCAACATCGACCTGGCAAAGGAAACACTTACCACACTTTTAGAAGAGACCATCACAGACGCACCAACAACCATCAATCACATTACCAACGAAAACCTAATAAAGCTAGTGGAACTGTACCTCACCACCTACTTCACTTTCAACAACATAGTCGACAAACAAACCAACGGCACGCCCATGAGATCTCCGCTATCAGGATTCATAGCAGAAGCGGTAATGCAAAGACTAGAACAAACAGCCCTACCAACAATCAAACCAAAAATCTGGGTCCGCTACGTAGATGACACCTTTGTCATCACAAAACAAAACAAGATAGTAAAGGCATTTAACATCATCAACAACACCCTCACAGGCATAAAGTTCACCAAGGAGGAAGAAACCGACAACAAACTCGCATTCCTGAACGTCACAGTAGAAAGAAAGGACAACGGAGAACTACAAACCTGCGTATACATAAAACCGACAAACACTGACCAAATACTTACCTACACCAGCAACCATCCCAACACACACAAACGAAGCTGCATCAGAACACTATTCCAACGAGCCACCACACACTGCAGCACAGACGAACTTTGGAAAACAGAAGAGAACCACCTACACAACGTATTAGAGAAGAAAAGATACTCAAAAAATGCAGTTCGCAGATTCCTCAAGAACAAACCACGACAAGCAGACCAAACACAGCCAGAAACCCTAACCACCTTACCATACATCAAAGAAGTTTCAGAAATGACAGCCAGACTACTCAGACCCCTCGGGATCCTAGGAGTACACAAACCCACCAACACTCTCAAACAAAAACTAACAAACTTAGAAGACACAGTTCAACCCATGGACAAAACCAACGTCATCCACAAAGTTCCATGCAAGGACTGCCACCAACACTACGTAAGACAAACAGGAAGAAAGTTAGCCACCAGGATATATGAACACCAGCTAGCCACAAAAAGACACGACCTTCTCTCCTTCGTAGCCCTACATATGGGTTAAAAATACCACTATTTCGACTGGGACAACACATCTAACCTGGAACAGGCTAAGCAAAGACATGCCAGAGAATTCCTAGAGGCCTGGCACTTCAACCACAATGCCATAAACAAACACTTAGATCTAGATGCCATCTGTCAACCCCTCAGAAAACGAACAGGAAATGACATCACCACAAACCCCAGGAACCCCATCGAGCAGAAAGATATAAATAGAAAGCAGGAGACAATAGCTTTGCTTCAATTGGAGGTCGCCACTGATGATAATGTTACCTAGCCAAGTAATGTAACGTCTGGATATCAAAGTTACAGCTCAGCGAGCAAACCTACACCCTACATTTTAAATCATTTTTCATGTTTATGTTGCATGAACCTGCGGTTACTGATCCACAGTTTAGTTTCACTCCCTACAGGTAACATGCTGATTTCTCCAGTTGTTCATAGTTCAATGTGATGCATCCAGTGTGTGCATAACGAGAGGGAGCTTGCTTCCCACATCTTGTGTTTATCTGTGCCTTATGTCCAGCATTCATCAGTGGCGAGAGCAAGGGGCGAGGGCGAGACCAATGTGTAAGTCTCTCTGTGCCCATGCACAGCACCCACAGCGGCAATTCTCCACTGTGCATTTACAGCCAGTTCTCAGTGCCCCTAAACCCACGCCCTGCCCATTTTGATATATCTCCATTGTTTTGTGCTGTTTCATTGTGCTCTTCTCACCAGGATGAATTACTTCTACTCAACGTCCTCCAGATTTCATCTGACAAAATATTCATTAAGAATCCCTTTGCATAAACATGCACTTCACAGCTCTCGTTATTTGATTTTCCTGAATGTCTTTCATACGAAAAACCGTTCACAGCAGCTTGACTTGAAAAAGAAAATCGCGTTTCTTTTCATTATCCCAAAGCAAACTACATTTCAATCTAGTTTAGTCAAAAGGCACAAACTGTTCCTTGAGATTTTGTAATAGCGTCAACGCAGAAAAATTGACCATTGGAGTTCCACTTTCAATGAAACAGCTGCGATCATCTGAAAACCACACCATTGAAAGCTGTTGATGATTGCGACGAGAGTGGGATTCGAACCCACGCGTGCAGCGCACAATGGATTAGCAGTCCATCGCCTTAACCTCTCGGCCACCTCGTCACAGACACGGGGCAGGCTATGACCTTATGAATAATTGAATTGCGTAAATTATGCAGAGCAGCAGATATTTCTCCCTGGTGTTGGTGAAATGAGAAATAACACAGTACGGTTCCAAGACTGTGGTCTGACCCCTGGGTTGTGGGGCAAGTGCACTCCCACTGTCACACTGTGCACACAGTGATCTGAACAAAAATGAGGAAATGACTATGTAACAAGGTCTGTTGAATTCTGTGAAGATTTGAAATCAACGGAATGAAGAACCCGAGACAGCAAGAGGTGTTCTTTCAATAAAGAGTTGGATAGAGCTCTTAAGGATAGTGGATGCAAGGGTTATGGGGATAAGGCAGGAACAGGATACAGATTGAGGATGTTCAGCCATGATCATAATGAATGGTGGTGCTGGCTCGAAGGGCAGAATGCTCTAATCCTGCACCTGCTGTCTATGGTCTATTAAATTGCCTTTGAGGAATTGTTTTCCAGACTGGAGGAGAGTGCATAGTACTCAATGTCATTATTCAGAAGACCTAACTTCCGCTCAGATGTTTTTGACACGCACTTGTGTACAGAACAGACAACTTCAAAATGAAAAATAAGGTTAAACTGACAAGCGAACTCAACAATGCAAAAACCTTGATCTGTATCATTTTCCTGGGCCGTGCGACACCAAGTCACTGTATGATCACAGCATTACAGTGAGCAAGTGTCAAAAGGAAAATGAGTGCAGTGCCAGAGCGCATGCTGGGAGCAGCAGTTGACGCACGGGGAAGTGCATTTCACACAACAGGAACACTTCCCAAACAGCGGACTGAGGTGGAAGACATTTGATGCCAGAGACACAATGGAGAACTGTCATTGAGTCTGTTAAAGATGAAGATTTTAAGATTTCTACAGATGCAAAACAAAATAACAAGCTCATGATTTAGGGAAGGCAAAAGATGACATTGTACCTTTCATCAATCTACCCATCTTTACAATGAGTACCTCACCACTTTCCTCACGCGGGGACAAAACCCCTGGTGAAGATGAGCATATAACCCCCGTTACTAGCCATGGAATCAGAGAAACTCGGTTTCCCAAACGTTAAGGTAAAACCAGGAATGTGGAGGTAAGCATTAATGTGTTGTTCCTGTGCTGAAGGTGACCAGTGCACGGTATCTCTGTTCCAGTATAGTGGGGCGTGCTGTACCGAAGTTTTAATTTTGAGCCTCAAATGGAGCAACTTCAATTTATCGTCGGGTTGAGGGATACAGACAGAAGGTGATATTGAGCAAAGCCAAGTTTATGGGAAAATACCCGTGTTTGTGGATTGAGATACGACCTTTTCTGGATAATGACTCCTTGATCAACAAACATACTGCAAGGATCTAAAACGTGAAGTGACATATATGGAGAGAGAGCTGAAGGTGTTTTTTCAACAGATGGATAACGTGTCCCGTGTGCACTGCGTTAAATTCCGGGAAAATAGATGTTGAACTGGTTTCATGTTACAAAGTTTATTGCAAACTCACAAACGTTATTGCAATAATAAAAATAGAAATCACATAGGACCGTTTGAATATTGTATTGAACTGAATTTCGGTCTGAGCATATTTTATCTTCAATGGCGTGCTGCAGAGAAGTACAGAGGGTTAACAACACAAAAGGACAGCGTCTTCTTGGTGGATTTCTTGGGTGGAGTTAAGAATGTACGAAATGTAAATAACATCATGTGAATGTGGTCAAATCTTTAAAGGAGGTGTTGCGTCTCCAAGTGACGATTCAATTCCTACTCATCAGGATATAACTTCTGTCTGCAGTTATTTTAGGGCATCAGCTCCATTTATAGAGTTTCACCTTGAATCATACGCCACACCTTACCAATCCATGAACTTATTCAGTTGTACGTGTTCATGAAAAGTCTTTGTGTCTGAAGTCAACAAATTCGAAATTGTAATGCAACCACACTGACTTTCACTCAATGGTAAATTCTCTCCTTGTACGTTTGTTCGTGTATTTTTTAAAACACTCTGAAGTCAGCTTCTACGTTTTATTTCTAGAAAGTCGTTCCCGATTTAAATAATTCTATTGAGTGGAAGAAACTCTCATCCAAACTTTTCTTAATCATTCACTAATAGTTTTCAACCTCTAACTAAAGTTATTGATTCACTCGAAAGAGGGCCTTTCCCCAATTTATTCATTCAAACCTCGCGTTATGTGAAAATCTCTTTTTGTTTACATCAAACTTGCGTGTTTCTGCTCCAGCATTTCCAAATCTCGTGAATAGACTCCTTCATTTTTTCTCTCATCCCGTTTGTATCCTTTCTGATATTTTTATGTCTCAGTAAACAACATCACTTGGCTTTCTAATGTGTTGCTATCCAGGAAACAGCGTCTGGACCCTTTCTAACTTCTTTATATGTTTTGGTGGAGAAAGATTACAAGGATTACACTCAATGCTCCCACTGAGGGTGACCTAAAGATTTTACAGTTTCTCATCCAACCCTATCTCGTGTAAGAACACCATTCCTTATTCCCAATCCTCATCCACCGGGCTGAATTGGTACTCACAATCAACAACTTCTCTTTCCAATCTTCCCACTTCCTCCATCGAAACTGGTCGCCATGGGCATCCGCATCGGACCTAGCTATGCCTGCCTGTTTGTCAGATACGCGGAACTGTTCATATTTCGCCGTTACACAGGCACCATCCTCCACCTGCTCCTCCGCTACTTTGATGAATGTTTAGAGGTACTTGGCGCTACAACGAGAAGGTTGAATAGCTCACCAACTTTACCAACACCTTCCACTCCAACCTCAAATTTATCCGGATAATCTTGTCAACTTCCCTCACCTTGCTGGACCGCTACATCACTGACTATGGCTACTGACTAATTACAGACATATACTACAAGCCCTCCGACTCCAACATGGGCGGCACGGTGGCAGAGTGGTTAGCACTGCTGCCTCACAGCGCGAGAGACAAGGTCTCAATTCCCGCCTCAGGCGACTGACTGTGTGGAGACTTGTTTGGCCGAAGGGCCTGTTTCCACACTGTAAGTAATCTAAACATGTATCTATACTACATCTCATCCAACCCTATCTCGTGTAAGAACACTATTCCCAATTCCTCCACCTCCAGCACATCTGTTCGCAGGATGACCAATTACACCTCAGAAAGAGCCAGTTGGTCTCCTTCTTCCACGATCACAAATTGCCTTCCCACGTGGTTGACAGCGCCCTCGAGTTCATCACCTCCATTTCACGCACCACCACCCTTGAAGCGACGCCTCTCAACGCAACAAAGACAGAACCACCTGGTGCTCACCTTACACCCCATCAAACTCCGCATAAACGCATCATATGCTGCCACTGATGCCACCTCCACACAGACACCACCACCAGAGATATTTTTCGCTGCCCATCCCTGCCAAAATTCCGGAAAGACCATTCCCTCCATGACCCCCCCCTTCAGGTCCACACATCCCCCATCAGCCCACAACCCTCTCCTGGCACCTTTCACTGCCACCAAAGGAAGGGTGAAACTTGCACCCTCACCTCAGCCAAGGCCGGAATGGATCATTCCACATCCATTCGAAAATCACCTGTACAGCTACCAATGTCATATACTGAATCCGTTGCGCCCAGTGTGGTCTCCTCTACATCAGGGAGACAGGAAACCTTCTTGCAGATCATTTCAGAGAAATTCTCCGGGACACCCGCACCCCCAACTTCACCGTCCCCTGGCTGAACACTTCAACTCCCCTCCTACCCCATCAAAGACATACAGGTCCTGGATCTCCTCCACTGCCAAACCATTACCACCCAACGCCTGGAGGATGAATGCTACACCTGCCGGCTTGGGACCCGAACACCACACGGGATAAATGTGAATTTGAACAGTTACCTCATTTCCCCTCCCCCAAGCCCAAGCCTTCAACTCGGCACCGTCCTCTCAACCCATTCCATCACTGCCATTTCTGACCTGTTTTCTTCTCCCTCCTATTCATCCATCTATTGCTTTCCAGCTATTTCCCCTTAACCCCACACCATTTCCATTTATCTCTCAGCCCCGACTCACAACCCTTATTCCTGATGAAGGGCTTAAGCCTGAAACCTGAATTCTCTTGCTCCTCGGATGCGACCTGATCTGCTGTGCTTTCTCAGCATCACACTACCAACTCTGATCTCCAGCATCTGCAGTCTTAACTTTATCCTTGGAATTATCAATGACCTTAGAGTGAATATATCCCTCGATTGCAGTGATCACAGTGTGACTGAATTTTCCATTTATTTTGGGTGAGGGCAGGCTGGATCTGAGACGATCGCTTCACATTTTAACAACGGAAATGGTATCAGATAGCGAAGTTAGGGCGGGCTGAAGTGAAGTGGAAAATTCTGTCAGACGATGGGTCAGTCCAACTGCATCACATCACCCAGACTGGAAAAGACTCGCAGAAAGAGAAAATCAATTTCAGTGCAGGCACAATGACAGGTAAAGTGGAAAGGAGACAATACAACACACTGAGGTGCAGTGGAAGTATTTATGTGAAAGGATTCGATATATAAGCTACACCTTTACATATGGACTGCCCTCACAGAGGAAAAAGGAATTTCCTGCAGTCTAACGGCAATATTTGCCTGTGACATCACAATGTTGAGAGACACTGACATAGTTTCTTCTGTAGCAGCGTGGCCTACTGAAAGCATGGCCGTCCCATCAACCAGAATTCAATACTTCAAAGCTCTCCTCTGCGCTGTGCAACTTAGTTGCTGCTCCTGTCGTCAGATCTCAATCGCTTCACTGTGTCTCTTCTTCTGCTTCCTGCTGCACGGAAACACTTGAAACGTGAACAAATCCACTTTCCACTCTCACCAATCTTTTGCAACTCCCGAGTTGGCACAGGTACGAGTAACCGATTAGCCTTCTCGAGCGCTCTCACTCCGGTATGATCTGAATCATAAAGTGGACTGTGTCTGATCTGCAGAATGTCCGCACCGGGACAGTGCTGTTTATCCCATCCCCGGGGACTGAGCTGTCTCTATTGGCAGAGTATTCAGCCATTTCTCTCCACTTGCAGGCATTATGACGGGATGTAAATGTGGATATGCTCTGAAGCTTCCTCTCACGGGTACAGCCAGGTGCAAGACGGCCGCTGGAACAGAGCAACTTCGATTGTGAACTTTCTCCAAATATCATTTATTTCAGAGAGAGAGAAAGGTGCTGAGCTGGTGGGAAAGAGAGAAATTGGCTGTGGACTCTCATCCGTTAGTAAAATTCTAGTAAGTGCATTTTTGTGCTGCCCATTTGGTGTTCAGAATCAATCTTCGGAGAATCAATCCTGCAGAGAAGCTTTTGTTTCACAGGCGTCGGTTTCTTTGCTGCAATCGGGCTTCAGTTAACATCTGAGTCCCAACTGTCCCAGATGAAGCGACTCCGAATGAAACCCTCACTCACAGAGAACCATCCCCACAGCCAGGAGCTGCCGGGCTGCAGACAGTCCAAAGCGGAAGGGAGGATTAAAAACGAGCCATTATTTATCTCTCAGCCACTGTGTCACAGAGACAGGGAGAGGGACGGCAGAGACTTATGACGTCATTCACGTGCGGACAGAAGCCGTTCAGCCCATCGAGTCCATGGCAAATCTCTATCGCTTGCTTCTCTCTGAGGTTATTCATCATCAGTGCTGCTTGTCAGGGGCATGGTCCACACCACAACTGATTTCTCTCACGTTCGCCAGTGTCTTCCCAGCTCAGTCAAGTGACTTTGCGAATCTGGTCATAACACAACGACAGAGAACAGCAAAAAAATTCTATAACTTTGTGGGCGGCACAGTGGCACAGTGGCACAGTGGTTAGCACTGCTGTCTCACAGCGCCAGAGACCGCGTTCAATTCCTGCCTCAGGCTACTGACTGTGTGGAGTTTGTACTTTCTCCCCGTGTCTGCATGGGTTTCCTCCGGGTGCTCCGATTTCCTCCCACAGTCCAAAGATGTGCAGGTCAGGTGAACTGGCCATGCTACATTGCCCGTAGTGTTAGTAAGGGGTAAATGTAGGAGTATGGGTGGGTTACGCTTTGGCGGGTCGGTGTGGACTTGTTGGGCCCAAGGGCCTGTTTCCACACTGTAATGTAATCTAATCTAATCTCAATAAAACTTCAAACGTGTGTTTCCTCAAATGTATAAATTTGCCGGGTGCATCTATTTCAGATACCATTGAGTGTAAGGACGTAGAAGGCTCATCAATATTTAATGCGAAGAACGGAGCACTGTTATAGCGAAACACTGGTGGTGGCAGTACACATGCTGAAAGGTGGAATTGTCATCGAGCAGAGGATGCTTTTCATACATTAATTTCTGGATTATGCGCCCACCACGATCCCTCTGGGACGCTCTGTTAGCGCTGACCACAGCAGTTTCCCGCAGTCTTCAGGTTTTTGTAGCATGTGCCTTCGAGGATGACGTCAAAAGATCTTCACTGTTATTGTGTGATACACTGTGGCACAGATGTGTCCCGGCTGTGTCAATATAATCATCGGTAACTTCCCCAATTCTGTTTTAATTGCAATTTCAATCAGAATCACAAAACGTGTCACACTGCAGACTGAGGCCATGCAGCCCACCTTCGCTCGGCTGGCTCCACGCAATGAGGAAATAACTGTGTTTTGATTGATTGATTTTCACATGGACCTAAGTACAGTGGAAAGCGTTGTTTGCGAATGGTAAAGGTGGATCACAGTTATCAAGGACATGCAGATCACAGCGTGAGAAAAGCAACATTTGACCAGACTCAGGAATTCAGGTTACTACGTATAGGACGGGCGCTCAGCAAAATCCATATTGGCAAGATCAGCGTTATTTCAAGTTAGACAATTCATTTCTCAGAGCAGCAATGGCCGAGAAGAAGCGGTTCTTGAACTTGCTTGTGTATGTATTCAAGCTTTGGAATCTTTATCTGAACTCGATTTCATCGAAATCATATCTTCTCAGACGAAAATGAAATAGTGTACAAAATTCCAACGCTTATCTGCAATGTGAACCCGAGAGCTCTCGCACGTATGTCACCTGTATGAGGCAATATCACACCCGAGACAAACGAGCCAGAACGGCGCCAGACGTGGTAACCAGAAATCAGGTGAGTTTTTGGTTAACTAAGGCTATTTCTGCTGTTTTGGAGTGAAAGAAGGACAGAGTTCTAATAACAGCTCCTGTCCATTCTGACTCGCTTCTCCCAGGAGGCTGTGCTAGCTGCTTTCCCGGAACAGGGCGGTCTTCATTGATAACTGGACGAACTCCTCTTCCATTGTCATTGCAGTGTTGGTGGAGAGCAGTTTGAACGCGGTCTTCAGCTTGCTACCAAACAAGAGTTTGTGGAGCGGGGTAGGGGTCTGGCGGGAGTGGGAAGTATGGGAATTCTGGAAAGGTGTAGAAAAGGGAGATCGTGCATGCACAAGGAATCATCTTCTTTTGGGAACATTGTCCAAATAATGCCATCTGAGACAGTTAGAAAATGCAGAACTGCGAGGAAAGAGTGAATCTCTCCCCATTATTCGGGAACAGTGTCTGTGCTTCTCGAAGTCACAGGGAGGCTTCTGCTGTCTGAATCAGCATGGGATGTTAATGCAGCGAGTCCCGTCGCTCACGCAGCAGACGTGTATACATTTTTTCCCGTTGTCTCCAGTTCACATCAAAGGTTTCACAGCTCACATCGTCCGAGAGTGACAGGGAAGAGAAGGAAGCGATTCAGACCATCATCTTACCACAACCTGGGGATAAATTGAATGTGGGAGAGCGGACAGTTCCAGCATTTATAATCTTGGTCCGTGTGGCAGCAGAAGCAGGAACCAGGAACTGTTTACCTTTCTTCTTAAAACAGGTAATTAAATTTTGAAGAGCATAGATATGTCTTCCTGGTGTTCATGAAATGGTCAAGACCAGAATACGGTTCCCTGAGTATGGTCTGACTTCTGGGTTATGGGCCCAGGACACTCCCACTGTGATATTCTGTTCACAAGATCTGACCACATGGAAAGAAATGACACAGTGACAAGATCTATTGAATCAGATTCTGTGAAAACACAGAAGCCGATGGAAGGAAGAGCGCCATGAGCGCGAGAATATAACATCATATGTGAGGAAGTTGTTTTCCAGACTCGAGGAGAGTGCACAGTGCTGTTTCTAGGGGTCAATATCTGGATAAGTAGACTGAATCAGCAACGGCTGTTATTGTACTGCATCTTTTGTACAATGTTGCAAAAGTACGGGCCTTTTGTATCAAGGGGACAATTTCAAAATCCTCAATGATGCAAAACACACAAATGACGTGAAAAACAAAGCAACGGCAGAAACTCGTGTTACGTCATGGGGTAAACGCCCCAGCTCAACCTTTGCTCAAGTTCGCTCTCTGTCAAATTCATGAGCCAGAGATTCGAACAGTGAATGATCTATGTTAATAAACACTGCTCGAATCTCACAACTTCAGTATTTAATACGCCCCTAGATGTATGTCTGACAACAGTAATTGCTCCCTCACTGTGTTACTTCAGCACACGTAGAGAAGAAACAAACATAAGAACAACAGTCACGAATGTGACGGAGATTTGACCCGATGCACACCTCTTCCCACCCTACCACTTCCACAACTCTTCCCAACCAACCTCTTGCAAAAATGCCATCCCGTATTCCCAATTCCTCCACCTCCGCCGGACCTGTTCCCTGGAGGACCAGTTCCACCACAAAACACACTAGATGGCCTCCTTCTTTCGAGACCGCAATTTCCCTTCCCACGTGGTTAAATTTGCCCTCCAACACATCTCGTCTACATCCCGCACCTCCGCCCTCAGACCCCACCCCTTCAACCGTAACAAGGACAGAACGCCCCTGGTGCTCATCTTCCACCCTACAAACCTTCGCTTAAACCAAATCATCCGCTGTCATTTCTGCCACCTCCAAACTGACCCCAACATCAGGGATATATTTCCCACCCCATCCCTTTCCGCCTTCCACAAAGACCATTCCCTCTGTGACTACCTGGTCAGGTCCATGCCCCCCTACAACCCACCCTCCAATCCTGGCACTTTCCCTGCCACCTCAGGAACTGGACACCTGCGCCCACACCTCCTCCCTCATCTCTCTCCAAGGCCCTAAAGGAGCCTTCCACATCCATCAAAGTTTTACTTGCACATCCACTAATATCATTTATTATATCCGTTGCTCCCGATATGGTCTCCTGTACATTGGGGTGACTGGGCGCCTCCTAGCAGAGCGCTTTAGGGAACATCTCCGAGACACCCAATCAACCACATCGCCCTGTGGCCCAGCATTTCAACTCCTACTCCCACTCTGCCGAGGACATGGAGGTCCTGGGCCTCCTTCACCGCCGCTCCCTCACCACCAGACGCCTTGAGGAAGAACGCCTCATCTTCCGCTTCAGAATACTTCAATCCCAGGGCATCAATGTGGACTTCAACAGTTTCCTCTTTTCCCCGTCTCCCACCTCACCCTAGTTCTAAACTTCCAGCTCAGTAACTGTCCCCATGACTTGTCCTACCTGCCTAGCTCCTTTTCCACCTATACACTCCACCCTCTCCTCCGTGACCTTTCACCTTAATCCCCTCCCCCAATCACGCATTGTACTCTATGCTACTTTCTACCCACCCCCACCCTCCTCTAGCGTATCTCTCCACGCTTCAGGTTCACTCCCTTTATTCCGGATGAAGGATTGTGCCTGAAACCTCGATTTCGAACCGACTCGGATGCTGCCTGAACTGCTGTGCTCTTCCAGCACTACTAATCCAGAATCTGGTTTCCAGCATCTGCAGTCATTGTTTTACCGCCTTGCAGTTATTCCCCACACTGTGTCGCACAGCAGGGTCCTCCGGTGAAATGAACAGCCGTGAACGACATCTGGTTCAGTCTGTCGGCGACAGCATTTCGACACAGATACAGTTCCCTATTATTATAACAAGCAGCACTGATGATGAAAATCCTCAGAGAGAAGCAAGCGATACAGATTTGCCGTGGACTCGATGGGCTGAACGGCTTCTGTCGGCACGTGAATGACGTCACACGTCTCTGCCGTCCCTCTCCCTGTCTCTGTGACAGAGTGGCAGAGGGAGAAATAATGGCTCGTTTTTAATCCTCCCTTCCGCTTTGGACTGCCTGCAGCCCCGCAGCTCCTGGCTGTGGGGATGGTTCTCAGTGAGTGAGGGTTTCATTCGGAGTCGCTTCATCTGGGACAGTTGGGACTCAGATATTAACTGATGCCCGATTGCAGCAAAAATACCGACGGCTCTGAAACAAAAGCCTTTCTGCTGGATTGTTCTGCGAAGATAGATTCTGAACATCAAATGGGCAGCACAAAAATGCACTTATTTGAATTTTACTGAGGGCAGAGAGTCCACAGCCCATTTCTCTCTTTCCCACCAGCTCAGCATCTTTCTCTCTCTCTCAAATAAATGATATTTGGAGGAAGTTCGCAATCAAAGTTGCTAAGTTCCAGTGGCGCTCTTGCACCTGGCTGTGCCCATGAGAGGAAGCTTCCGAGCATATCCGGACTTACATCCTCTAATAATGCCTGCAAGTGGAGGGAAATGGCTGAATACTCTGCCAATAGAGACAGCTCAGTCCCCGAGGATGGGATAAACAGCACTGTCCCGCGTGTGGACGTTCTGCAGATCAGACACAGTTCACTTTATCATTCAGATCATACCAGAGTGAGAGCGCTCGAGAAGGCCAATCAGTCACTCGTACCTGTGCCAACTCGGAAGTTGCAAAAGATTGGTGAAAGTGGAAAGTGGATTTGTTCACGTTTCAAGTGTTTCCGTGAAGCAGGAAGCAGAAGAAGATACACAGTGAAGCGATTGAGATCTGACTACAGGAGCAGCAAAGAAGTTGTACAGCGCAGAGGAGAGCTTTGAAGTATCGAATTCTGGTTGATGGGATGATCATGCTTTTACTAGGCCACGCTGCTACAGAAGAAACTATGTCAGTGTCTCTCAACATTGTGATATCACAGGCAAAATCGCCGTTATACTGCAGGAAATTCCTTTTTCCAATGTGAGGGCAGTCCATATGTAAAGGTGTAGCTTATATATCGAATAAATTCACATTTCTAATTCCACTGCACCTCAGTGTGTTGTACTGTCTCTTTTCCACTTTACCTGTCATTGTGCCTGCACTGAAGTTGATTTTCTCCTTCTGCAAGTCTTTTACAGTCTGGGTGAGGTGGGGAAGTTGGACTTACCCATCTTCTGACAGAATTTTCCACTTCACTTCAGCGCGCCCTAACTTCGCTATCTGACACCATTCCCGTTGTTTAGATGTTAAGCACTCGTTTCAGATCCAACCTGCCCTCATCCAAAATAAATGGAAAACTCAGTCACAGTGTGGTCACTGCAATCGAGGGATGTATTCACTCTAAGGTCATTGATAATTCCAAGGATACAGTTAGGACTGCAGATGCTGGAGATGGTAGTGTGATATTGGAAAAGCACAGCAGATCAGGTAGCATCCGAGGAGCAGGAGAATTCAGGTTTCAGGCCTAAGCCCTTCATCAGGAATAAAGCTTGTGAGTCGGTGCTGAGAGATAAATGGAAATGGTGTGGGATTGAGGGGAAATAGCTGGAAAGTAATAGATGGATGAATAGGAGGGAGAAGAAAATAGGTCAGAAATGGCAGTGATGGAATGGGTCGAGAGGGCGGTGGCGAGTTGAAGGCTTGTGCTTGGGGGAGGGGAAAAGAGGTAACTCTTCAAATTCACATTTATCCCGTGTGGTGTTAGGGTCCCAAGCTGGAATGTGTGGCGTTCCCTCCTCCAGGCGTTGTGTGGTAACGGTTTGGCAGTGAAGGAGGTCCAGGAACTGCATGTCTTTGATGGGGTAGGAGGGGGAGTTGAAGTGTTCAGCCACGGGACGGTGAAGTTGGTGGGTGAGGGTGTCCCAGAGATGTTCTCTGAAATGATCTGCAAGAAGATGTCCTGTCTCTCTGATGTAGAGGAAACCACACTCGGCGCAACGGATTCAGGAGATGACATTGGTAGCTGTACAGGTGAATTTCTAATGGATGTCGAATGATCCATTTGGGCCATGGCTGAGGTGAGGGGAGTGGTGTGGGTGCATGTTTCACCCTTCCTTTGGTGGCAGTGAAAGGTGCCAGGAGAGGGTTGTGGGCTGGTGGGTGGATGTGTGGACCTGAAGAGGGGGTAATGGAGGGAATGGTCTTTCGGGAATGTTGGCAGTGCTGGGCAGCGAAATATATCTCTGGTGATGGAGTCTGATTGGAGGTGGCATCAGTTGGAAAATATGATGCGTTTATGCGGAGTTTGATGGCGTGTAAGGTGAGCACCAGGTGGTTCTGTCCTTGTTGCGTTGAGAGGCGTGGCTTCAAGGGTAGTGTTGTGTGAAATGGAGGTGATGAACTCGAGGGTACTGTCAACCACGTGGTAAAGCAATTTGTGATCGTGGAAGAAGGAGACCAACTGGCTCTTTCTGAGGTATAATTGGTCATCCTGGGAACAGATGCGCTGGAGGTGGAGGAATTGGGAATAAAGAATGGCGTTCTTACACGAGATAGGGTTGGAGGAGATGTAGTCTAGATACCTGTGGGAGTAGGTGGGCTTGTAGTACATGTCTGTAATTAGTCAGTCGCCAGAGTCGGTGATGGAGAGATCCAGGAAGGTGAGGGAAGTTGCCAACATGATCCGGATAAATTTGAGGTCAGAGTGGAAGGTGTTGGTAAAGTTGGTGAGCTATTCAACCTCCTCGTTGGAGCACCAAGCGGCCCCAAACATTCATCAATCTAGCTGAGGAACAGGTGGAGGATGGTGCCTGTGTAACTGCGAAAGATGGACAGTTCCGCGTATCTGACACGCAGACAGACATAGCTAGGTCCTATGCGCGTGCCGATGGCTACCAGTTTCGATGGAGGAAGTGGGAGAATTGGAAAGAGAAGTTGTTGATTGTGAGGACCAGTTCAGCCAGGTGGATGAGAATGTCCGTGGAAAGGTACTGGTTGGGATGGTGTGAGATTAAGAAAAGGAAGGCTTCCAGAATTCTGTGATGACATATGGATTTGTATAGGGACTGGATGTCCATGGTGAAGCTGACGCGTTGGGGGCCAGGGAAACGAAATTCTTGGAGGAGGTGAAGTGCATAGGGGTGTCACGAATGTAAGTGGGCATTTCCTGAACTAGGGAGAGAGGATTGTGGAGAGGTAGGAAGAGATGATTCGGATGGGACAGGCTCAGGATGAGACAATAGGTCGACTGGGGCAGTCAGGTTTGTGAATCTTAGAAAGGAGGTAGAATCGGGGAGTGCGCGGTTCACGGACAATGAGGTTGAAGTTTGTGGATGGGAGATGCCCAGAGGTGATGAGATTGTGGATGGTCTGGAGATGATGGTTTGGTGAGGGGAGGAGAGTTTGTGATCGTAGTCTGCAGGAGGAGATGCCTGCGAGTTGGCACCTGGCTTCAGCTTTGTTCTTCTGCCCGACTCACAAGCCTAATTCCTGATGAATCGCTTATACCTAAATCGTCCATTCTCCTGCTCCTCGGATGTTGCCTGACCTGCTGTGCTTTTCCAGGACAACACTCTCCACTCATTCATTATTACTGTCTCATTTCACACTGCCAGGTCCATGCTGTCTGTTTGATTCTAATGAGCACTGTTCTCATGAACTGCGACAAAATCTGCCAATCTGAAACAAAAACAGAAATTGCTGTAAAATCACAGGTGTGCTGGCAGCATCTGTGCAGATGAATCACAGTTAACGTTTCACATCCATTGGGTCCGTCTCTCCACAGATGCTGCCAGACGTCCTGAAATATTCCAGAAACGACTGTTTTTGTTTGATTTTCAACATCACCAATTTTATCATTTTTGTTTTCTTATTTTCTGCCAATATGATTTGGCTAAAGATTACCTTAAATGTTTTAAATATAACTGTGATGGAATGGCCAGGTTCCACCAACCGGCTCCTTTTATTTGGTTCACGTGAACAATGCCCTTCCACTTGGTCACCGCGCCCTACAGCGGCACTGCATATAAATTGACAAAATTGTGGCATTCTCTCGGATTGGTAATCAGGAGCGAGATTGATTGGAATTTTTGAAAACTTAAGATAAACTGATAAAATACGGGATATAAAACGGGAAACTGAAAGGGAAAGAGAGAACAGCGCATGATAATTTTTTCACAAAACTGAAATGTAATGGCTCAAGATTCAGAAAGTGCTTTCATCCACAAACATACAACAATATGGAATGTAATGTTTGGGACAACCAATGCAAGCAGATTGCAAAATCTTCGTTTTCAAGTCTTGCTGCAACTGTGTTGGTTATAATGAACGCACACATGGGGTCAGTGCTGTTATGATCTCCTAAAATGGAAAAGAAAATCCTTGCCTTCGAGGATATGTGGGGAATGTTCGCTGATTCATCCCAGTCATGGCAGGACTGTCCTCTGGAAGCGTATGAGTAGAATCTTTCAATGTTCCAGGGAGTTTCGAATGAGTGGTGAAGGGAATGTCTCCATTCACAAATTAATCATTCAGTAGAATTCAGTATAGGGACCCATGAAATGATGAACAAATTGAACAAGAACACGGACATACGATACACAATACATACGACCATTACTATGTGAAAACTATTGATTTCAGATCCACAGTGGCCTTTGGTGATGGCATTTACTGACCAGAACCAGTCTGCACTGGAATGACGGGAGACGCATTATGAAGGATTTGAACTTCAGTCGCCTTTTAGAAATAGCTGAGACTGACTCCGGAAACGGGGATTTAGATAGGTTGGCCTTACAAACCTTTCAGACATTTCGTGGAAGAATAAAGGAAGTGATAGATAATTTTCGTCTCCATGGAGACGATGTTCATGCACTGGATAGATAGTAATTTACCTTATTGGAGTTTATAAATATAGGCGTCATATTTAAAAAGCAAACATTTCACAGTATAACGGTAAAATCGTTTGATCACACTCAGTGGGAACATTGTGTGTAATCCTTGTCCTCATTCTCCACCAAAATCATGTGAAGAAGTTAGAAAGAGCACAGACGCTGTTTCCTGGACATCAAGATATTAGAAAGCCAAGTGACGTTGTTTACGGAGACATAAAAATATCAGAAAGGATACAAACGGGATGATAGAAAGAATGAAGGGGTTTATTCACGAGATTTGGAAATGCTGGAGCAGAAACACGCAAGATGGATGTAAACGAATGAGAGTTTCAAATAACGCGAGATTTGAATGAGTAAATTGGGGAAATTCCCTCTTTCCAGTCAATCAATAACTTTCGTTCGAGCTTGAAAACCATTAGTGAATGATTTAGAAAAGTTTGGATGAGAGTTTCTTCAACTCAATAGAGTTATTTAAATCGTGAACGGCTTTCCAAAAATAAAACGTAGAAGCTGATTTCACAGTATTTTAAAAGATACACGAACAAACGTACAAGGAGAGAATTTACCATTGAGTGAAAGTCAGTGTGGTTGCGTAACAATTTCGAATTTGTTGACTTCAGACACAAAGACTTTTCATGAACCCGTACAAATGAATAAGACTCAGTGTAATAAGTTCATGGATTGGTAAGTTGTGGCGTATTATTCAAGGTGAAACTCTGTAAATGGAGCTGATGTCATAAAATAACGGCAGACGGAAGTGATATCCTGATGAGTAGAAATTGAATCGTCACTTGGAGACGCAACACCTACTTTAAAGACTTGACCACATTCACATGATGTTATTCATATTTCGTACATTCTTAACTCCACCCAAGAAATCCACCAAGAAGACTCTGTCCTTTTGTATTGTTAGCCCTCTGTACTTCTCTGCAGCATGCCACTGAAGATAAAATATGCTCAGACCAAACTTCAGTTCAATACAATATTCAAACGGTCTTATGTGATTTTTTAAATTATTGCAATAACCTTTGTAAATTTACAACAAACTGTGTAACATGAAACCAGTTCAACATCTATTATCCCGGAATTTAACGCAGTGCACATGGGAAACGTTATCCATCTGCTGAAAAATCACCTTTGGCTCTCTCTCCACACATGTCTCTTCACGTTTTAGATACTTCCAGTATGTTTGTTGATCAATGAGTCATTATCCAGAAAAGGTTGTTTCTCAATCCACAAACACGGGTATTTTCCCATAAACTTAGCTTTGCTCAATATCACCTTCTGTCCGTACTCCTCAACACGACGACAAATTGAAACTGCTCCATGTGAGGCTCAAAATTCAAACTTCGGCACAGCACAGCCCACTATACTGGAACAGAGATACCGTGCACTGGTCACCTGCAGCACAGGAGCAACACATTAATGATTACCTCCACATTCCTGGTTTTACCTGAACGTTTGGGAAACCGAGTTTCTCTGATTCCATGGCTAGTAACAGGGATTATATGATCATCTTCACCAGTGGTTCTGTCCCCGAGTGGGGAAAGTGGTGTGGTACACATTGGAAAGATGCCGATTGATGAAATGAACAATTCCATCTTTTGCCTTCACCAACTCATGAGCTTTTTATTTTGTTTTGCATCTGTAGATATCTTAAAATCTTCACCTTGAACGGACTCAATGACAGATTTCCATTGTGTCTCTGGCATCAATTTTCAAAGTGTTAACGCCCTCTGAATTCTTCCATCGCATTCCGCTGTTTGGGAAGTGTTCCTGTTGTGGGAAATGCACTTCCCCTTGTGTCACGTGCTGCTCCCAGCATGCGCTCTGGCACTGCACTCATTTTCCTTCTGACACTTGCTCACTGTAATGCTGTGATCATACAGTGACTTGGTATCACACGGCCCAGGAAAATGATACAGATCAAGGTTTTTGCATTGTTGGGTTCAGTTGTCAGTTTAGCCATATTTTGGATTTTGAAATTGTCTGTTCTGTACACAAGTGCGTGTCAGACACATCTGAGTGGAAATTGGGTCTTCCGAATAATGACATTGAGCACTATGCACTCTCCTCGAGTCTGGAAAACAATTCCTGACAGGCAGTTTAATAGACAATAGACAGCAGGTGCAGGAGTAGGCCATTCTGCCCTTCGAGCCAGCACCACCATTCATTATGATCATGGCTGAACATCTTCAATCTGTATTCCTTTCCTGCCTTATCCCCATAACCATTGATTCCACTATCCTAAAGAGCTCGATCCAACTCTTTATTGAAAGAACACCTCCTGCTGTCTCGGGTTCTTCATTCCGTCGACTTCAAATCTTCACAGAATTCAACAGACCTTGTTACATATTCATTTCCTCATTTTTGTTCAGATCACTGTGTGCATAGTGTGATAGTGGGAGTGCACTTGCCCCACAACCGAGGGGTCAGACCATCATCTTGGAACCGTACTGTGTTATTTCTCATTTCACCAACACCAGGGAGAAATATCTGCTGCTGTGCATTATTTATGCAATTCAATTATTGATAAGGTCATAGCCGACCCCGTTTCTGTGACGAGGTGGCCGAGAGGTTAAGGCGATGGACTGCTAATCTATTGTGCTCTGCATGCGTGGGTTCGAATCCCACTGTCATCAATGGCGCTGTTTTCAGATGATTGAAGCTGGCACTCCAGTTGTCAGTTTACATGCATTGATGCGATTACAAAATCTTAAAGAGTAGTTTGTGACTTTTAAATAAACTGCATTGAAATGGAGGTTGCTTTGGGATAATGAAAAGAAACGCGATTTTCTTTTTCAAGTCAGTGCTGTGAACGTTTTTTCGTATGAAAGACATCCAGGAAAATCAAAAAACGAGAGCTGCGAAGTGCATGTTTATGCAAAGGGATTCTTAATGAATGTGTTGTCAGATGAAATATGAAGGACGTTGAGTAGAACTAATGCATCCTGGTGAGAAGAGCACAGCGAGACAGCACAAAATAATGGAGATATTTCAAAAGGGGCAGGGCGTGGGTTTAGGGACACCGAGAACTGGCTGTATCTGCACAGTGGAGAATTGCCAATGTGGGTGCCGTGCATGGGCAGGGAAAGACTTACACATTGGTCTCGCCCTCGCCCCTTGCTCTCGCCATTGATGAATGCTGGAAATAAGGCACAGATAAACACAAGATGTGGGAAACAAGATCTCTCTCGTTATGCACACACTGGATGCATCACATTGAACCATGAACAACTGGAGAAATCAGCATGTTACCTGTAGGGAGTGAAAATAAACTGTGGATCAATAACCGCAGATTCATGCAACATAATCATGAAAAATGATTTAAAATGTAGGGTGTAGGTTTGCTCGCTGAGCTGTAGCTTTGATATTCAGACGTTTCATTACTTGGCTAGGTAACATCAACATCAGTGGCGACCTCCAAGTGAAGTGAAGCTGTCGTCTCCTGCTTTCTATTTATATCTTGGTTCCTGGGGTTTGTGGGGATGTCATTTCCTGTTCGTCACTGAAAGGTTGACAGATGGCATGTAGATCTATGTATTTATTTATGGCATTGTGGTTGGAGTGCCAGGCCTCGAGGAATTCTATGGGGTGTCTTTGCGTAGCCTGTCCCAGGATAGATGTGTTGTTCCAGTCGAAATGCTGGTATTTTTAATCCGTGTGTCGGGCAACGAGGGAGAGAAGGCCGTGAAGTTTGTGGCTAGCTGGTGTTCGTATATCCTGGTGGCTAACTTTCTTCCTGTTGTCTTACGTAATGTTTGTGGCAGTCCTTGCATGGAATTTTGTAGATGACGTTGTTTGTGTCCATGGGTTGTACTGGGTTTTTAAGTTTGTTAGTTTTTGTTTGAGAGTCTTGGTCGGTTTGTGTGCTACTGAGATTCCGAGGGGTCTTAGTAGTCTGGCTATCATTTCTGAAACTTCTTCGATGTTTGGTAAGGTGGTTAGGGTTTCTGGCTGTGTTTGGTCGTGGTTTGTTCTTGAGGAATCTGCGCACTGTATTGTTTGAGTATATGTTCTTCTCGAATACGTTGTATAGGTGGTTCACCTGTGTTTTCAGAAGTTCGTCTGTGCTGCAGTGTGTGGTGGCTCTTTGGAATAGTGTTCTTATACAGCTTCGTTTGTGTGTGCTGGGATGGTTGCTGGTGTAGTTAAGTATTTGCTCAGTGTTTGTCGGTTTTCTGTATACGCAGGTTTGTAGTTCTCCGTTGTCCTTTCTTTCTACTGTGACGTTCAGGAATGCGAGTTGTTGTCGGTTTCTTCCTCCTTGGTGAACTTTATGCCTGTGAGGGTGTTGTTGATGATGTAAAATGTCTTTACTATCTTGTTTCGTTTTGTGATGACAAAGGTGTCATCTATGTAGCGGACTCAGATATTTGGTTTGATTGTTGGTAGGGCTGTTTGTTCTAGTCTTTGCATTACCGCTTCTGCTATGAATCCTGATAGCGGATATTCCATGGCTGTGCCGTTGGTTTGTTTGTAGACTTGTTGAAGGTAAAGTGGGTGGTGACGCACAATCCACTAACTTCATGATGTTTTCGTTGGTAATGTGATTGATGGTTGTTGGTGCGTCTGTGATGGTCTCTTCTAAAAGTGTGGTAAGTGTTTCCTTTGCCAGGTCGATGTTGATGAAGGTGAACAGTGCTGTTATGTCGAATGAGACCATTGCTTCCTCTTCCTCCACTTTGGTGTTTTTGATGATTTTTAGGAATTCCTGGGTGGAGTGGATGGAGTGCTGTGACTCTTTTATGAGGTATATCAGACTTGCGTGTAGTTCTTTGGCCCGTCTGTATGTTGGTGTTCCGGTTAATGAGACTATGCGTCTGAGCGGGGCTCCAATTTATGGATTTTTGGTAGTCCGGTTCAACTTGGGCAACACATTGATCCTGGGACAATCTAAGCAAAGACATGCCAGAGAATTCCAAAAGGCATGGCACTCCAACCACAATGTCATAAACAAACACATAGATCTAAATGCCATCTATCAACCCCGCAGAAAACGAACAGGAAATGACATCACCACAAACCCCAGGAACCCCTTCCAGGAGAAAGATATAAATAGAAAGCAAGAGACAACAGCTTTACTTGGAGGTCGCCACTGATGATGTTACCGAGCCAGGTAATGAAACGTTTGGACATCAAACCTACAGCTCAGCGAGCAAACCTACACCCTAAACCTCAACCTGAGCTACAAACCTTCACAAACCTTGCGATTTAAACTGTCTTTATACGGATATCATTAATAGACTTTTCGTTATAATAGCCGTCTGGTTGAAAGAAGAAGACACCACATTTCAAGATGGATGACAACGTTACCAATTTTGTTTTGAAATTGAGATCTATTTGATCATTTTACACAGTGAACAAGTTCATTTTAAATAATGCAAACCACTTTCTCTCACCTGCAATAAAAGTGTGATTTCAATATAAACCTTGTCCTTGCGTAGTCGCAGTTATTCAACATGAAAAATAGGATGTAATTTTTATTAAGCATACATCAATCAGCACCATTATCTTACTTCGGATTGACTGCAGTATGCGCATGCTAAATAAGGTTTAAGGAAGAATGACTTTTGGAAATAATGATTCGGTGGTGACTAAAAATAATAATAGGTTCTCATGATGCGGACATTCCACCAATGGCTCCAGTGGTAGAAATGTTCAGTGGGCAGTACTTCTATGATGGTATAGAAGTATGTGAGGTGCCAGGGATTGGAGTTCCCATTTCATCTGGAGCAGCGTCTTTTGACGTGGACCAGGGAGCATTGTGACATCAGTCTGGGAGTTCCAACCACACATGGAGCAGCTTCTATTGACATCGAGCAGTAGGGAGCATTGGGACATCCGAATGCAAGATCTAACCTCATTTGGAGCAGCTTCAGTTGGCATGGAGCAGGAAGCTTTGCGAGATCCATCTGGGAGCTCCACTCCCACCTGGATCAGATTGGCACCAACGACATAGGTAGGAAGAGGGGTGGGGAGGTCATTCAAGAGCTCAAGGAGTTAGGCTGGAAGCCTCAGGCGACTGACTGTGTGGAGTTTGTACATTCTCCCCGTGTCTGCGTGGGTTTCCTCCGGGTGCTCCGGTTTCCTCCCAGAGTCCAAAGATGTGCAGGCCAGGTGAATTGGCTATGCTCAATTGCCCATAGTGTTAGGTAAGGGGTAGATGTAGATGTAGGGGTATGGGTGGGTTACGCTTCGGCGGGGCGGTGTGGACTTGTTGGGCCGAAGGGCCTGTTTCCACACTGTAAGTAATCTAATCTAATCTAATCTAAAAGCTAGGACAGACAGAGTCGCCATCTCTGGGTTGTTGCCGGTGCCACGTGACAGAGAGGCAAAGAATAGGGAGAGAGTGCAGTTGAACACGTGGCTGCAAGGATGGTGTAGGAGGGAGGGCTTCAGATATTTGGACAATTGGACTGCATTCTGCGGAAGGTGGGACCTGTATAAACAGGACGGGTTGCACCTGAACCAGAAGGGCACCAATATCCTGGGGGGTAGGTTTGCTAGCACTCTTCGGGGGGGTTTAAACTAATTTGGCAGGGGGATGGGATCCGGACTTGTAGTCCAGCAAGTAAGCTAGCTGTGTGTCAGGATGCCCAAGACTGTAGGGAGGCTGTGGAGAAGGTAGCACTGACAGGGACTACTTGCGGACACAGAGATGGGCTCAAGTGCGTATACTTCAATGCAAGGAGTATCAGAAATAAGGTGGGTGAACTTAAGGCGTGGATCGGTACCTGGGACTACGATGTTGTGGCCATCACGGAAACATGGATAGATGAGGGACAGGAATGGCTGTTGGAGGTTCCTGGTTACAGTTGTTTCAGTAAGATTAGGGAGGGTGGTAAAAAAGGACGGGGGGTGGCATTGCTAATTAGAAATGGTATAACGGCTGCAGAAAGGAAGTTTGAGGGGGATCTGCCTCTGGAGGTAGTATGGGCTGAAGTCAGAAATAGGAAAGGTGCAGTCACCTTGTTGGGTGTTTACTATAGGCCCCCCAATACCAGCAGAGATGTGGAGAAACAGATTGGGAAACAGATTTTGGAAAGGTGCAGAAGCCACAGGGTCGTAGTCATGGGCGACTTCAACTTCCCAAATATTGATTGGAAGCTCTTTAGATCAAGTAGATTGGATGGGGCGGTGTTTGTGCAGTGTGTCCAGGAAGCTTTTCTAACGCAGTATGTGGATTGTCCAACCAGAGGGGAGGCCATATTGGATTTGGTACTCGGTAACGAACCGGGACAAGTGGTGTGCTTGTTAGTGGGTGAACATTTTGGTGATGGCGACCACAATTCTGTGACTTTCACCTTGGTTATGGAGAGAGATAGGTGCGCACAACAAGGAAGTTTTTACAATTGGTGGAAGGGAAATTACGATGCTGTAAGACAGGATTTGAGGAGCATACGTTGGGAGCATAGGCTGTCAGGGAAGGATGTGGTGGAAATGTGGGACTTTTTCAAGGAGCAGATACGACGTGTCCTTGATATGTATGTACCGATCAGGCAGGAAAGAAATGGTCGTGTGAGGGAGCCTTGGTTGACGAGGGAGGTTGAATGTCTAGTAAAGAGGAAGAAGGAGGCTTACATAAGGATGAGGAAACAAGGTTCAGACAGAGCAGTGGAGGGATACAGGATAGCCAGAAGGGACCTGAAGAAAGGGATTAGGAGAGCTAAGAGAGGGCATGAAAAATCCCTGGCGGATAGGATCAAGGATAACCCCAAGGCATTCTATGCGTATGTGAGAAACCTGAGAATGACGAGAACGAGGGTAGGTCCGATCAAGGACAGTGGTGGGAGACTGTGTATTGAGTCGGAAGAGATAGGAGAGGTCTTGAACAAGTACTTCTCTTCAGTATTTACGAACGAGAGGGACCGTATTGTTGAAGAGGAGAGTGTGAAACGGACTGATAAGCTAGAAGAGATACCTGTTAGGAAGGAAGATGTGTTGGACATTTTGAACAACTTGAGGATAGACAAGTCCCCCGGGCCTGACGGGATATATCCTAGGATTATGTGGGAAGCAAGAGAGGAAATTGCAGTACCGTTGGCAATGATCTTCTCGTCTTCACTGGCAACTGGGGTGGTACCACGGGACTGGAGAGTAGCGAATGTTGTGCCCCTGTTCAAAAAAGGGAATAGGGATAACCCCGGGAATTACAGGCCAGTTAGTCTTACTTCTGTAGTGGGCAAAGTAATGGAAAGGGTACTGAGTGATAGGATTTACGAGTATCTGGAAAGACACTGCTTGATTATGGACAGCCAGCACGGATTTGTGAAGGGTAAGTCCTGCCTTACAAGTCTTATTGAATTCTTCGAGGAGGTGACCAAGCATGTGGATGAGGGTAGAGCAGTGGATGTAGTGTACATGGATTTTAGTAAGGCATTTGATAAGGTTCCCCATGGTAGGCTTATGCAGAAAGTCAGGAGGCATGCGATAGAGGGAAATTTGGCCAATTGGATAGAAAACTGGCGAACCGGTCGAAGTCAGAGAGTGGTGGTAGATGGTAAATATTCAGCATGGAGTCCAGTTACAAGTGGAGTTCCGCAGGGATCAGTTCTGGGTCCTCTGCTGTTTGTTATTTTTATTAATGACTTAGAGGAGGGAGTCGAAGGGTGGGTCAGTAAATTTGCAGATGATACAAAGTTAGGTGGAGTTGTGCACAGTGAGGAGGGCTGTTGTCGGCTGCAGAGGGACTTAGATATGATGCAGAGCTGGGCTGAGGAGTGGCAGATGGAGTTCAACCCTGCCAAGTGTGAGGTTGTCCATTTTGGAAGAACAAATAAGAATGCGGAATACAGGGTTAATGGTAGGGTTCTTGGTCAGGTGGAGGAACAGAGGGATCTTGGGGTCTACGTACATAGATCTTTGAAGGTTGCCACTCAGGTGGATAGAATTTGTAAGAAGGCCTATGGAGTATTATCGTTCATTAGCAGAGGGATTGAATTCAAGAGTCGTGAGGTGATGTTGCAGCTGTACAGGACTTTGGTTAGGCCACATTTGGAGTACTGTGTGCAGTTCTGGTCGCCTCACTTTAGGAAAGATGTGGAAGCTTTGGAGAGGGTGCAGAGAAGATTTACCAGGACGTTGCCTGGAATGGAGAGTAGGTCGTACGAGGATAGGTTGAGAGTTCTCGGCCTTTTCTCGTTGGAACGGCGAAGGATGAGGGGTGACTTGATAGAGGTTTATAAGATGATCAGAGGAATAGATAGAGTAGACAGTCAGAAACTTTTTCCCCGGGTACAACAGAGTGTTACAAGGGGACATCAATTTAAGGTGAAGGGTGGAAGGTATAGGGGAGATGTCAGGGGTGGGTTCTTTACCCAGACAGTGGTGGGGGCATGGAATGCGCTGCCCGAGGGAGTGGTAGAGTCAGATTCATTGGCGACCTTTAAGCGGCATTTGGATAGGTACATGGATGGGTGCTTAATCTAGGATAGAAGTTCGGCACAACATCGTGGGCCGAAGGGCCTGTTCTGTGCTGTATTGTTCTATGTTCTATGTTCTATGTTCTAATGACATGTAGCAGCAGGGAGCATTGGGACATCAGAGTGGTAGATCCAACCTCAACTGGACTGCTTATATTGATATGGAGGAGGGAACATTGGGACATCAGACTGGGAGCTCCACTCTCACCTGGATCAGCTTTTAATGACATGTAGCAGCGGGGAGCATTGGGACATCAGAGTGGTAGGTCTAACCTGAACTGCACCACTTCTACTGACATGGAGCAGGGAGCATTGGGACATCAGACTGGGAGCTCCAACTTTAAGTAGAGCCGCTTCTATTGACATGGAGCAGCAAGGAGCATTGTAACGTCAGGTTGGGAGCTCCAACATCACCTGGAACAGCTTGTATTTACATGGAAGAGGAGGGAGTATTGGGACATTAGGCTTTGGGAAAAGATATTCAACTATTTTAAACTAAAGTAAAATATGTTTCAACACCTCAGATGTTAATTGATTTATGAAGAATCTTTCCCGGAAAAATAATTAATTCTTTTGATAATAAAGACAAGTCCTGAAAATATTCAACTCAGGAAAACGCATTGGTACAGAGAGAAATGGGAGTGATGCTTCATGTCTTTGTCTTTTCTTTTCTGGCAGACTCTGGACTTGATTACATCACCGGAAGGACGTTTTCACTCATTTCCTGCAAATTCGGACAGGTCATTAACGTTATCTAAAGATGAAAATTAATGGGAATATGCGATGTTATGATTAGGCTGGAGTTTACCTCAAATTATGGTGAAAACGCAGCAAAGTCAGTTGCAATTTCCAAGATCAGCAGTGACCCCATTGATTGGCTGATCAGATTGTGAATGGTCGTTTTTTTTGAGGATAATTTGAAGTGAATCAATGATGGTGATTATCTTGGTTCTTTGTTCACCTTGTGATTGTTCCTGCTATTGCTCATGTCCTTGTTAACACCACAGCTCTGCAGCGTGTAAAATCTCAGCTGTGCATCTGGCCTGTGGTACAACCATTCGAAAAGCTGGCTACGGATCAGGCGGTTGTAACTTCAACTTTTACTTTGCACAAGCGCATTATGGAGATTCATCACACATCCAACCTAATCATTTTTGTTATGCTGAGGTGGGTAATATTTGAAATTTTCATCTCCACGAAGGAACATTCTTTCACTGTCTTCGACCAGTTAAAAATTACCAAGAGCTGTCAGAGTAAAAATCACACAGCACCAGATTGTATTGAACAGATGTATTTGGAAGCACCAGTGTTCCATGCACTGCTTCTTCATCAGGTGTTTGTCAACAGTTGGAATCTAAAATGGCTTTGTGTGATTATTAAATGTATCCACCCCAGTCCAACACCAACACCTCCAAGTCATGGGTACCGTCGACACCACGAACGGTCGGTTAAAGTCCAGATGATCTTCCAGAAGATCGTGCATATTGACACACACACCACGTTTCTGCAGAAAAACACCCACCTGATGAAGGAGCGGCTCTCCTAAAGCTAGTGCTTCCAAATAAACCTGCAGGACTCTGCCCTGATGTTGTGTAATTTTTAACTTTGTCTACTCAACTCAAACACTGACACTTCCATATCATAGACAACACCAGTCATGTCCCACCGTTGTCAGTGAAGGCAATCCTGGAATAGCCCAATACATTGCACATAGGTATGTTTCGTTTTCAGAAACCAACACACTCAATCGCTGCAGCTGCGATGTATTAAAAGACAGAAAAGAAATGGCTCAGACTCAGTTTTGACAATATTTTGAGACTCTTTGGGAAGTGGAATCAGAGGAGAATGAAGGATTAACTGTCCGACTGTGCAGAGAGAGGGAAGGCACTTTTCCCTTCTTTGATGAGCTGGGGTATTGACTGATCTCAGGCATGAAACAGATTCCTGGTAGAGCTGCGCTCTCTCCATCAGGAACAAGAAGTCCTGTTTCCTGAACGGTAACGAAACCCAGGCCACTCAGTTAAAGCGCTGAATGCTAACCACTAGACCACCAGGGATGGGGGCAGAAGCAGTTGCACCGTTTCTTCATAACACAGTTTTTGGAATTATGTCACTGCAGACATGTTTCCCCTCAAAAATGAGTGAAGTACCGAGTGTTTAGAGCACGGAAATGGGTCCCTTCATCTCATTTCCCAGTACTTGGTCTGTAAAACTGTAAGCTCTGACGTTTCACCTGAATGCTAATTTCTCTGGAACGTTTTAATCTCGTAAAACACAATAAATGGGATTAAAGTTTGAGATGGGAACTGAACCCCATTTTTACCCATAGACTGAAGCACGCAGACACATTTCCCCACGTGTGATACAGGCATCGGTAGAAAACAAGGAGAAAGTAAGATTTCACCGACTTGTCTGATGTTGTCCCATTTCAGAGTTCAACACCAATGTCTGGATACAGCAAAGAAAGGAAGCATTCAGACCCTCCCGTCCCAGTGTTCCTTGCACATTGTTTCCCCATTACTCTGTAGTTTATATAACTCACCTCGTTCTTGCTGCCAAACTTTATCACTGCTCACGCCCACTATTTCCTGTCCAGCCGAACGGTTTGCCTCAAGTTCTTGGAATGAAAAACAGGAATGGCCTATTTCAAGCCCTTTTCTAGTTTACAAGGACAGTGTTATCGCCACTGAGCAAGCACATAGCCAGCTCAGAGAGAAGGTCGCATCCTTTAGAAACTGAAATGCAAAGATGATTGGATAGCCTCAGTATTGTAAACCAACCAACAAGACCGGAATAGGGCCGAGGGGATCACGCACAGAAGGATGGGAGAATAGAATGGCGAATCTCATGGTGTCCAGGGTGATTTTAACAGAAATCTTCCCTGGTCGTATAGTGATGAGGATTCAGTGACTTCACTGTCATGGCTTGTTAAAGATTAACGTTTACAGTAATCAATATGAAATACTGCTTGATATTTCGAAGTAGAATGATGTGCAGCTGACAGAATCGTTTCCCTGCATGAACTAATAAGCGAGCTAAGAAGAGCCAGGAGGAGATATGAGAGCCAGGAGGAGAAATTAGAAGTTGTTAGCGGATAGGATCAGGGTTAACCCTAAGGCTTTCCATAGGTATGTCATGAATAAAAGAATGCCGAGAGTTAAATTAGGGCCAATCAAGAATAATAGTGGGAACTTGTGTGTGGAGTCAGAGGAGACATGGGAAACACTAAATAAATATTTGTCGACAGTGTTCACTATAGAAAATAAAAATGTTTGCGAGAAGGATACAGAGATACTTGCATCTAGACTCGAAGAGATTGAGGTTCGCAAGGAAGAGGTATTAGAAATACTGCAGAGTGTGAAAATAGACAAGTCCTCTGGGCCGGATGGTATCTATCCTAGGATCCACTGTGAAGCAAAGGAAGAGATTGCCGAGCCTGTGCCATTGATCTAGAAATCATCATTGTCTACAGGAATAGTACCTGAGGACTGGAGGATAGCAAATGTGGTTCCCTTGTCAAGAAGGGTAGTGGAGACAACCCTGGTAATTAAGGACCAGTGAGTCTCACTTCAGTTGTTGGTAAAGCGTTGGAAAAGGTTATAAGAGATAGGATTCATAATCATCTAGAAAAGAAATATCTGGTCAGGGACAGTCAGCACGGCTTTGTAAAGGGTAGGTCGTGCCTCACGAATCTTATGAGTTTTTTGACAAAGTGACGAAGCAGCTGGATGAGAGTAAGCAGGTTGATGTGCTGTACATGGATTTCAGCAAGGTTTTCGATAAGGTTCCCCACAGTCGGATATTATACAAAATGCGGAGGAATGGAATTGTGGGAGAGATAGCAGGTTGGAACAGTAATGGCTTGCTGAAAGAAAACAGAGTGTTGTTGTTGATGCAATATGTTCATCTTGGTGTCCAGTTACTAGCGGCATTCTGCAAGGGTCGATGTGGGGTCCAGGGCTATTCTTCATTTTTATAAATGACCTGGATGAGGGCTTAGAAGGGTGGGTTAGTAAATTTGCGGACAACATTACAGTCGGTGGAGTTGTGGACAGTGACGACGGATGTAGTAGGTTGCAGAGAGACATAGATAGGCTGCAGAGCTGGGCTGAGTGGTGGCAAATGGAGTTTAATGTGGACAAGTGTGAGGTGATATACTTTGGACGGAGTAATCGGAATGCAAAGTACTGGGCTAATGGTAAGATTCTTGGTAGTGCAGATGAGCAGAGAGATCTCGGTGTCCATGTACACAGATCCCTGAAAGTTGCCACCCAGATTGACAGGGTTGTTAAGAAGGAAAACAGTGTTTTGGCCTTTATTAATAAAGAGATTGAGTTCTGGAATCAGAAGGTTATGCTGCAGCTGTACAAAGATCTGGTACGGCCACATTTGAAGTATTGTCAACAGTTCTGGTCACCGCATTATAAGAAGGATGTTGATGCTTTGGAAAGGCTGCAGAGGGTATTTTCTCGCATGTTGCCTGATATGGAAGAAACGTATGACGAGGAAAGACTGAGGGCCTTGAAGCTGTCCTCGTTTGAGAGAAGACTGAAAGGTGACTTAATAGAGACATACAAGATAATCAGAGGTTTAGATAGGGTGGACAGGGAAAGTCTTTTTCCCAAGTTTGGGAATGGCAAACACGAGATTCACAACTTTAAAGAGAGGGGAAAAAGGTATAAGACAGATGTCAGAGGTAGTTTCTTTACTCAGAGAGCAGTTAGGGCATGGAATGCTTTGCCTGTAACGGTGGTAGATTCGCCAAGATTAAGTGCATTTAAGTCGTCATTGGAGAGGCATATGGACGTATATGGAATAGTGGAGATGGGATGGGCTTCAGATTAGTATGACAGGGCTGCGCAACATCGAGGGCTGAAGGGCCTGTACTGCGCTCTAATGTTCTATATGCTGCAGATCCACATCAGCAATGTCATCTGCAATTGCCTGACGTTCAATCAGTTTAAAACATGAACGGAGGGGGCGTCAGGAAAACGGAAGGGGAACAGTGGTTTGTGAGAGTTAACTACATGCCTCGTGGAGCCAGGTTCAATGTAGATACTGACTATCGGCTTTCCTGTTTATCTTGGTATACTGATCACTACGGATCAATTACCCAATATTGTCTGCCCTTTGTGTGTATTTCTTTGTACATTTCACCTCGGTTCAGTGCTCCGGGGGACCACGCTGTTTTAAATTTGGCACATTTTACTCAGGTCGGTTTTGCAGCTTCATATTAAGGCCAACAATTTTAGGAACAGACAGATACCATTCAGACTATCAAGCCTCCTCCGCTATTGAATGGTTTCATGTCTGATCTGAAAACCTTGAACTGCACTATCTTGCCTTTTGCCATAACGCTTGATGTCTTTGCTGTTTGAAGATCTGCCGATCTCAGCCTCATTACACCTAATGACACTTCCTCAACAGTCTGCTACAAGAAGGTCCACTGATCCAGAACTGTCTGAGAGAATAAATGCTTCTTCGTCTCTATTTTAATGGTGGGATCCGCATTCTTATACGAAGTTAAAAATCGCACATCACCAGGTTATAGTCCAACAGGTTTAATGGAAGCAATAGCATTTGGAGAGCTGCTCCTTCATCAGGTGGCTGTGGAGTACACAGCGGTAAGGTACAGAATTTATAGCGAATGGTTACAGTGTAATGTCACTGAAATTATACTTTGGAAAAATACCTTGATTGCTTGTTAAGTCTTCCATCTGTTAGAATGACTATGTAAGGTTCATTTCTTTCTCATGTAAATCGAAAAACTTTCTTTTAACAGTTACATTCTCAGGTGGGCTTTACCAATTAGTGTCAGTACAGGTAATATGTTGAAGGTGTTAGTCCGGGTGTGCTGCGTCTATGCCATAATGTTTAGACTGACGCTCATCTAAAAAAAAAACACGCTGCAGGCAAGAATGATTTAAGACATGGTACATTGGTGAAGCTGAGCAGAGGCTATGACAACGGAATGGGCGCTGCACATCAATCAATAGACAGGTGTGCCCCTTCCCAGTTGGAGAACACTTCAGTGATCCAGGACATTCGACCTCGGATCTTTGGGTGACAATCCTCTAAGGCGGTCTTCGGAACAGGCAGCAGCTAAAAGTGCCCCCGCAGAGACTGATAGGTGAATTCGGTACCCATGGTCATTGGGTTCATGTCACAGTACAGGTGATCCCATTGCCCAATCTACAAACAGAGACCCTCCTACACACGAGTGTGCACGCGCGTGTGTACGCACACTCACACACACACACACACACACACACACACACACACACACACACACACATACGTCTGTGGGGTGAATTTGTACTTGCAGAGTTACATTGTACTTTGCTCAAAAACTGCATGAATCCGTGTAAGTGTCTGGTAACTCATTTTTATAAATTAGAATCATTCTAAACATTATGAAACAGACAGCAGCACATGGGGGCAGACACCAGTTGTTAAACTTCACCTGAGAATGAAACTTTAAAATAAAAAAAGTTTTCCACTTTACATATGAAAGAAGTGAAGCTCACATGGTCATTCTAACAGATCGGAGATTAGCAAACAATCAAGGTATTTTTCAATGTACAATTTCGGTTACGACACTATCCGAGTGAATCTCTCCTGCAATGTTCCCAGTGCGATCTCATCCCTGGACAATTCTAGCACTGAGCCGAATGAACATATTTCTATTCTGTAACAGCATCGGGGGTAGCTCTGCAGCACTTATTGCCTTCCGGTTTGGAGTGACGTGGACGCCAGACCAGAAAAGGACGGTAGTTTCCTTCCCTCAAGGACGTCAGTGAAACACATGGGTTTTTCAGACAACGTATTCTTAATTCTAGGCATTGATTGCATTCACATACTATCATCATCGTGGTGTGGTGAGAATCCAACCCTTCTGCCCAGAATATTACCTGGCTTTGCTGTGTTAACAATCCAGCGATAATACCACGAGGCTATCGCAGAAAGCCCTCATGGGGGATCTTTTCCAGTAGAGTCTCTTTTCCCCAATTATTCCTTATGCTCTTTTATTGAGCCTCACACTCCAATAATCTCTTGTCCATGTCAGTAAAAGCTGCTAAAAGAGAATTGATCTCACAGCCAAGGTATCCAAACGGATCGAATGATTTGAAGGTGCCAATGAAGAGATTGGGGCAACAGTGAGAGCAACGGCACAGACTGGATGGTAACAACGTGAAAGTGTATGTTAGATTGTGCAATGCCTCAGTCAAATGGGATGAGGGATGGAAAAGAGAGTTTGGGAGAGTGCGAGGGAGAGACATCTTCGAGAACTTTTGGGTTTAAATCCTGATACATGAAACGCAGAAACATCAGAGAGCAAAATTCGATGGAAAACAGATCATCACCTCGGAGAATATTGTGTTGTAAAAACGATTAATTTCTGACCGTGTTACACCAGAAGTAAAACTTTGAGAGAACTGACCGCCATGCTGTGGATTTGAGCTGAGGTCGCTGCAATCACAATGCAGAATGCGAACTACTAAACGGTTATAGCATTCCACAGACTACACTTATAAACTGCAACCAGGATGGTGGCAGAGGAAATGTCAAGAAGAATGTACAATATCAGGACTGAGCGACAGGCATGTGGGAACGCAGAATGAACCGAATCTTTAACTTTAGCGTCCCCAGAGACTGTGGAGATTCCATGAATGAGAGTACAGGAGAATGGGATTAACGAAACTCTCCAACTCTTGGCAGAGTGCAGAATATTGTTGAAACGTATGCTTCAATAGCATTATATTTGAATATCGGCTACTTCATCACTTTGCCCAAACAAGGCAGGACCAATTGCTGCATGCAATCACACATCATTCCAGTTCCAGACCCGGAATCAGAGAAACTGTGTGAAGCATGCACGAAGATCCAATTGGAAACTGGGATGGAATGACAGGAGAGAGGCGCATGTATTTCCAAGGTTGGGACAGCTTCTGGTCAAAAGCGGGGCGGAAGGGAATACTTGCCCCCATTTATAATATTATGACCATAAACAGTACATGTTGCTGAGACAGCCGATTGGTGCATCTAAAGTGTGTGGAGAGTTTAACTTTGGTGTGGCAAGGTTTGAAATTTCATTTTCGTATTTGGATCATTGGTTTTGACATTGGCATCTGCTTTTGTTCGCATCAGCTCAGAATCAGCTTCTTTTTCCCAATAAATACTGCAACCTGGAGAAGGTGGTGTTGTGGTGATATAATAAACTAGTCATCCTTAGGGACTCACACATGGAACTGGTAATGTTAAAGTTCGATGAATAAAACCTGGAATGAAAGCCTGATCTCAGGAACAGAGAACTGCCTTTAATTTCCTGCAATCCCATTCATACATGTCGCTTATACAGGGGATGCTACCATCTTTACCCAATCCTGCCGACTTCTGTCTCCAGGACCTGAACAAAATAGCTGACCCTTAATCCGAGAATGAAAACCGTGTGGGAAAGGAGGCCATTCAGCCCTTGCAGTCGACACTATCCCTCTGAAGCACATCCTATCAGACCCACACTCCATACCTATTCCATTCCCCTTCATTTCCCATGACTGATCCCAGTAACCTTCACACCGACAGTCTGTGGGAGGAAACTCACACAAGCAAAGAGAGAATGTGCAAACTGCACACAGTCACACGAGACTGGGATCGAATCCATGTCTCTCGAGCAGCGAGGCAGCAGCGAATCAGGATGAACAACAAATGCTGTCCTGACCAGCGACATCCACACCCTGTGGGTGTATCAGGAAGAATAAAAACACATTCACAACATGGACAACGGGACTTACGTCTGCGTTGACATGATTTCAACCAATCGTTCATCCTGGGTAGATACAAAGACACCGATATCACAGAGAAACCAGGGCAATGCGGGATTCAATTACCTGCTGAAGTGGAAACTCATCTACTCAGTCAAACTGGGGACCGAATATTCAACAGTCCGGTGTATGGGAAGGGCTCAATGAGCAAAAGAACCTCCAGATTTACCAGCAAGATTACATATCCCAGAAGGAGATCAATTAAACTGTCAACGCTGCTGTTAATCCCAACCAGCTGCCAGTTTCATAGCGTCAAAGTCATAGACTCACACAGCATGAAAACAGGCCTTTCACTCCTACCAGCTCATACTGTACATAATGCCAAACTGAACGAGTCACATCTGATGGCTCTTGTAACTGCTGAGGGTTAATAATGCCCTTGTGATATTATTACTGCATTGTTAATATGAATGTCCAGATATAATTCTGTGGGCACGGGTTCAAACCCTGGCATGGCAGATGCTGGAATTTTATTTAAACAATTACCTAGAGTCTAATAATGATGTTGAATCAGTAGATCTGATTCACTAATGCCTGATAGGGAAGGAAACTGCCTTACCTATCTGGTCTGGCTGGTATGTGATTCCAGATCCATAATATCGTGGTTGATTCTGAACTTCCCTCTGGGCAATAGATTATGTACTCGGCATGAATGAATAGCTTTTGTTAATCCCACTGATACATTCCAACTCATTTATCGATCCAAATATCCTGTAAATATTGTAAATGTACTTACATTCATCACTGCCTCAGGAGGTGAATTGCACACATAAACCATCCTCTGTTAAAAAAAGCCTCTCATGTCTTATTTTAAATCCCTCTTTTCACTTTAAACATTTGCCCTCTCGTCTTGAAGTGCCCCTCGTCTTGAAGTGCCCCTCCTTGGAGAAAAGGCTGTTACAGTTAACCCCAGCCGGACTCTCAATAATTTATAAATTTCTATCAGGTCGCCTTTCAATCTCCAGTGCTCGAGTGAAAATATTCTCAGCCGATCCAACCTTTCGTTATAACACAAACCTTCCCCACTAGCCATACGCTGGTATACCTGTTCTAAACCTACTCCCGCTGAATAATTTCCTTGCTATTCCTGAGAGACAAGAACTGGACACACTTTTCCAGAAGACGCATCACCCAATGTCCTATTGAACTTCAACATAACGTACCAACTCCGACGCTCAAAGGGCAGAGCAACGAAGGCAAGATGACATTTTTTTAACTATTCTGTCTATATATGAAGCAAATTAAAAAGAATTATGTACTTGCATTCCTGGCCTCCGTGTTCCACAACACAATGCAATGCCGGTCATTAATTGTATAAGCACTACTAATATTTGATGTAGCAAAATGCAATACCTTCCATTTATCCTGATTGAACTTCATGTGACATTTTTCAGCCCAAAGACGCAATGGATTAAGATCCTTCTGGAACCTTAGATCACCTTCTTTACAGTCTCCAATTCTGCTGTCCTCTGCAAGCTTATGAACCATGGCTTCTATGAGTTCTATTGTTTTCCCATACAGGTCAAGGATTTTTACTTATTTGTCGTGGCCATCATTTCGCAGTTTGCAAATCAGGTAACAATTAGTTATGTCTTTAACCATGAGGAAGAAAGGCATAGACTGCAGGGAGATTGGAAACAATTGGCAAGAAAATGTGCTGAAGGGAATTCAATCCAGTGAAGTGGGTGAGAATGAATTTGAGGACTCACAATGAGAAAAGTGTGAATACTGACTGGTTTAAAGTAATAAAAGAGAAATTAGAGTAGACATTCACGAATGTTTGAAAGTGATTGGACAAGGGATCAAGTGGTCTCGATGTTCTTGACCGCAGGTGGGAATATAAAAGCAGGGAAACGATGCTGGAACTTTAGCAACGGTCTATTCAAGATCAATGGACAGGGGAGTCAGATGGACGGAAGTGCGTACTGCAGGTGCTGGAAATCAGAACCATGATTAGAGTGGTGCTGAAGAAGCACAGCAGGTCAGGCAGCATCCCAGTTTCAGAAAAAAATAACGTTTCGGGCAAACGCCTTTCATCAGGAATAAAGCTGGGAGCCTCGTGGGTGGAGCGATAACCGGGAGGACTGGGTCTGGGAATAATTTAGCTGAGAGTGCAAGAGGTGGATAGAGATGGGTTAAAGGAGATAGGTCGGAGAAGAGGGTGGAGCGGATAGGTGGAAAGGAAGATAGACAAGTGGGACAGGTCAGTAGGATGGTGCCAAGTTAGAAATTTGGAACTCGGATAAGTTGGCCGTGGGAGAGAGGAAAACTGGTGAAACCACGTTGATGTCCTGGGGTTGAGGGTCCCGAAGTGGAATATCTGGCGTCTGGTGGTGAGGGAATGGCGGTGGAGGAGACCCAGGAACTGCATGTCCTTGGGAGAGTCGGGGACGTGGTAATTGATGTTTTTGGTCAGGGGGCGTTGGAGTTGAATTTTGCGGGTTCCCTGGAAATGTTCTCTGAAGCGCTCTCCGAGAATGTGTCTGTTGGCCCCAATGTAGAGGAGACCGCATGGCGAGCACAGATGCAATAAATGACATGTGTGGAAGTGCACACGGATATTTGATGGATGTGGAAGGCTCACTGGAGCCTTGGAAGGATGTGAGAGGGAAGATGTGGGTGCAGGTTTTGCAATTCCTGTGGTGGCAGGGTAAGGTGCTGTGAGGGGAGGGTGGGTTTTTGGACGGCGTGGACTTGACTAGGTAGTCGTGGAGGAAAGAGTCTTTGTGAAAAGTGGATAGGGGTGTTGAGGGAAATATAAATTTCCCTGTCACTGCAGGAATTGCAAAACCTGCACCCACATCTCCCTCCTCACCTCTGTCCAAGGGTCTAATGGAGGCTTCCATATCCATCAAAGATTCTACTGCACTTCCACACATGCCATTTCTTGTATACGGTCCTCCCGATGCGGTCTCCTCTAAGTTGGAGACAGGAGATGTGTTCTCACACAACACTTCAGAGAATATCTCCAGGATACCCTCAAGAATCAACCCCAGTGCCCCATGGCCAAACATTTCAACTCTTCCTCCCACTCTCCCGAGGCCATTAAGGTCCTGGGCCTCCTGTATCGCCACTGCCTCACGACCCGATGCCTGGAGGAAGAAAGCCTCATCATCTGCCTCGGGACCCTTCAACACCATGGTATCAATTTGGACTTCACCCGTTTCCTCATTTCCCCTCCCCCTACCTTACCCCAGTTCCCACCTTCCAGCTCAACTCCGTCCGCCTGACTTGCCCCACCCGTGCAACTTCATTCCCACCTATCCACTCCACCTACTTCTCTGACATTTCATATTCACCCCCCACCCGCATCCACTTCCAGCACTCTCAGCTACCTTGTTCCCAGCCCCACCCCCTTCCCATTTATCTCTCCATCCCATGTGCTCCCAGTTTCATTCCTGATGAAGGTTTTTGACTGAAACGTCCATTTTTCCTGCTCCTCAAATGCTGCCGAACCTGCTGTACTTCTCCAACACCACTCCAATCTTGAGGGGAGTCAGTTGATTGAGTGGATTTTCAGATATTTTCTATTGTTGACCACAGGCTGTGGATGAGAGCAGAACTTTAGCAACCAACAGGTCAGGGAACAGCTAAAGGACTGAGCACAAATCTGGTCACGGCATAAATCAACATTTTTCTTAAAATTGTAAGATAAAAGATGGAAGGCTGAAGTATGCAACTTTGCCCATCAAGGCCGTTTCACTGTTGAGTTTGTCACTGATTCCTTTCCCAGTCAGGGTGCTATGGGCCTTGGAGGGGAACTTGAAAACGGTGGCGTTTTGTTGCATCTTCCAACCTTGTCCTTATAGTCAGTACAGCTGTTGAGCTTTGAAGGTTGTCAAAAATGCCCGAATGACTTACTCCAGTGCATCTTATAGTTGGTGAACTTTGCTGCAATTGTGCCTTAGCGGTGAAGGGAATGAATATTGCAGGTGTTGAAGAGGGTACACTCAAGTGACTTCATTGTCGTGGACGGTGTCCAGTTCCTTAAGTGTTATTGAAGTTACACCCATCTAAGCAAATGGAGAGAGTTATTTTCCACGTCTCATTTGTGCCTTGCAAACGATGTAGGATTCACAGAACAATAAGTTGAGTTTATAATCAAAAAATGTCTCAAGAACATGTTATTGTTGTCAAAGTGTTTATGTAGCCAGTTTCTGTAAGTTTTATCCCCCGAAATAATAGCTCTGTGGACGATTACACGGGGTAATTTGTTTACAGTAAAGTTATTGAATGTCAAAGAGATATGATTAAATTCTCATTTGTCAGAGTGATCATTACTCTATTTCGTCCTTATGTGGACCAATCTGATTCCAGTCACTGTCTGATTTCAAGATCCAATTGCCGTCTGTGCTTGAAATTTCAACCGTTTCTTCGCATAAATGTCTCCACCTGCCTTAATAACATGTAAGGACGCTAAAGGGGACAGCAGAGATTAATGAACATGTTGTCAACACTGGAGGAAATGGAGCTTCGTGGAATGATTGGTTAGGCTGGGATTTTTCTCCTTGAAACAAAGGAGGGGGAGGGGAGCTCTATAATCACATAGTAACATTTATAAACGTTCAAGATTCATGGGATCTTGACAGGGCAGATACGGGCAGGTGGTTCACCCTCTGGTATGAGGAGAGCACCAGAGGACATGAACTCAGAATTAGATATTGCCTATTTAATTTAGAAATGAGGAGTAATTTCTTTGCTCAGGATCCAGTAAATCGGTGGAACTCCTTGCCGAAATTGTTGTTGAGGCTGAGTTGTTGTGTATTTTCAAACTGTGCCAGACAGATATTTAACCAGAAAGATGATGAAGCTTTGTCGTGGCAATGCTGGAGAATGGAGTTGAGGATTATCAGATCAGCCATGAGTTCGTTGAATGGTGGAGCAGACTCAATGGGCTGAATGGCCGACTTCCATTCCTACATCATTTGGTCTCACGCCTTATTTTGTTGATACCTTTAGAATTCTGAGGGGATGGAATGAAGTAATAGAAAAGGTTTCTCAAACTGATCAGACAGATCAGGAACTAAGCTCATAATTTCATGACCAGGAAATGTGCTGTGACCTGGATACAACAAATGGCACTGGGCACGCCGAGGATGGGTATGTGCAGATGTTGTGATTGCTAAAGAAAATTGGTGGGTCTAATATTGTTGCCAACTTGGTGATCACGCTGGATGATTGATCGCGGTATGATTCACACAGCAAAAGGTTGTGAAATAATGAAAAATTCGTTTAATTGGAAAAGTTTTCTGCGGTTCCAATTCAATTGACTGTTAAGAATACTGATCAGAACTTTGTGTGGAGTGTTACATTAAAATTCACAATCCCACTGGATAAACTATTGCACCTCATCTCTCCTTATTTGTACTCCTTTCATTCGATGTAAATTCATAGAACGTCAAGATGGAATGAAAGGAGAAAAGAAACGTTTGCACTCCTTTTCATTTTCCCAATGTAACTTACAACAGAATCAAATTGCCTTATTTCGACTTTGATGAGGTATCGATTTATCACAAATCTCCGGTGCAATGAAGGGCAAGAGCAAGATCGTCCACGTTAAATGTTGCATTCAATTTTGCTCCGAATTTATTTCAGCTTAAAGAAAATACTGATGAGAAAAACAGAAGGTTGAACTACAAAACAAGATGGCAGTTTTGATGCTCAGTTACTTTGGCAGATTTCAATGGTATGAAATGAACCCAACATCATGGCGATCGTCCTCCCATCTTTAAGGCATGGGATTAAAGCAGGAAATCGATCTCCAAGAGACGGGTCACTTCCTATTCATTATGGAATAGCTGTCCTAGACAATAGACAAAATCTGCTCAGTTCCATTTATAATGCTTCATGTGGAATATTAATAGAAATCTTTCAAAACTATGAGGTTTTTTTTGCTGAATCTTACTCGGCAGCAGACGTTTCCGATATTCCTTTGCACTTGAAGTCGTCCAAATTAGATATTGTTTCCTCGCACATTCTAGCCCCTACACCCTCCTTTACACTTTTACCTGGCCACAGGCTATCTCTCACCTGGTGAAACTCACTGCTTCTGTGTCTCTAAATGTGCCTTTCCAAATATTTTGGAAACGGATTGTCTGAGTGACAGAAATTCTGCTCCCATTATGTCTTTGTCCTACATCGATGGTTTTGAAATCTTGACTTTCAGAAATTTATGAACTTGAAAGAGTGAATTTGTCACATATTTACTCTCTCCAAACCTCATATACTCTGGAAAACTTCCATTCGGTTTTCCTTGGTTTAGTTTCAAATTTTCCAAAACACAAATCAATAAAATTCCATCCCCACTAAATACCGTCAGCATCCTCTCCAATGTCTTAGCAGCCCAGTAAATGCTGGCAGTGTCCTCTCTGATAGAATCACAGATTCCCCCTACAATGCAGAAAGTACAGTTCAGCCAATCGAGTCTATAGGGAGACTCTGAACAGCATCTCAACCAGACCTAGCTCCTGTCTCTATCCCCGCAGCCCTCTGGCTTGTGATTTCAAATAAACCTGCTGGAATAAAACCTGGTATTGTGTGACTGCTGACCTTATCACCGCGTTACCCATGGCTAATTCACTTAACTTACTTAATTCACTCCCTGGACACATCAGCGCAATATAACATGGCCAATCCACCTAACCTATAGACTTAAGAGCAGTGTGAACCACTGAGCAAATGTACCATCACATTGAATACTATCTGTATCATGTGTAACGGCTTTACACACTGGGAACTCCGCCTAGTGAAAGCAAGCTGCGCCCACCAACCCGAATTCAATGCATCCAAACGCGGGTCTACGCTGTGCAAACTCAGTAGTTCTGCTGGAAATGTCTCTGCGCTCAGATCTGAATAGGTTTATTTTGTTTTCTTCCTCAGATTCCTGCTTTAAATAAACATATCAGTCAGGAACAACTCTATATAATGGTTTTCATTGCAACACAAACACAATGTGCAGTTTGCTGAAGTTACGTGATGCACTTTCACTTGAAGGAAAAAAAATCAAAACTTTGAAACAACTGATTCATGTGGGTGTCACAGAAGACTGGGAGACATAGAAGGATTATTGCCGTGACTCGGATTCGAACCGAGGTTGCTGCGGCCACAACACAGAGTACTAGCCACTAAACGATCACGGCAACCCACAGACGAACACACTAAATGTATTCAATAAGTACAGTGTCATAAGAAATGTTAGGCAGCGCACCAACTGCACAATATCAGTGCTTCGCGAACAGTTGCAGATATGTGGGAACTCAGAATGGGCTGGCGGTTTAACATCAGTTCCCCCAGTGGCTGTGGTGGTTCCATCATTAATGTGTTGAAGGCTGAGATCAATAGATTTCTACAAAACATCAAAGATTCCGGGGACAGTGCAGCTTTTGTTACCTGCACATCCACCAATAACATTTATTTTATCCGTTACGCCCAGTGCAGTCTCTGGTACATTGGGGAGACTGGGCTTCTCCAAACAGACCACTTTAGGAAACATCTCCGGGACACCCGCACCAATCAACCACACCGCCCCGTGGCCCAACATTTCAACTCCCCCTCCCACTCTGCCGAGGACATGGAGGTCCTGGGCCTCCTTCACCGCCGCTCCCTCACCACCAGACACCTGGAGGAAGAACGCCTCATCTTCCGCCTCGGTACACTTCGACCCCAGGGCATCAATGTGGACTTCAACATTTTCCACATTTCCCCTTCACCCACCTCACCCTAGTTCTATACTTCCAGCTCAGCACTGTCCCCATGACTGGTCCGGACTTGTCCTCCCTGCCTATCTTCTATTGCACCTATCCATTCCACCCTCCCCCCAGACCAATCACCTTCATCCCCTCCCCCACTTAACTATTGTACTCTATGCTACTTTCTCCCCACCCCTACCCTCCTCTCACTTATCTCTCCACCCTTCAGGCTCTCTGCCTGAATTCTTGATGAAAAGCTTTTGCCCGAAACGTCGATTCTACTGCTCCTCGGATGCTGCCTGAACTGTTGTGCTCTTCCAGCACCACTAATCCAGAATCTGTTTTCCAGCATCTGCAGTCATTGTTTTTACCAAATTTTTGTTGAAATGTATACTTCAATAGCAATGCAGTTTAACATCGGTTACTTCACGAGTTTCCCCACACAAGGCAGTAACCAGTGCTGCCACATAGTCCCATTTCCCAGCCCCAGAATCAGAGGAACTGAGTGGCGCAGTCGCAAATAACCAACTTGATATCAAGATGGGAATGAGGTTGCAGAGATACTCGATGGCTCAAGTGACGCAACCGGAGAAAGCACAGTGATTCTATGACGGTTTAGAGGCGTAAGCAATTCCGAGGTTGGGAGTGCTTCTGGTCAAAGGCGGGGCAGAGGGGAAAATTTGTTCCAGTTTATAATAACAGCAATCTACATTGCATCTTGCTCAGACAGCTGAGTGACGTAACTGTAGCGTGGGCAGCTGGCTTGAAGTTTAATTTTGCTTCATTATCACCCAGTTCCCTGGAATGAATTGCTTTCACCAGTTTTATTTCCAATTGTTTGACATCTCCCTGCAGTCTGCGGCTTTCTTCCTCATGGTTAATTGCATGACTACCTGTTGTATGATCTGCACACTGCTAAATCACGGCCACTACAAGTAAATAGAAATCATTGATCTATATGAGAAAACAGTGGAACACACAGCAGGCATACTTCGTAGGTTTGCAGGCGACGCCAGAATTGTAGCCAGTGAGGAAGATTATCTATGTTTCAAAAGGATCTTAATCCAATGAGTCGTTGTACTGAAAAATGTAACATGGAGTTCAATCTGGATAAATGGAAGATATTGCATTTGGTACAACAAAAAGAATATGGCTTTGCGTACGTTGGAGAGCATGGAAGCTCGGTGTGCAGGTACATAATTCCTTGTAATTTGCATTACTAACAGACAAGACGGTTCAAAGGCATTTAACATACTTCCCTTCATTGCTCAGTCCTTTGTGAAAAGTAGTTGGGACGTTATGTTGAAGTTTTGCAGGACATTGATGAGGCGTATTCTGGAATATTATGTCCAGTTCTGGTCGCCCATTTGTAGGAATGATATTATTCAGCTGGTGTAGGTTCACAAAAGGTATACACGCTTGTTGCCTGTGGAAGGTTTGAGTTATAATGAAAGGCTGGATAGGCTGAGAGTATTTTCAGATTCGAGATCGGGGTGCTGGAAAACCACATCAGGTAAGGCAGCATCCCAAGAGCAGGAAAATATTTGTTTTTCGCGCAAGTGTCCTTCACCAGGCTCTTCCCCGAAACGTCGATTCTCCTGCTCCTCAAATGCTGCCTGATCTGCTGTGCTTTCCCAGCACAACACTCCCGACTCTGATCTCTCATCTGCAGTTCTCACTTTCTCCTCGTTGAGAGTGTTTTCACTCTAGTTTAGGGGTTTGAACGGCGACCTGACAGAAGTTTATGAATTATTGAGAGACAAGTTTAGAGTTAACGATGGCGGCCTTTTCGCAGGAGGGGAATGTCAAGACGAGAGGGCATATGTTTAAGATGAAAAGAGAGTTTTTTTTAAAAAAAAAGAAATGTGCGGCATTTTTTTGAGCGACGGTCTTTTACATGTGTAATTAACTTGCTGAGGAAGTGATGGATGAGGGAATGTTTGCAGCATTTAATGGACAATTCATTCCAAACATGAATGGGAAAGTAGGATTTTAAAAATAAATGTATTCATGCCTAGTAGGTCAGTTATTTCCCAGACCGCATTTAAGAGTCAACCACGGTATAATCATCTGGAGTCTCCTGTGGGACAGAGCAGATGAATGTGGCAGGTTGCTTCCCGAACTGGCATGAGTGAATCAGATGGGTTTTTCCACACATCTTTTTCAGGTCATCACGAGACTCTTCAATTCCAGGTGCTTATTGAATTCAAACTCCACTATCTGCCATGCCAGGATCTGAACACTTTGTCCCCAAAATATTACCTGTGCTTTGGATAAACAACACAGTAATAAAACTACAAGGGCATTATCACCACTCAGCGGGTACAGGAGGAGGCAGACGGGAATGGGTTAGTTTGGCAGTATGTTCAGCATGGATTGGTTGCACTGACAGGCCTGTTTTCATGTTGTATGACTCTGACTGACGCTATGCAGCAGGCAACTGGTTGGGATTAACAGCCGCATTGACATCATAATCGAACACCTGATGGGATATGTAATCCTGCTGGAGTCTCCGGAGGTTGGTTTGCTCAGTCATCCCTTCCCACACACGGGACTGGTGAACGGTCTCTCCCCAGTGTTACTGATTAAATGAGATTCCATTTCTATGGTTAATTCACTCCCTTCCAGCAGTTCCCACATTGCCCTGCTTTCTCTGTGGTATCAGTGTCCTTTTTTTCTACACAGGGTGAACGATCCTTTTAAATTCTGTCCACACAGATACAAATCCTGTTTTCCATGTTGTGAATGTGTTTTCATTCTTCCTCATTCACCCACAGGGTGTGAGTATCACTGGTGATGACAACATTTATTCTTCACCCCTCGTTCGTTGCTGTCTGGCTACACCACAAACCCGGATGTGATCCCAGCCTCGGGTGTCTGTCTGTGGGCAATCTACACATTCTCTTTGTGTTTGCGTTTTTATTTCTCCCTCTGACCAAAGATGTGCCAGTTACAGGGATCAACAATGGGAAATGCAGGCTTATGGGACAGGGAATACCGTGGGGTCTGGTGGAATGCGCTTCGGCTGTACCGTGTGGACTGGAAGGTCCGATTAGACTGCTTCCCCACGCGGTGGAGATTCTTGAATTAAGGGTCAGCTCATGTTTTGTCTGGTCCTGGAGTCTCTCGTAGGCAGGACTGGGTGAAGATGGTTGAATCCCCTGCATAAGGGACATGAATGAATGAGATTGCAGGAAATTAAAGTCATGATCTCTGTTCCTGAGGTCAAGTTTGTATTTCATGTTTTATTTGTCGAACGTAAACATCAAAATTTCCGGTGTCCCAACCCCCAACGATGACTAGTTTAAAATATCACCGCCAGCAGCACCTTCTCCAGGTTGAAGTCTTGACTGTGTGGAAGAAACTGAGCTGATGCGAGCAAATGTAGCTGCCACCGCCAGTGTCGGAAACACAGATCCAAACAGCAAAATCATCTTTGCAGCAAAACCATTGCAAGGTTAAGGGCTCAACACGCTCCACTTGTGCCACTCAGCTGTCTTAGAAAGATGCTCCGGAAATCGCTATGATAGTGTAAACGGGGACAACCATTCCCTTGAGCAGGAGCACACTCAACCGAGGAATTTCTTGCGCCTCTATACCATCACAGAAGGACAGGACGCTCACCTATTGCATCACTGGAACCAGAGAGTAACTCCGCGCGCACATTCCCATCCCCACTTCCGGTTGGATCTGGGCGGCTGTGCTGATGTTAAGCTAAAATGCTATTGAAGCATACATTTCAACAATATCCCGTACTGTCCCCCGAGTCTTTGATGTTTTCTCGAAATCGATTGATCTCATTGTCATTCAAGGGATCTCCACAGTCTCTGAGGACATCGAACTGAAAGATTCAGCTCATTCTCAGTTCCCACATATCTGTCACTGTTCGCTGAGTACTGATATTGTACATTTGCTGTTCTTCCGAACATTTCCTCTGCTAGTATACTTATTGCTGCTTGCAAGCATCCAGTTCAATGGTTGCTGTGATCGTGGTTGTCGGTATTTTGCATTGTGACCACAGCAACCTCGATTTGAAACCAAATCACGGCACTAATTGTTCTCTCCGTTGTCCTTTTTGTGTCACATGCTAAGAAATTAATTGTTTTACCTTCAAATTCCGCTCTCTTACATCTCTGCGTTTCATATATCAGGGTTCAAACACACCCGTTGTCAGAGATTCCGGTCCTTCCCACGATCATTAAAGCTCCTTTCCGTCCCTCCTCCCATTTCTCTGAATCAATGCCCAATCTATCACTCTCTTTCACATTCATACTGTTCTGTCTGTGCTGCTGCTGCGGTTACTGTTGTTGGGTGAACGTGCCCCAGTCCCACCATCGGGACCTTCAAACAAGTAGATCCATTCGGATCCCACGGTTGTGAAATCAATCCCCATGTAGCAGCTTTTACTGACAATGGCCAGAGACAATTGTAGCGTCAGGCTCATGGAAAATACCCAGGGCAGTTTTGGTAAAAAGACATTTTATTGTTCAAGATCAGCTTTGTGGCTTTCTGTGTTGGTCTTGTGGTAATTTCATAGGACTGATAATCCAGAGACCGAGGTAATAGTCTGGGTACTCGGGCTTGAATCCCACAATGCCATGCTCATCAAATTTGGATTCAATAAATATCTGCATTGAAGAATCTAATGACTACTATATATCCAATGACAATGGTTGATAAAAAAAATCTGTTTCATTGATGTTATTTCGGGATGGAATTTGCTATCCTTACTTGGTCTGGGCTGCATGTGACTTCAGACTCATAGCAATATGGTTGAGTCTCAACTGCCGTCTGGGCAATTTGGAATGGGTAATAAACTCTGCCCAGTCAGAATCGCCCTCATACTAATCCAGAAATTTAAAAAACAAATGCTCATTAGCCTCAAGCAAGAGTGTTGTGTACAGTCTTGCAAGTCACATTATAGCAGGGATGTGATCACACTGAGAACATTACAGGAGATATTTACCAGATATTGTTTGGGCTGAAGAGTTTCAGTTTGGAAGAAAGACAGGACAGAGTAGAATGTTTGTTGCAGTGCGAAGGAGATGTAGACAAGACATGATTGAGTTAGGGTATGGACAAGGTTGACTGAACGAGTTTGCCATTGATGCAGGGATCGATCAGCAGGGGCCAGAGATTTAAGGAGAAAGACAGAAAGGTTTGAGAAGATGTGCGCAAAAGCTTTATCAGCCAGCGGGGGGTTGGAATTTGGAATACACTGTCTGCATTGTTCAGAGCGGCAGAAACCCTTATCGCCTCAACAAATATTCAGATGTGAACTTTTGATGCCAAGACAAATAAGGCTGTGGGGTAAGCATTCTGAAATAGGATTCAGTTCATTAGGCATTGTTTTTGACAACTGTGGCCACAATTGGTGGACGGGCCTCCTTTGACACTCTTGTCCTCGGTAGTATAATGGTTAATATCCCTGCTTGTCACAGGGCTCAATTCGCCACTGGGCACGATGTAAATATTTTAAAATTGTCGCTCCATTTCCAAGTGCGGGTATTGATACCTGTCCTTCCATTCTCGATGGGGCACGTCACAGGAAGTACAGTGCTGCCTGAATCAGTGGGGCAAAGGGCTGCAGCTCTCAGGGAGGTTTTGTCAGTGAAAGTGCAAACACGTGATCTCTGCAAACTGCTCCTTTTTACTGTGTTGGAATGAAAAGCATTTGACAGACTTGTTCCGGATGGAAGTGTTTATTGGCAGCAGGAAGGTGAGGAAGGAACAGCGTAAAAGCGTTCAAATATGAGTGCAGAAACATTTCCCGCAGCACGAATCAGATTGTAAAGCACAGAGTAGTGTTTCGATACATTGAATTTGGGTTGATTTGCTTTGATGAGGCTGAGTTACCAGGATATAAAGCCATTAAGAATGATACAGGTTTTGCTCACGATGATGGAACATTGGCTCAGTAATTCGCATTGCTGTTCGGTCTGAGGGTTATATTGATTGGCCAAGTTAAATTGCCCTCTCGTGTCCAGGGATTGAATTAAGTAAATTAAGTGAATTAGCCATGGATATCGCGGGGACAATGCCAGAAGTCACAGGACGCCAGGTTATAGCCCAACAGCTTTTCTTTTGATATCATAATGGGGAGGGTTGCCCCTTCTTCTGGTGAAATATAAAGAAATGGGGAGGGGAGCTTGGTCTGGGTGAGATGCTCTTCAGTGTGTCGACACCGGCTTGATTGACTGAAATGCTCTCTCTGCACTGTAGGATTCTGTGATTCTCTCGGAGAGGGTTATGAAGGTGTTTACTGGGGTGTAAAGCCATTAGAGACGATGCTGAGACGGGATGTACTGAGGATGGGATTTTATTCACTTGTTGCCTTCGAAAATTTAGAACAGGTATCCCTGAACCAAGAAAGACTTAATTGGGGGGGGGGGGGGGGTGGGGGGGTGGGGCGTTCATGTTATGAGATGTTTGGACAGAGTAAATAGGAGGAAAATTCCATATTTCAATTGAGTAAACGTCTAGACGTCAGACATTCAAAACCTTTGATAAAACCTTTGAAGGACAAAGAAATAATGAGAGCAGAATCGCTGTTACTCCGAGAATCTGTTTTTCAAAATATTTGGAAAGGCACATTTGGTGACATACAAGGAAAAAAATTCACAAGGAGAGAGACAGCGTGTGGCTAGGTAAAGGTGGAGGGGTGTGATGTAGTCGGTCGGAAGTTGCGGGGAAACAATGTCTAAGTGGGTTGACTTTAAATGTAAAGAATTTCGTGAACGTGTGCAGCTGAATATGATTCGATTCCAAAACCTCTGGATTTCGAAAGACTTGGCATAATATTCTACCTGAAGCATTGTGAATGGAACTGAGTGGATTTTTCTTATTGTGAAGGGAAGATATTACATAATGAATAGGAAGTCACCAGTTGCTTGGAGAGCGACTTACTGCTTTAATCACATGCGTTAAGGATGTGAGGACAAATACCATGATGTTTGGTCCATTTAATACTCGGTGAAATCTGCCAAAGCAACAAGCAAAAAAACTGGTGGATTTTTTTTTGCACTTTAACCCTCTGATTTTCTTAGCAGTATTTTCCTAAAGCTGAAGTAAAGTCTGAGCAAATTTGAATACAACATTAATGGTTCCAATGAGATAAATCTAATTCACTTGTGATTATTACAATGAACATTGTGAGGTTGCAGCAAAATTAAAATGAAACGAACAAAACAGTGTTTCTTGCGATTTAATCCAATTCAGGTTCAGCCAAATGAGAAAGACCATTGAGCCACAACATCGCCTTTATTTCCCTCTCCATGGCTGCTTCTTCACGTGAAAGAGAAAGTGACTGAAGAAATTATGAGTCAAATGTAGATGTGATTATGAGGGAAAATTATTGTTCTCTGTTTCATTCCGACGCAGTTCCGACTCAGAATGTATCACTGACAGCTATTCATTCTGACGAGCATGGCGATTTGTTAGCATTTGCTGTTATTATAATTCAGGTGCAAGGAGAATCACAATGGTGTGGATTTGATTCCGCTCTGCAAATTTCTCATCCTTCACTTTCACCACATATAACCTGATGAGGTGACATGTCACCACTCTACAAAATGTGCTGAGAAGACTGAATGATTTTGGTGGTGGGTTATTACACCACTGTGCTCAGCATTCACGAGTTCGAGTCACACTCTGGTTGCTAACTTCACAAACCGCTCCAGCATTTTGCATTGGCACCTCACACGTCTGGTATAGAATGGATAGACAATCTTGTTCTTGCCCTCACTGCACGGGAGATTCACGAATAATCAGCATCACATTAAAGTCGAAATGAAGAGTGAGAGCAGTCATTCTATTCAATTGTAGATTAACTTGGTGTAATGAGAAAGAACGCATTTTTCTTTCCGCCCCACATTCCATCTAGTCTTTCTATGAATTTGCATCGAAAGAAAGAGAAACAAATAACAATAGATCGGGAGCACAAGTTAATCCAGTGAGGGGGGGGGGGGGGGGGAGTGGGGCGGGGGGCGGCGCATGAGTATCTTAACCTAACACTTCACACAATGATATGATCAGTAATTCAAACGGTGACTCGGAATTGGAAACACAGAAAACTTCTGCAATGAAACGAAACTTCATTCTTTCACAAATTTCTGTTGTGTGTGAATCATACAGCGATCCATCATCCCGCGTGATCACTGACTTGCCAATTGTAAAAGGTCTACCAACTTTCTTCAGCTTTCACAACTTATGTATGCAGCCACCTGTGCTGTGCCCAGTGCCATTTGCTATCCCCAGGTTACAGTACATTTCGTCTTACTGAAATTATGAGCCTTGTTCCTGATCTGACTGATCTGTTTAATAAACCTTTTCTATCACTTCATCCCATCCCCCCACAATTCTGAACTTATTAATAAAATACGGCGTTTGACAAAATGTTAAACAAATGGGAGCTTGCCATTCAGCCCATGGAGTCTGCCCCACCATTCAACGAACTCATGTTTGATCTGATAATCTTTAACTCCTTTCTGCCCACTTACCTCGTCAAATTTTCATCATCTTTCTGTTTAACTATCTGGCACAGTTTGAAAACACCCAACAACACTGATGGCACAGATTGTTAGGCCGCTGAGCAAAGAAATGACTCCTCATTTCTGAATTAAATGGGCAATATCTAATTCTGAGATTATGTCCTCTGGGGCTCTCCTCACAGCATGGGGCAAACCACCTGCCCGTATCTACCCTGTCAAGATTCCACAAATATTGTACGTTTATGATTCGTGTTATATGATTTTAGAGCACCCTTCCACCTCCTTTGTTTCGAGGAGAATAATCCCAGCCTAACCAATCATTCCACGAAGGTCTATTTTATACAGAGTTGGCAACATCCTCGTAAATCTCTGCTGTCCCCTGCAGCGTCCTTACATATTCTTAAGACAGGTGGAGAAATTTTGGTGAGGAAATGGGTTGGAATTTCGGCCGCAGACTAAATACAGCAATGATAACTTTGACAAATCAGAATCTAATCATATTCGATTGTCATTTGATGGCTTCATTTTAGTTGAATTCCTCCGTGTAATCGTCCTGACAGCTAGTGTTTAGGAGAAATGGAACCTGATCGCTCAGAAAAGAAGTTGACGACAAAAATATGTCCGTCGGTCGACTTTGTTTGATTATTAACTCAACCCTTGTTTCCGTGAAGCCTACATCGTCCACAACGCACAAATTAGATGTTGAACAGAACTCTCTCCATTTGCCTAGGTGGGTGCCACTGAAATACCACTGAAGGAACTGGACACCCTCCACGACAATACAGTCACTTACTGTACATTGTTCAATGCCTGAATATTTATTCACTTCACTGCTGAGGCACAATTGCACCAGAGTGCACCACCTAGAATATTCACTGAAGTAAGTCATCCAGCTTTGTTGACAGAACCTTCAAAGCTCAAAGACTGTACCGACTATAATGACAAGGTTGAAGATGCACTGAAACATCACCATTTATGAATTACCCTCCAAGGC